>NC_056737.1:633308963-633608963 GCF_019279795.1 Protopterus annectens | reverse complement strand
ATAGGGGTCTGACCAAAAAAAATTCCTTTTAAGAGAGCCTTAGAGAGCTTCAAAGCTGCAATAGGAAAATGAAAACTGGATATGCCTGTAAGTTAAACCTTAAATGTTGAGAAACTGGCACCTTCCTGGAATAAACCCACTAGAAATCTAAGATTGAGGGGAAAGGTGCTGAGAAAGGATCTAAGCCTAAACAGCAAATCATTTCCATTTACTTTAGTAAACCTTTCTTGTGCTAGGTTTTTGGGGTGACAATAAATATGAATATCTGAAGCAGAAAGCCTGGCTATCACTGGAAATGAAGCAGTTTTAAGTTATGTACTCACCATAACTTGGCATTTATGTTGTCCATTTTTATTCCTCTTCACAAATGGGTTTGGATCTGATCCTCAGATCTGACTCAGCCACATACACTAGACTTTGGATCCAGCTCTTGAGCTACTCCCTCTACCCATAATCCCCTATTCCATCCCATTACCTCAGATGAGTGTGCTGCTTAATCTCTCAATTGTCCAAGAAGAAACAGACAGATGAAAAACAGGGCTCAAACCTGTAACATTATGGTTCCAAATCAGTCTAACAGATGGATGGGACAGAAAGTGAGGAAGAATGAAAATGAACAACACAGATGCCAAGTTATGGTGAATGCATAACTTACAAATCTGGTGTTGTCCTTTTTACTTTCCTCACAAATAGGACAGAGTCCCCAGCTACATAGCCCTCAGGAGGCACTAATAGTAGGACATGCCTGAGCACTACTGATCCAAAAGAATCTCTGCTTCTGGATATGATGTCCAACTTGTAATGCGTAACAAAACTATGAGTCTTTGACCAAGTAGCTGCGCCAAAAATGTCGTCTGTAGAGGTCCTTGACCAAAAAGCTGATGAAGCAGCCATGGACCGAGTTGAATGAGCTCAAGGAAGTCTTGGCAAATTTAGTCCTTTTTGAGAATAAACCAATGAAATCCAGTTACTAATCCATTTAGCTAGAGCAACTTTAGATACCACCTGACTTAGGTGATTAGGGGGAAAAGGATATGAAAATGTGATCTGACTTTCTGAATTGTTTTGTTCTGTGAAGATAAAAACGTAGTTGTCTGGGCACATCAAGGAGATGAAGCATGTATTCTCCTTTATTAGGAAACTTTGGGGAAAAAATGGTAACTGAATGGACTGATTAATGTTATTTTTCAGATGCCACTTTAAGAAGAAAGGAAAGGTTAGTCTGTAGAGAATCCCTGTCTTTGTGAAAAACAATGTAAGGAAACTTAGCTGAAAGAGCCTGGAGTTCCGAAATTCTTTCCACTGAAGTTATAGCTACCAAAGACAGTTTTCCATGAAAGAAATTTCAGATCACATTTGTCAGATGGTTCAAAGAGCTTCTGAGTTAATCCTTCAAGAACTACAGTAAGGTCCCAAGGAGGGAACCAATCTTTTATCGAAGGTCTGAGAAGGAAAATGCCCTTCATGAAGGCTTTATGCAATCTGACAGATGCCAGGGAAGAAGATTCAATTCCTGAACAGAAATTTGAAATCGCTGCAAACTAAAGTGTAATTGTTGAAAACTTGCCCCTTCTTTAAAAAGAGTTGTTAGAAAAAGAATGGCTGAAGTTGGGGCTGATAAAGGGGTGATATTCTGTCTAGAAGCCCAAACAGTAAATCTTTTCCATTTGCTTTTTTAGACTTTTTTGGTAGAAGCTTTCTGGGAGGCCAGAATAATATCAAAAACTGGGGAAGAAAGCCTGGACTATATAACTATTACTGGAAGTGGAGAAATCATGCAGTTAGTTTGAGGGCATGGTGATTCGGATATTGAATTCCTGATGGATAGGATAGGAGATTCTCAGCAGGCTCCAGTATCCATGGAGGATATTGCAAGTGAGACTCTAGGAAGGGTAATCATACTTGTCGAGGCCAGAAGGGGACAAGGAGGATAACCATGCTCTTCAGCCTGTCTGCTCTCTGTAAGAATTTTGGAATCAGGGGAAGAGGAGGGTAGGCATAAAGGAGACTTGGGGCCAATCATGTATCAGGGCATCTCTTGGTGACTCCCCCTGAGGGGGAATCAGAGTGAAGAACCTGTTGCACTTGTTGAGGGGGTAGCAAAAAACATTGCAGCAAAGTTGGTTCCAATGCCTGAAAATCATATTCGCTACAGATTGATTGAGATTACTCATGAAGCATCAGAATAGATCTGCTTAGCTTGTCCGCTAGTATGTTGTTTTTCCCAGGATGTGCTGTGCAATAAGAAAGTAGTCTGAAGAGATTGCCCATTCCCAAATGTTTATGGCCTCTTGCACAGGGTGTAAGATCAGGTTTCTCTTTGCTTGTTGATATACCAGACTACCACCATGTTGTCCATTTGAAATGCAATAGTCCCCAGGGGGAGAGCATCTTGAAAGGCCTGCAACGCTAGAAGGACAGCTCTCATCTCTAGAACATTGATATGCAAATTGGTCTCTAGAGGGGACCACATGCCTTGGACTGTCCTTCCCAAGAAATAACCCCCATCCCAGTTGGGAAGTGTTCGTGGTCACTGTGGAAACTGGGGCAGAAGAATGCAGGGTCTTGCACAGAACAAGATCATCAGACTGAATCCACAACTAATGTGTTGTTTGTAAATTGGAGGGAATTTTATAGGAAAGGATAGGTGCTGACAAAGAATGAACCACTGAACAGCCAAAGTCCATTGGGGAATTCACATAAAGAAGTGTGCTAATGGAACCAACAGTATGGCCACTGCCATAGACTCAAGAGCTTGCATCACTAATCTTGCTGGGGGAGAAGGTTGAAAAAGTATAGTCTGATCTTGAAGTTTCAAGGGTGTAATGCAGCAGTGAGGTAAAGAAGCTACCAGAGTTGTAGTATTCAAAAGAGTCCCTGTGAACTCCAGGCTCTGTACTGGAACTAATTTTGATTTTTTAAGATTTTTTGAGATAACCAAGATATTGCAAATCTGGAGCAAATAGCCCATGACTTGTAAAAGTTGAAGCTTGAATGGAAAGGTGAGAAGCCAATTGTCCAGATATGGAAACAACTGGACTCCACTAAGCCTCAAGTGAGCTATTACTGTCATGCATTTGGTAAACACCCTGGGGGGCTGTGGTGAGTCCAAAAGACAGGGCTCTGAACTGGTAATGATTGGTTCCCAGCCAAAAGTGTAGGTATCTTCTGGATCGCCCATCAATTTTTATGTGATAGTACGCATCTTGGAGAACTATGCAGCGCATCCAGTCATCCTTGTACAACAAAGGCAGGATGAACTGAACCATGACCATTTTGAACTTTGTCTTCTTTACATACTGCTTCAACTTGTTTAGATCCAAAATGGGTCTGAGGTCCCCTGTTTTCTTTGGCACTAAAAAGAAGCGCAAGTTCCAAATCCTATCTGGTTAGTGGACCTTTTAGATGACTCTTTTCTCTAGCAGCTTTTGTGTTTCTTGTGCTGTATCCTTTCTCTGACTGGGTGGAACATCAAGAAGTTTATTCCTTTGAGGAGGAGGATGAAGGGAAAATGATATGTTGGAACCTATGGATATTATTCTTAGCACCCAAGAATCTTTTGTGATATTATCCAGGCATCTAGGTGCAAAGAGAATCAAACCCTGACTGCCTACAGAGTTGAACAATTGGGCAGTGCTTCAGGAGCACTGATAGGGCCTGTCTGAAAAAGAATTTCTAAATCCCTGGTTCTGTGAAATCCCTCTGCCTTTTGGGCAACATCTACCATTAAAGTTTCCTCCTCTGTCTCTGGAGGAATTCTCTCCGTGCAAATCCTGGAAAGGTCTCTGAGACTTACAGAACCACATTTTCTTACCACCTCGCTGGTTTCTAGAGAAAGTGTATTGAGGAGTAGAAAACTTGATTCCCATTGTAGACAGTGTCTTTGCATTTTGTTCGCTGTGGGTAAGCGTGCCCTTGACTGATGGCCCGAATAAGGAAGTGCCATCAAATGAGGAATTAATGAAGGATGTCTTGAAGGGGTCCACAAAACTGCATGGCCACATCCATGCATGTCTCTTTATGGCTATCCCTGAACTGGCTGCTCATGGGGTGCCTTCTACTGTATGGGAGATCATCTTCATCGAAGTGTTTGAAATGGATATCAGAGTGGCCAGTTGAGAGGAAGCCTTTTTGAAATCCTCAGCAGACATGGACTCAGAGAGAATATTTGATAACTCCTTCTTCAAATCTCTCTCTAGCCTATTAAAATGTGCCAACTAATTTGGAGACCTCAGCATAAAGGTAGCTAAGGTGAAAACTCTCTCTGTTCGGTGGATGGACAGAACAGCTCTGCTCTGCCAGCTCTTTCTTAGTGGCTGCTGCCACCTCCATAGAATCAACTGGGACACGTTTGCTTCAGTGGGGTCTATCAGAAGGAGGGCCAAAAATTTGGCCGGGCTCTTGGGGATGGGTTTGACAATGTCCGGATCCCTTCATTCCACTCGGGAAACCAAGTCAATCAGTTCATCTGGTGGGGGGGTCACCCAAGACGTAGATGGTCCAGAACTGAAAGCTTCCAGAAACACTACTCTTCATGAGAAGGACACTGGGAAGACCAACCACCTTTCTGTTTGAGGATCTCAAGAATATCTCTAAAGGAGATGTCATCAGATGGCGATCTGGGGGATCACTCTCCCTCATCAAAATCAGTGTCTTCTATGACAGACTCCATCAGGGTGTCAATGTGTCTCCTCTTACATGTCCTCTTTTGAGGGACTTCCTCTGTAAGATGTTTGGAGGAGGTGTTGGAAGAGAGGGGAAATTCCTCTAGTGGAACTGTCTGGAGACCTCCTGGAACTGGCTGTCCCTGTGGAATAGGTCTGATGGAATCAGAGCTCAGAAACAAAGAGGGGAGAGGGGTAATATCCAAGACAAGAGATGATGGTTTTCAGTGGAGAGAAAAAGCCATATCAACCACCTTAAAAGCAGATGGACAACGGACCGGAGAAACCCTTTCCTCCCTTATAGGAGCAGACTCCTCCAAAGAAGGTAGGTTGGGGTCACCCTTAGAAATGAGCCTCAAGGGGAGAATTGGATCCAAGCTGTACAGGGACAAGGCTCTGAGAGGGAAGGGCAAATCTGACAAAATTGGAGCCAAGCCCAACCCCTCAGATCCAGCATTGACATCTTGGCTCTGAAATCTGCTCTGATCTGAGGGAATTGGACCAGAACCAGTTAGGGAAACTGTCAGAGTCGAGGAAGAAATTTTTCTCAGAGCTGATGCAGAACCTCTTGGGAATCTCGGGTCCTGGTACTCCAAAACCACGTGTCAAATCAGAGAGGGAGACAGTATGGACTTTGTAGGTGCACTCATGGATCCAGCAGAGGATGGAGCTGGCAGGACCCCATCTGGATCTGAGCCCTGAAAAACTTCTGCATCATCCTATCCACATCCACCTCTGAGAAACTCATTTTAATTTCTCCAAATCTTTTGGGTTTCTAATACCATGACTGGAATGAAATCCATTCCTAAGTCAAAGTATTGTTTCATTCTTTGATGTCAGCCAAAAGTGCTCTTCACAGCACCTGCAATGTGCCCAGTAATGACTCTTTCTGTAATTTGTATGGAGTTACATGTATTGGTACCATATCTAAATATGATTGCAGACTCTTTTTTTATAAGACCGTTGCTTCTACTACTATTGGAACTATTTGGGTATCTTTCTTCCACATTTCTCTCATTTCTGCTTGCAAATCCTGATATGTTATGACTTTAAGTCTTTCTGTATGCAAGAAACTGTAGTCACTGGCTGTAGCAATTTCAATGATCGATGCAAATGTTGTCGTCTTTTCTTGGGCCAGTACATCCAGTTTCCTAGCATCTGTCTTTTGAACTGTTGGTAATGGGTGATCCCAAGTGATATAAACTTCATCATTTTCTATGATGCTTTGTGGTTCATGTTTTCAGTGTTTTTCAGCCACTTCAATACCATAATGTTTGCACAATCCCCAGTGCAGCAGTCTCGCCATATTATTATGCCTTTCGGTATACAGTCCTTCTGCCATTAGTATGTCACAACCAGCAACAAGGTGTGCGACTGTTTCCAATTCTGTTTTGCAAAACCCACATTTGTCTGTTTTCTCCCACATGTTCAATGGCCTTTGTAAACTAATGTGAATGTAGCCCACTATCTTGTGCCACCAATATTAACCTTTCATCTCTTGGTTTGAATTATCCTCTCCTTAACCATTCCTGAGTTCGTTCCTGATCAACATGAGGTTCTTCCAAAAGTTTTCTATACTTGCAACTATATTTATGCATTTTCCACATTTCTTGCCTTATCATCTGGTCCCTCCCCTTATATTCTTTCTTTTGTTTTTTGGCACATTCAGTTGCTGCCTGGTTTTTATCTACTTCTGGTTTGATTTCCATTCCTGCTTGACACTTCTGCTAAATTAAGCAGAGAAGTCATCTTAGATTTATTCTCTTCATGTTGTTTCAAAACTTTCACTACATTTGGGTCTTGTGAGGCTAGCAGATATGTGTGGTGTCTCACAATTGCAGATCTATACATGTAATCAATTTCAAGGAGGCCCATCCCTCCTTCAGAATGGGAAATATATAATTTTGGTATACACTGATTTTTATAAATCAACTGATGAGCATGAAGTATCCTTCTTGTTTTCCTATCTAATGTATCTAATATGTTTTCGGGCCAGTCAGTCATTCCAAAACTGTAAGTTAGGAAAAGAAGAGCAAACTGGTTTATACCTTTGATTTTGTTCCTAGATGTCAATGCTGTTTTCAGAATTAATTTAAGTCTTCTAAAGTATTCTTTTCTAAGTTTTATTTGCATTTGCTCATGTTTTATTGCTGACCCTTTGTCAGTTCCCAAATATTTATACACTCCTCCTTGCCCACGTTCCTTTATATAACACTCCTGTCCCAAACTGATGTTTTCCTGGTGCTGCACTTTTCCTGCTTTAAAGGTTGCTTCTGCACACTTATCAAGACCAAATGTCATTCTTATATCATCTGAAAAAGTTTTGGCAACTCGCAGTTGTGCTTTCAGTTCCTCATCCGATGAGCTACATAGTTTTAAATCGACAAAGAAAAGATGAGAAGTCTTTACACTTTGTTGTTTTCTAGGAGCCAAATTATATCCATGGTCTAAGCTGTTAAGTAGACAGCTTAATGGGTTAAGGGCAAGGCAGAATAGCAATGGTGACAGTCATCCTGGAATATCCCCTTTTGAATTGTTATCCCTGGGATAATAACTTGTCCTTTATCATGGCTTAATAGAAAAGTGGTCTGCCACTGTTTCATGGTCACTGTAATGTAGTCGATCAGTGTAGGATGTATCTTATACATTTTTAAGCACTGTTTTATCCATGAATGTGGGATACTATCAAATGTTTTTTTATAGTCAGTCCATGCCATACTTAGATTCTTCCCCTTTTTACAGTTCGCCAGTATGACTTTATTTAACAACAAATGATCCTTTCTTCCATACAATTTTCTTTCATTGCCCTTTTGTTCTACTGCCATAATTGAGTTTTCTTCTAAATGACTATAAACTCTATCAGCATCAGTTCCCATGTATAGTTTATACATCGTTGGAAGGCAAGTTATTGGTAGCTTGCAAGTTCGTTATTGGTAGCTTGCAAGTTCACTCAAGTAGGAGCATTGTTTTGCCTGTTGTTAGCCAGGTTGGTGTCAGTTCGGGGTGCACATATACATAATTCTTACACATTGCTAAATCTTCATGCAAAAACATTAATACTTTTAGCCAAAAGTTAGGTACTGCATCTGGGCCTGGGGTTTTCCAATTAGAGGCTTTTCTTAACTTTATTTCAATCTCTCTGGATTTTACTTCATCCTATTTCATATCATGTACCTTTAAATTTCTTATTTTTTTTTTTTACTTCTTCTATCCATTTAGCATCTTTGTTATGTTCCACAGGATCTTCGTAGATATTTCTCCAAAATGTATCTATTTCTTCTTTTTTTGGTGGTCTTTAAATTCCTTTTACCTTGTTTCCCAATTCTCTGTAAAACCTTTTTGGGTCATGAATAACTTGCTTATTTTGTACTTTTCCTTTACATTTATCTTTCAATCTTCTAAGTATTTCCGCCTGTGCTGAAATTTTTAGTTTATTTGCGATAGTGCATGATAGATCCTGGTCTATTCTAATACTGCCCAATGGTTTTATCACATCTATCTTTCTTAGTATTTTTGTTGATCTGTTCCTTCTTCTATAGTCTTCTAACAGTGACACCTTGTCTAAATTGCTTTATAGTTTTCTCTATTCGATGCTTCCATGATGGTATCCAAATTCTCCTCTCCTTTCCCTCAATACTTGTGTTTTTGTGGTAGAACTTTATCAGTTATTAATTTAGCAGCACAGTAATATATCTTGTTTACTTCTGTTATATTGCATGGATCTCTATGGACAGTCCTAATTACTGCATTCATTTCTTTTATCAGACTTATGACTTTTTGGGTTTTATTGACCTTCTGCAGTATATTTCTTTCATTGATCTTAATATATCTATCCATGTCTAATAAATCAAGCAACTCTTCTCTTAGCTCATTTTTTTTTTCTAAACTGAGGGCTCATTTTTTTGTTTTTCATTTCCTGTGGGCATTCTATAGAAAGTTCTATAACATCTTCCTATGGCACATTCTCTTTAATTACATCCTGTACTATCCGTTGCTCTGTCATATGGGAAATCACTGGCCTATCACTCCTCAACATTGACAGCATCAGTTTCTATAGTTTTCTTTTCCTTCCCTTGCTGTCTAGCTTTAAGTGAATGTTTATACTGGCTTCTTGTGGAAGGCTCCAAAATAGCTTGATATGGCACCTGACCAATTGCTTCTTGTTCCACTGGTTTCCCCTTAATTTGGATATCCATTGCTCTGTCCTATTGTGGTACTTTCTGCATTCGATTTTCTACACTTAATTCTTCACTTTGCAGGCACTCCATAACCTCAATTTCTATTTCTATAACTTCTCCATTACTAATCTACTTTTTCTTTGTCTTTTTATTTTTTTATTGTAAAGTTTTCCATGTCCGGATTCCTTTTCCCTGTATTTCTTTTCAAATATCTTTGATGCTGCTGTTTTTGTATTGGTTAGTTTTGCTTTCTCCTTTGCATGAATATTACACCATATTAGATCTCTCTTTCTTTCTTTCCCATGTCTATATTTATTCTTCAGATGTATCCTGATCTTCCTGTTTCTCCTTACTTTGGGGACTCACTGCATCATGCTGTGATATAACCTGTGTTGGACCTTCTACACCAAATCCTTCACTTCGCAGAGACTCCACAACTTCAAATTCTGTTTTTTTAACTTCTACTTTACTAATCTTTTCTACGTTCCATCTTTGTGATATTTTTTTATTCTGAAATTTTCCATATTTGGATGCCTTTGCCTGTATTTCTCTTTGAACATCTTTGGGGCTACCTTCTTTATATTGATTAATTTGGCTTCCTCATTTGCATAAATATTGCACCATATCAAATCTCTCTATTTCCCATGTCCATATTTCTTTTTATACTTTTCAAATATCTCTAGGTTTTATTGTTTATATTTTTGCACTTCCTCGGATGCTTCTTTTTTAAAACATATCAAAGTTTCTTGATCTATATACTGTTTTCCAAAAATCAAATCTGTTGCATTAATAAATACAAATTTTCATCTGAAGCTTCTGACAGTTTTTGTTGCGGAAGTATTTTTCTTTCCTCTAATTTCTCGCTGTCGTTTTGTACATCTTGTGTCTGGAAATTCTGGGCTTTTTGCATAATAGTAACAATACATCATTTCTTTCTTATCCTCAATAGTCCACTCAGTCATCTTTATGGCTCTTCTCTGGCCTATCAGTTTTTGTGATTTTTGCAGACTGCTACTTCCTTCTACAACAGGGGGGGGCCATCCTCCCTCCTGGAAGATCTACAAGATGCTAGTAACAAGCACACTGCCCACGACAAACTGGAACAAATGAACACAAGAACGGCAAGCAGAAAAAAGTCTGAGTTCTGTTTTAATACAAAAGAATGAAGCACTTTTTGTTTGCTTCCAAAGCAAACTTTTTCAGAGTACAAATGCACCATACAACAAAATGCATTTAAATACCAAAAGGTGATACTTTTCACCTATCACCACGAACCTCCTCACCTTAGAAACTGTTAAAGAAACACTCACACATTAAAACTCCTACTCACTACTATAAAGTTACAATATGTAAAGCAGTGCAAATCAAACAATATAAACTTACATAAACCCTAAACCTACCTAAAAAATCTTATCATTTTCAAATTAGAATAAAAATACATTCTACAGTTATATTTAAAATTGCTAAATACTTAAAAAGTATCATTCTTATGAATGAGACACATCTAAAGAACTATAAAACATTTTCATCTTTGCAAGCTTTTCAATTTCAAAATACAACTGATAGAAAAAGCTTCATTTATACCAGGGTAATTATAAGCATTCAATCTAATTTGCTACAGCAGTTCTAATTCTTCTAACCATAAGGGTACAGGACCACCCCTAATGTCTATAGCTACCTGGTCTATAGCCATGAATTTAAATTTGTGGTCTTTGTGCAACTGTATGTGTTTAGCTAGTGCGTTGTCAGTTTTGCCTTTAGATATTGCGTACTGATGTTCGTAGACCCTATCACAGATTCTCCGTTCTGCTTTTCTAATATAGAATGCAGTAGAGCATTGGCATCTAGCTAAATACACCACATACCTAGAATTACAGTTGAACCGCTGTTTTAATTTAAATTGTACACCATTTATACAGAAATTATTGGTGACTTCAACGTGTTTACAAAAGTTACAAGCTTACATTTGCCCATACCTGTTATTTTGGGAATGGTTCTATGTTGTTGTTTTAGCAAGTTCTTTAAATTTTTCCCCCTTCTAAACACCACTTTAGGACTGTCACCCAACTTTCTACATAGTACTGGATTCATTCTAAATAGTTCCCAGTTTTTCTATATAATCCTCAAAACAATTTGGCTGTCCACCGTAAACATAGTGATAAAGCTTAGATGGAAGTCTGGTTTATTTTTGACACCTCACTGTTGATACTAACCATAACTGATAAATTACTCAGATTGTCACTTTGCATTTGAGTTTTGACTAACTGACAGAGTATAGGGTTGTAAATCTTATTAGATCTCTTCATTTTTACTTCTTCTATTAGTGAATCTAATAACATTTCAGGGTACTTATGGCCCAGAAACATACTTTTCAAAAAATAGCATTCTTCTAGAAAATCATTATCTTTGCTCACTATTAATGCGGCCCTTACCAATTGGCCTTTGACCACTGACCACTTCTGGTGATGGGGATGACAACTAGAGAAATGCAGGAAGGCATTAGAGTACATACTCTTCCAGTGAATCTTAGCCTCAAAGCATTTTTGTACTCTGTTCTTTGAGAGCCATATATCCAGATATGCTATTGTTTCAGTGTCAAACATTGATGTGAATTGTAAAAACTGAGTGGACTTATTAAAATAGTCCAGTAGTTAATTACTATCAACCATGTCACCTTTAAATAAAATAAAGATGTCATCCAAATAACGTAATTAGTAAACAATGGAATTATTTATGTTTTCTAACTTAAACACAAATTCTGTCTCCCAGTATGCCATGACTAAGTTTGCTATGCTGGCTCCACACGGGGAGCCCATGGTTACTCCTACTTTTTGCAAATAGTACACGTTGTCGAATAGGAAGAAATTATTAGACAGGATGATATCAAGTATTTCCATGACTAAGGATATTACTACTTCTGATCCACCATTTTTCCTCAACATAAACCCTACCCACTCCATTCCTGTTAGGTGTGGAATGCAAGTGCACAGATCTTTTACATCAACTGTAAGGAAATTACAGTCCTCATCGAATTGCAAACTGTCGATTTTACTCAGATTTTACACACTTGGTTTTCAGCTGTTAAATATTTCTTAAGTAAACAATCAACAAGTTTTGCACATGGATAAGTAGGTGAACTACGTCTGTCCACTAGAGGTCTCATTGGTGGGTCTGTCAAGTTTTTATGAATTTTAGGTATCCCGAAAAAATAGGGGATCCTAGGGTACAGTAATAACATGTAATTATATATTTTCTGTTCTGTCCTACTTTCTACAAATAAGTAATTAATACAGTTTTTAATTTGTTGATAAGCTCTATTCACTTCTGAATGTGAACTTACTTCATAGGCAGGTGTATCTAATAATAACTTAATCCTAGCCGTGTAGTCCCAGTTATCAAGGACTACCAAGCCCCACTCGTCAGGTTTACACATTCGTATGTCCTGTGATTTAATGAATTCCAAATATTCACGTTCCTGTTTACTGATGTTATTTACATAACCACCCTTACATTTACTTTTAGTATCATGTCTAATATCTAGTTTACATATGTGTTCAAACACTTGGAGAATAGGGTGTAAAGGTGGGTTAAATGTACTAGGGATATGGAAGTTGTCAAACACAGGAACGTTTATTACATCACCCATCATCAGATTAAAATTCAATTTCCTGGTAAACGTTTTAACATCCAGGATAGTTTTTACCAAGTCTAAATGTTGGGAAGGAACAAAAGTATGTCCTTTTGCAAGTAATACAACAATGTCTTGAGAAATCCATACAGAGGAATAATTAAACACTTTAAAGTCTCCTGCTTTGTAGGTTATTATCACGGGACCATCTTTGCTCATAGAGAACATCCACCCTATCTCTTCCGTTTGTTGAGTTTGTGGTTGTTCTTGTTCATATTCTGATATGGGTACCTCTGTTATGGTTTGGCTCCTGTATTGTTGCCCAACCGAAAATTTTGGTTGTCTTGGTTAGGGTGGGTAACATTATTCTGTCCCCGAGAAGCGTTCTGTAATATTTCGCTCCTACGGACCCCCCCCCGTACCTTCAATATTGTCCAATGGGGCTCAAGGCCTCCCACGATTATTTATGGGGTCACCCACTTCTGGATGATTTAGGTCTTCAAAATTGGTGACATTAATCTCATTAGGTCTAATAACTGCATTGGGTTGTTCAGTCAAATGGTTATTTTGCTGCCAGACTTGGGCCTTCGAAGGTGTAGGATAAGCTGCACCTTAGTCATATGCTGTACGGTCACGTTGAAGTTTTTTAAGTTTGCTGGTCCTCAGTTTGAGCATATATTCATCTATACTTGTAAAGATATGACTAAACTCAAATTTGTACCATACAAATTCTAAGTCTGTTTTAATACTGGCATCCAAGTCTGTGACCGTTTTAGTAAGACTTTCAACCCATTTACTGTAGTGGTTGACTATAAGTTCCATTAATTCAAAACCTTGTTTATCAAACAAGTCTAATAAATCTCTGTGAAAGTTTGACTTAGGTTCTAAACCTGTAGGATACTGGTGGTGGCACAAGCCTTTAGGTACCACCTTGTGGGAGAGGCATTCTCGGAAATAAGATATCTTCAGCTGTAATTTCTTTAGTTTAACAAGATGTGTGTCAAAAATTTTTGAGTTTAGTAACCAGATTTTGAGTTGAAGCATTACCCCCTCCAGCCGGCCCCCCCATCATCGCTCAGCTGAGCTGCTCCAGACATTGGAAAACCATCTGCGATCCAAGTTGTTAAAGAGGGTAGACCAATAAGCCCCGAGGCGGTGTCCAGCTCACTACATACAATATTACCAGGTAGAGCTCACGACTGTTGGAGCTCCAAACCAGGGTCCCTTCCGAGGCCCGAATGAACCTGTTGTTGGTTCTGCTCATCAGGTGTATCTCTTATAATATGCGGCCTTTGGAAACCACCGCTTTGAGCCAAATTAGCTCCAACAATGTTGCCGGTGGAAAGCAGTTGTGATAGTTGAACATTATTGCTGGCGTTCATCGCTGGCACATTCTCCTGTGTGTCATTACTTACAGGAGATGAAGAATGCTGCTGGTTGTTAAGCCGTTGGAAAGCAGTTGTGATAGTTGAACATTATTCCTGGTGTTCATCGCTGGCACATTCTCCTGTGTGTCATTACTTACAGGAGATGAAGAATGATGCTGGTTGTTAAGCCATTGGAAAGCAGTTGTGATAGTTGAGCATTATTCCTGGTGGTCATTGCTGGCACATTCTCCTGTGTGTCATTACTTACAGGAGATGAAGAATGCTGCTGGTTGTTAAGCTGTTGTGTTTCCACACTACCAACACTCCTTGTGGAGTGTAAAGATGAGAAGGTTTCACATACGTCCCATTGGTTTCTGTCTAAACTATCCAATCTGGAAACTATCGATTGGATTTTGGCTGATAACATATCCAATATGTTATCCGGTTCACCCCGAACCACATTTGGTTGGTCCTACATCCATATTAAGATTTGATCCTGTAAGAAGAATATCTTCACTGAGTGAAAACAGACACTCACTGCTAGCCATACCGGATGCCATAGAAAACTAGTAACAAGCACACTGCCCACGACAAACTGGAACAAACAAACACAAGAACGGCTAGCAGAAAAAAGTCTGAGTTCTGTTTTAATAAAAAAGAATGAAGCGCTTTTCGTTTGCTTCCAAAGCAAACTTCTTCAGATTACAAATGCACCATACAACAAAATGCATTTAAATACCAACAGGTGATACTTTTTACCTATCACCACGAACCTCCTCACCTTAGAAACTTTTAAAGAAACACTCACACATTAAAACTGCTACTCACTACTATAAAGTTACAATATGTGAAGCAGTGCACATCAAACAGTATAAACTTACATAAATCCTAAACCTATCTAAAAAATCTTATCATTGATGATCCACAGGATCTTCATAGATATTTCTCCAAAATGTATCTATTTCTTCTTCTTTTTTTGGCGGTCTTTCAATTCCTTTTACCTTGTTTCCCAGTTCTCTATAAAACCTTTTGGGTCATCAATAACTTGCTTATTTTGTACTTTTCCTTTATATTTATCTTTCTATTTTTTTATTTGCTATCTATTTATTTGCTATTTAGTCATTTTTTTTCTCTTGTTGTACCTGGAATCTGCATTGTTTATTATGAATATTTTTATTTAGTTATATTTTGTGTATTGATTACTAAGTTTTTCATTTATCTGTCTTGGAGCTTATCTCCACAGGCCTCTACTGAAAATGGACATATATCCAGTTAGACTAGCCCAGTCAACAAATGTAAAATAAATAAAATAAATAAAAAATCTTACAAGTTTTTCCGCCTGTGCTGAAATTTTTTGTTTATTTGTGATAGTGCATGATAGATCCTGGTCTAGTCTAATACTGCGCAATGGTTTTATCACATCTATCTTTCTTAGTATTTATGTTGATCTGTTCCTTCTTCTATAGTCTTCTAACAGTGACACCTTGTCTTAATTGCGTTATAGTTTCCTCTTTATTCAATGCTTCCATGATGGTATTCAATTTCTCCCCTTCCTTTCCCTCAATATCCTGTGTTCTTGTGGTAGAACTTTATCAGTTATTAATTTAGCAGCACAGTAATATATCCTGTTTACTTCTGTTATATCTCCAAGAACACACTTAAACGCCAAAATTTAATGAGTAAAGCTTTCAGGCTCACCACCCTTCATCAGTACATAAAAACAATGAAATTTTCAGAACATTAAATAGGGATACTAATAAAGTCACATGATCCAGCCAGCCTAACATTTTTAACTAACAATTAATTATTTAAAATTTGCTACTTAAAACAATACTAACATATATTTAAAAACCTTTAAAACATACAAGTTTTCCTATACTACTACCATATAGAATCAGTACAATACAATTGTATCTATTTGCACACATATATATAAAAATACTTCCCTTTATAAAATAAAAGATATTCTATACAAAAAAATTTTTTTCATGTATATAAACACATATATGTTACACAGCAAGTAATATATTATACTTCATGAACATTTAGCTAAAAGAAACTATGATATAAAATGCATTCTTAAGTATTGTCTCTCTATCTTATATTTCATAGACATTTAACTAGAAGAAACTAAAATATAAAGTGCATTCTTAAATATTTTCTCTCTGTCTTTTAATCAATACAGGCTTTATACTAACTGTATTATTCAGACCTGGTATTATATCTGCCTGCAGCCTAATAATCCATTCATAGTCTCTTAGTTCTAAGGTATTATTCATATCTCCTCCTCTGATACCTGTGCTTATTGCACATATACCCCTAAACTTGAAAGTGTGTGTATTATTATCCATAATACGCTTATATAGAACATTAGTTATTATTTTCCTTCTAATCTCAGACTTATGCTCTATAATACGTTCTCTTAACATCCTAGTTGTCTTTCCAACATAAAATGCTGTGCAAAGTGTGCACGTTGCCAGGTACACTATTTGTGATGTATTACAATTAGCTGAACATTTACAATCATATTTCTCTTTAGTAATAGGATGTTCAAATTCATTTGTTGAATCATAAATATCTATACAACAAGTACAATTGCAACATTTCAATGTTGCATTTTTATGCTGGTATACAGCTCTCATTTCTAAAATCCTTATAACATAGTTTCTGTTTTAATGTTTCCAAATTTCTATATGAGAATTTAGGTTTTAAGCCTATTAGCTCCTTGATTTCTGGCATAGCTAATAACATGAGCCAATTTCTTTATATAATGTTACACACTTCTTTAGTATTTGCATTATATGTAGTTATATATCTAATTAATTTATTATTCTCATTTGAGGCTTGTGCTGATTGTATCATTTCCTGGCCAAAAATAGGTTTATATTTATCTTTTCTACCTATTCTAATTTCTTCATAGATAGTGGGCAGGATTCACGAAGCCTCCCTCTTACACGGAGGCTGCAGTTAAACGGAGTGATGTCAGCATGCTTTGCATATTCATGAGAGCATGCTGAATCACACCTAAGGCTAACACGGTCCATGTAAGACAGTAGGGGGCGTGTCCGTAGGCCGAGCCCTATAAGCAGACATGCCCCTAGAAGAGTAAAAGTGCTCAAAGTAAACACCCACGACAGAGTCCATGGAAATGTGAATAAACACAACACAACACATGCCCTCACAGACTACGAACATAAAATGTACAAATGAACATCTTATAATTTTTTTTAAATTGTAAAGATGTTTGCCGGTGAGTGCGCTTGTTTGCGCAGGCATGCCCGTAGCGCAGCCACAGTTAGCAGTCAGTGGGAAAGCATATAAGAACTAAATATGCAAAGTAAGCCAAGAAGCAATAGCGTAGCGGTAGAGATGTTGGCTGAAGAGCAGGCATTCATGGTTCGAGCCCCCCAAAACACCAATTTTTATTTTTAGCAAAGTAAGCACGAAACAAGTCCCTGACAAACATGTACACATAAAATCACATTTTATGTAAAATGTAATGAAATAGCCCATTTATATTGAAGAAATGTGAGGTAACAAAACAATAAAAAATGCCAGATGTGCCCATAGCTGAGCTACAGTTTAACAGGGTGAGTGCATCTGCCCATAGCTGAGCAGTGGTTTAACAGGTGCAAAATGAGTGCCCGTAGCTGAGCAGTGGTTTAACAGGTGCAAAATGAGTGCCCGTAGGTGAGCAGTGGTTTAACACGCTGAAACTATGTTCCCCTAGCTGAGCTGAGCGTAATATGTGTGCTGATAGCCAAATGAGGCTTAAACCAGCGTACCCCATTTGCGCGGAGCTGCGCACCGAGCAAACAAGCTAACCGACGGGCAACATTGAGCAAGCTGTATCAAAACTGCCTTTACACAGACTCAACCCTCAGCTTGTCTAGACAGTCATAAAAAATAAAAAGTAGTGGCCAGGTTTGAACCCAGGATACTATACACCATAGTCAAGGTACTGAACCACTAAGCCATGACAGCAGTACCTACAAATGCAATAATAGCAAATATATAGGAATGAATACAAACTGGAGCATGACAATGAGGTTTAGTGAAGTTGATACAATTCCAAAATGGCCAATCACAGATATGTGCAGGAAAAATGGCCTATATAAGCCCCATAGGCAGGAATACACAGCATAAACGATTGTAGAACTGACTTGCAGCCCGAATGACAGGAGTAGGTGAGGGTAGTTGCTTTTGAGCACAGAGGTGGGGCGTTGAGGAGTCCAGGTACATGGTCTGGCTCCTAGTCCACAATCATGAGGCCCAACTCATGCAGGGCCAGGTCCTGTGGGGAGCATATAGGGCTGAGGCGTGGGACCGGTTGGCTTATGATCTCACCAGTGCCACAGGGATTCCAAGGACTGGTGAGCAGGTCCATCACCACCATGTGGACCTGAAGAGACGCAAGCAGGACCAATTGAACCTTTGGATCCAGGAGGCCCGGCAAATGCCCAACGCCCCACTACTGAGTAAGTTACATTTAATTATGTATGTAAGAAATTAAACTAGCTGATATTATGGAGATGTGTATTCCAATATTACTTCATTTATATTACAGCTGCAAGTGTCCATTCTGCGAACCGCAGAGCCTATGGTGAAAGGCCGGTGCGGTTGCGCCACCAGGCAGGTCAGTAATCCACTCCCAGTAACTGTAAAGAAATATAAAAGTATGACAGTTAGCAAAAGAGTGCAGTGTAGTCACTAAGTAATAAAATGTGCAAGTAACAGTGTAAAAGTGTTTGCAAGTATTGCTTGATTACAAAAGTGTGTTGCAGTCTGTAATCCAAACAGAAAAATGAAAATGTCTGAAATAAATTCTGAAATAAAGATGCCCCACCTGTAATAAAATAGTACACAACCTGCAGCAGGCTGAAAAGTACAGCTGCAGAAGATGATCAAATCACATGTGTGAAATATATCCCTGTTGAAATACTGAAACATGACAGAAGTGAGACTGCTGGAAAGGATTGCAATAACTACAGGTAAAACATGTCAATAAAGCCTAGAAGTAAGTACCATCCTGAATAGTAAAATGAAAACAAGTGAGAGAGTGTGAGAAAGTGTCATGAATCCAGCAAGACAGTAGTAATAACCCCTGAATAAAGTATACTGCAGTCAGTACAGAATGAAATGCATGTGAGAAGCAAAACCAAACAGCGACATCTGTTCAAAGTGTTGCTGCAGCTGGAATGTGTATCCCAAAATCTGGATATGTTGCTCTCAGTCTGCAATATGCAGATAGTATGATTGTCTGATATACCAAACATCCACAGTTGTCTATAGCTATATAAAGCAAATGTAGCAGGATGATGTAGCTGAACAAAGTTAGATATGAATGTGTATGAAGAACAATAAAATGTATATTGATGTAGCAGTAACAGTCCTATCACCAAGTTGAAGTAGTTATCATATAGGAAACTGTAGTTAGAACAGTAGTGTGTATATATGTGCAGCTATTAGAAATGTACAGCATATGTATTGGTATTCGAAGGTGTTAATATTGTTTTCTTCACCCCACCCTATAACCACATATAACCCATTCCACGTGAAAATGGTATGTGCAATCACAATTAACACCCCTGGACATTTGTCCTGTTGGGTCATATATATTTGCATGTCCATTGATGCATCTGCTCTGTTCATACATCCAAACCTGATGGCCTGTTGCCATCAATCAACTCTGCATGTTGTTGGACTGTGTATTGCTGTTCAAATTATGCATGTGTTATGCTCGCTGTTCAATGGTGTGAATATCTGGGTGTTTGGTTAATGAGAATACTAATGCATGCTGTTACAACTAATTGTGAATGGTATTATATGTCACTAACCCAAACTGTCATGACATAATGCAAAACATAGGATGACAGGGAAGGCGGGTTCCAGCGGACCCACCTCAGCTGGCGAGAGTGCACCTGGCACTAGTGCCCAGTCTGGATCATCCCCCGGTGGCCCTGTGCCACCTGCGGGTGGAAGCGCTGCAGGGGTTGGGGCTCGTCCCCCCTCTGCAAGTGTGGCCGGAGGAGAACCACCACTCGCCCTCCGTAGTGTCTGGACTCTGGTGCATAGGGAGATCCAGGACTCTGTTCTTGGGCCCCTATGCCAGCTTGAGGCACAGGTGGCACAACTTACGGGCATGCCTGTTGCCCGGCCTACACAGCCCCCAGCACAGCCCCATCCTGGGCAGTGAAGGAACAGTGGCAACTGCCTATGGGTGGAGATATCAGTTCCACTGTTGCCGTCTGTGGGCTCATGGGCTCTGGATATCCAAACCTCCGTCCCCGTCAATTGTGTAACCCCCCACACGTGTCATACACTCCCCCTGTATGCGTCTTGTTTGTCTTGTCTGTTGACCTACCCAACCTACCTCCCCAGCTATAACGACTTCCTTCACCTGACATACCACTCTCACCTGAAAAAAAAATAAAAATAAAAGGGCACTCTGTACCCACAAAAAAATTATGCCCCATACATAGCTGCCCATTCCACACACGTCTGCTGGACATGGAAACTATCAATTACAATTAGCTGTACAACAAGTATTATTGTTGTCCTGACACCTTTCTCAGTGGTGGAAGGTTTCAAATGTCACACCAAATTACATACATATACACAGCTGTTGCTAATGAAGAAATGGGCAGCTATGGGCCTTACCTACATCCCTCCTGCAAATCCCAAGCTTGTTTCCCTACTGTCTTACCCTCTTTGTGACCCCTTTTTCACCACTTTCCTGTCTCCCCATTTTCATTTCTTTCAAAGAAAATAGCGGGTGTGCGCCAGAGTAAGCACTGTTAAGCGGTTGTAAGTGGGTGTGCGCGTGTGTGCGCGGAGCTGAACGCCAGTGCGCATCTGTGAGCTCTGCATAAACCAGCGCTAACCCAGTTACAACTGCTTAAAAGTGCCTTCGTCACTCTGATTGACAGGTCCTGTAGTCAGTTCAAAAGCAAAATAAAATCCCACTGTCAGTCCCGAACCCAGGACCTTGGAAACAGTAGTCTGTATGACCTACCACTAAGCCATGACTCTTATACAAGAAAATTGTGCTAAAATAAATATAACATGTAATAGTAGGGATGAATGTAAAGGGAATATAGGATGTGTAGTGCACAAAGCATGCATGTCATTTAGAATTACTGTCAAAACTAGTGGATTCCCATAATAGTAGTGTGTGAACAGAAACAGCCATGCTAGTTGGTAGCTAGTAGGTAATAATGTCAGTTAACGTACATATATAAATGTATGTATATTTACATATATATATATATATATATATATATATATATATATATATATATAGTTGTAGGTGTCATTGTGCATAAACACTTACTACAGGGAACAGGAGAGAGGAATGGAGAAATGTGAATCTACAACACAGCCTGAGTCATGAGAGAGATACTAACCTTTACACTCACAGAACAGTGTCCACAGCATACCAGCGTGGTCCCCGCCCTTACAATCTGAAAGGGCAATGCCTATCTCACATACCCTTTTATAGCACTGTCCTGCAATCACAGTGAAAACTGCAATCAGTACACAACTGGCTGCATGCAATTTGCAAATGCTGGCTTACAATTGGTGCAGAGGCCATCATATGGACCTATGCAGATACCTACATCCTGTACTAACACTCCACACATGCAATACGTTCATTGCACTGTCTGGAAGCAGACAGAGGGAGAGAGACAGACAGAGACAGAGAGAAAAAAAATACACACGCTACACACTGTGAGTCTAAGCTGTCAGCAGTGACAGTAGCAAGCCATGCCAGCAGCAGCAGGAAGCAGAAGCAGTGGTAACGCAACCAGCTGTGACAAACACAGGTAATGTAAAGTAGCAGGTTAATAGTCTGCATACTGTGAACCCTCCAAATGTGTCATAGTTCTGTATCTATAGGTATGTCCATGTGATATGTTGTGTGTACGTAGTTCCACCAAAAGGGGATGACTATACATTACATGTCAGTCAGCGTTAGGCCATGATCCTGACAGCAGTTGTCTGTGCGTTGCCCTCAGCAATGGCTGTAGTGACTGTTTTGAAAGGTCATCCAGGTTCAAAAGGCAGGATCAGCCCATCACAAAGGCAAACTGGCTGGGAACAAGTGTCTGCAGGTACCCAATATCGCTGCATATGCATCCCATACTGAATAATCCCATAGCTTAGCAGACCAGGCCGGTTATGCATATGATGTGGTAGTTCCCAGGGTCAGTAGAGGTGCCTCCTTAGTGGTGTGAGACCACTGTTGCTGTATGCCAGTGTCCAGGTACATATCCTGTAGTACAGCCAAGATTAATTATCTTATTAATAATTAATTATTAATTATTAATTATTTTTTCACATTCACTGACTTGTGTATTCTGCATTACCTGCAAGGACTTTTGGATTCTCTCAGATGGTTCCAGTGTTTGTTTTACTAAGATTAATTATCAGTCTTATATGCGGTTGTATGTCCTCTTAGAGTGCATGTAGCACACATCCAGGGATACCATCAGGTCACAGTGATGCTGTGTGTTCTGCTTTGCTGAGGGCGGCCCTCACCTGGACATGTGAGATGATAGGGAGGTTACATACAGCTATGATAAGTATTTCAACTGGTGAGGGAGAAGAAGGGGGGATACGTGCACCGAACCTGTCTGCAAGAATGTTGCCAATATCTGTGTGTTTGGTGAATGTTAAGTAGGTGTGTATTAACGCAGAGCATATCTGAGGCATTTGGTCCATATGTGTAACATAACTGAAGAAGGCCTTGTGGTTATCCATAGTGTTTGTGGCCATTTCCCTCTCAGAGTAGGCTGTGGCCATTGTTATGAGAGACCGTAGCGTATTACCAGTGCTGACCACAGATGCCTTCCCTTAATGTGAATTTGCTCTGTCCTGCAGTAGCCTCCTGCTATTGTTAAACAATCTGCCTCTGTCTGGGGTCCACCGGATAGGATGCCTAACCTTTGTGCATAGGGTCTGGGTTAGAAATGTGTGTGCAAGTTCCATGCAATCTGTGGGATGTCCGTGGTAAGCATTTGCAAAGGGGTCAGCAGTGTGTGTTGTGGCTTCCACTGGCCCAGTGTGCTGCATGGGTACCATCTCAATCCTAACAAGTGAATAACTGTCTAATCACATACATATCAAAGTAGTCTACTGTGCTGGTGGTGGTGGTGGGATATGTATATCCAGGCTGAGTAACTTGTGTCCACATCACACTAGTGGATGGCGTCCCACATACAGTACCTTGGGATGAACTCCCAGAGTGAGGTTGTGCATTGGACCTGTCGCAGTGTGCTGACCGATGGGGCATGCTACTATGTTGTGTGGAATGTGGCAGGTATTGTTGCACAGGTGTTGGCTGAGCACTGATATCTGGCCATGTACTTGTGTATCCACCACGGGACACACACATGGAACATATGGGAGTAGTAGTATATCACTACACATGAGTATCATGTATAGTATGTGTGCCATATATTGCTGACATAGTCTGCTGATATCCTGTTTGTGTTCTCTTCCAGGGAGATGGCGCATCAGCGTAATCCCACCTACTCTGCAGTGGAAGATGAGGAGATACACCAGAGCCTGGTGCGGGAGTATGACATACTGTTTCCCGCACCAGTCAGAATCAGCAGGAGAGGGCTGCACTGTGGCAAGACCTTGTCCGTAGGGTAAATGACATTGGCATGCATAATAGGACATATGAGCAGGTACGACATCACTGCAGTGATTTAATCAGAAATGCCCGTCAGCGTGCATCGGATATCCACAGGCAACAGGTTGCCACAGGAGGTGGGGTGGCCACACATCCCCCCCTCACCAGACTGGAGGGGCTACTCCTAAGTGTTGTGGCTCCAGCCCCAGAACAGCAACAGCAATACACCTGCATCATGATGGAGGCTGGATCCACACAGCAGCACAACATGGAGTGTGCAGGTAATATGCCATATGTCCACTTGACTGTTATGTACACTGTTAGTTTATGCATGTGTAAGGTGTGGCCGTGGTATGTAGCTGTCAACATAGTATGTAATTGTGCATGCATGTGTGATATTGGCAATATCAGCAGCTGCCGTGTTAAAGGCAACTGGTGTACTACTGCACTGTATCATATGCAGTATCAATGGCACAGTTGTGCCCACTGACATTAATCTCATCATTTCTGCAGGTCCCTCCGGGGTTACATCAAGGCAGGCCATCCATGCTGGTGAGTGTGTTTAACAATACCTATAATAGTCCTGATAGTGCTAGTAACACTAGTGTAACTCAGTAGTGCTCTGTGTGTATGCTGTAGGGTGTGCATGTGTGCAGGTGTGCCTGTGCCCATGTGTGCATGTGTGCAGGTGTGCCTGTGTCCTCGCGTGCATGTGTGCCTGCATCCACATGTGCATGTGTGCCTGTGCCCGCATGTGTACACGTGACCACGTGTGCATGTGTGCATGTGTCCATGTGTCCACGTGTGCATGTGTGCATGTGTCCACGTGTGCATGTGTCCATGTGTCCATGTGTGCATGTGTCCATGTGTGCATGTCTGCATGTGTGCCTGTGTGCATGTGTGCATGTGTGCATGTGTCCACGTGTGCCTGTGTGCATGTGTCCATGTCTGCATGTGTGCCTGTGTCCATGTGTGCATGTGTGCATGTGTGCCTGTGTCCATGTGTGCATGTGTCCATGTGTGCATGTGTGCATAAGTGTATCACTGGTAACATTGTGTGGACACTGTAAACTGTGTTTCCTGTCTTCCTTCCACAGGTTCTGGTGCTGCTCTGGTGTCCTGCAGCAGGGAACCTGAATCTGGTGCCACAGGTACTGGTAATGATGATATCTGTGTAATGGTACAGGAAGGTGTGTCAGGGTCCGCCATTGGCCAGCCAATTGACAGTACACAGCTGTCAACCCCATCATTGCGCAAAGTCATCCTGCCAGTACATCCTTTGTCACCATTGTCCCTAGGTGATGGACAGGATACAGTGGGCATTGACCAGGGTAACGTGGTATCTGTGGCACATGCTTCCCCACACAGACAGTTGCCCATGGGTTCTCGTGGGAGCATCCGTGGGCGTACTGCCTCTGGCAGACGTGCCCAAAGAGGTCTGTCAACCTCAGCTATGTTTCGGGCTGTCATGCAGGCACAGTCACATATGGAAAGGTACACCAGACAGGGTCTGAGGGAGCTGAGAGCATGTCGCACAGCCATGACTGACAGTATGCGTGACATCGCGGATGCTATCCGTAATTTCACCAATGTCATAGACAGACGTTGGACATATTACAGCAGTTCCATAACCATAATGCCAGCAGCAGCCCCAGCAATGCTGGGTCTGTGCTGTCATCGGAATGTCCCAGGAGACCACGTGCACGTGGCTCTAGACAGTCCCAACAGGGACCTGTGTCCAGTCAACACACTCCCGCTTCTGATGACAGTACCCAGTCTGGCTTAGTACTGGATATGGTCCGTAGCACCCCTGCCAGGCACAGGTACCGTGTCCGTGCCCACAGACACTGATCTGTATGACCTGCCAGGTGCAGTCTGTGGCTGTCCACAAACCCCTGTATATGGCAGCCATGAGGTGGAACTGTGTGCATGCATACACACATGCAAAATGTTAACACCCAGGGCGACCACATACACGCACACACTGCACCAACACTGCCCCACCCTGTACTGCTGCCCCTCACCAACGCACATATACACACATGTCAATCTGTAGTATCAGTGGCAGACTCAGGCATACCTAATTCACACCCTGTGCATATGATGACACTGTGCCACCTCCTGCAATCTCCAACATCATTGCGGGAACAGGTAAACACGTTGCTGATGCACAGGGTGACTACATAGAAGTGTATTAGTAGTATCATGTTGGTAACAGTACAGTGTGCTGATATGACTGTGTGTATATCCCAGCATGCCTGATACAGTAACCGTATGAATGTCCTGAATTGTTATCTGCACCCATAGTACGTACCAAAGTGTAACAGCTGCACATAATTGCATACCGGTGGTAAGGATGTCAACAGATAGCCACATACATGGGTAGCACAGGGGGGAAGCTAATGCAAGTAGTGATATGCAATGATGGACATGTACAGTAATGGTGTCAAGTTCCCCACAACGACTATGCAATGTGGATGTTTGCGCATGTTGATATATGTGCAGTACCAATGTAATCCAAATCACAATTAACTATGACATAATATCAGTTCTACCATGGGCATCTGCGCTGTGTATTCCTGGGTACATGTTGATAGTGCCTACATATTTGCACTGTTACTTACTGTTAGTGTTACCCCTTCTTTGTTGTACAATGAACTACTTCCAGCCCTGCTTAGTGTAGCTTTGTTTGCATGCATGTTCGCTTGGGGTTGCCTGGAACACTGCTTACACCTGCAATGCAGAGTTACAGTGCTTCTGTGGACTCCTAGTGACATCTGCATAGCGTACGATACGTATGTCAAGTTTACACATGACAGAACATCACTGTCCATCCTGTTCGCATGTACGTTGCCTGTGACATATTGCACATGTCTTACCTGGCATTTACCCACATGTGCAGTCATATATGTCAGTGCTATGAAACAGTAGCAGTACACCCACACATACACACCTTCAGTATGTTGTTCCCCATTGGCCCTATGTGTTGGTACTCACCATGGCAATCACACTACTAGGGTAGCATGTGCAAAGGTAACCTGTGAATCACCTCTATGGTCCAGTTGTGGTTTATGTGAGTCATGTGGCAATGTCACAGCTGCCACATGTATGCAGTCAGCCATCACTCTTGGCCAGGAACGTACAACACATGTGTGGGATGCCACCACATAGCCAATCTGGGGACTGAGCTCTCTGAACCCAGTAATGCCATACCCTGTCAGGTGGCATGTCATACTACAGTGACTACAATACAAGTCACACACTGACAGCATGCTGAACACACTGGGACATACGTGGGGACTCAGAATAGCATCCTGCCTGAGCATCACACACCTCCGCAGCTGGCACACAGGCATATGTTCTGTCGTAACAGAGCACATGCCACACATGGCACACACATCCCATGTGCCATACACTCACAGCCTGTAAGGCTACACAACACACCTGCTACAGATGTGTCAGGTACCTGTCTTGGGCGCTGCACTGGGGTCCCGCTCAACAGGCTGTATCTGGTGAAGGTCACAGTGATATGCCTCAGGGGCACTATGGTCCACCACAAAACACATGCATACAGGTCAGTCAGAGGCATGGACACATATGACTCAGTCTATGGATGACCTGAGACATACCTCCCTGTACTACATGATAGGGAACATAGAATGGATCTCTCAGCATGTGGCATGGGCCAGTATGAGCCTGATCTTGGTTGCCAACATACCCTCACCAGGTATGCTACCACTATATGTAGGAAGGGTGTTGTATGTCTACATTCTGCTCAGTCTCCAATGTCATTCATAGGGTATCCGCTGGCTGTCAATGTGTGCTTACATGCTAGGAAAGCCACAATGATGTGCAAGGGGCAGCTTGCACGTGACACCCATGGTCCGATGTATATTGGCAAAGCTCCTTCATACACACATACTGCCTTATGCTGCAGGACACGGATTACATAGCCACCTCCGCTGGTATCACACAGGTTAGGACACTAACAGTGCTGCTACACAACACCAGCAGTGTACACCGCAAGATGCATGCACTGGACACTGTCCTCAGCACAGAGAACTGCAATGTCTGTGCAGTACCACAGTCCTGATTCATGGCTCACAGGTGCAACCCATCACTGCCAGGTTATGCCTCATACCATGCCTGTCGTCCCCTACACATGTAACACACATGGACAGGGGGGTGGTATCCCAAGGCACCACAGATACACACACCTCCAGATTGTTGGCACAGCACAAAGCATCAGGGCCTATTCATGTGCAGCTAACAGTGTGTCGGACTGCCATCTGGTTCATAGCCTGGCACACACAACCCTCCCATACACAGGAAAACCACCTATCCTCCATAACAACACTGGCGATATGACAATCTCAAGAACTGTCTTTATATGGCTGGACTGCATCCAGCCAAACATTGTGCGTGAGCATTAATGTAGCTACAACACATTAGTTGAAGGGTTCACAGCATGTGGTCACTGAATTGCAGTGGAATGACATGTTACCACTCCCACAACAGGTGGGAACATGCAGCACCTGTACATCGACTACATGTAGACTATATGGCCCAGACCAGATGTGTATCCCCTGCTGTAGGTATTTTACTATATACACCCACACTGTATAGACACATACCGCATGCGGCCCCTGCACAGTAAGACACAGTCATATTGTTATGCATTGCAAATACCATTTATCCACTCGAGGCATGTGTCAGACATGGTAACTACTGCAGGTCACAGGTATTTATGTGTATGTGTCACACGCATACATCATGTGTGCAATGCCATTCCTGGTTTAGGCAATGGCATGCACTGTTATGCACAAAGACCCACACAAGGTCATAATGTGTGACACAACCACATGTGGCAGTTGTGGGTTACCAAAACATACCTATCTGTACTCTGACAATGGTAATAGACCCAGTAGCAGAGCGCACTACTGGCATTACTGGCCAACTAGCCCTGTTTGGCTGTGCTGATAGTGTGGTGACATCCCCTGTGTTTATTGGGGGAATATGCAGCATATGGTGTATTGTAGTATTTGCCAAAAGGATCTGTTCTCTCACACTTGCATTTACACACACCCTACTACCCCCACACACACACACACTTGCCATTTGCAGGATTCATACCCTACCTAACTAAGTCACGACACGTGAGAGAGACGCATTAGCAAAGCACACTATTCGGATTACTAGATGGTTCCTCTTCTCTGGCTGTACTTATAGGGTGCTGACATCATCAGTGTTTTGAAAGGGTAATGTGCATCAGGTAGTGTGATCTCCTGATTGCCAAAACTAACATGTTTTTCATACAGAATTGCACACACACAAACTCCCCACATCCAAACACACACACACACTTGCCACTTGCAGGTTTCAAACCCCTACCTAAATATGTTATGGCACTTGAGAGTGACGCTGTAGCAGATTACGCTATTCTGATTACTGGTAGATGTCTCTTCTCCAGCTGTATGTATAGGGTGCTGACGTCATCTCTGTTTGGAAAGGGTAATGTGCATCATGTAGTGTGATCTGATTTCAAAAAAGCACATGTTTTTCATACAGAATTGCACACACACAGAGTCCCCACATCCAAACACACACAAATGCCATTTACAGGTTTCAAACCCCTACCTAACTATGTTATGACACTCGAGACAGACGCATTAGCAGAGCGCGCTATTCGCATTAATGGGAGGTTTCCTTTCTCCTGCTGTACTTATAGGGTGCTGACATCATCAGTGTTTAGAAAGGGGAATGTGCATCCTGTAGTGTGTTTTCCCAGTTGCCAAAAGGGACATCACACACACAGACACACACACACACACACACACACACAGACACACACCCCTACCTAACTATATTATGACACTTGAGGGAGACGCATTAGCAGAGCGCACTATCCGAATTACTGGGCATCTGTTCTGCACCTGCAGTATTTATAGGGTGCTGACATCTTTATTTCTACAGAGGTATGTACATGTAGTACAACCTGTCAGGTTGCAGCCACCTACGTCAGGGTCAGATATGCACAGCGCACTGGCAGGTTATGTTCTTTACCATGCTTTGTGACCACAGGACCTGTAACACACAACAAAACCAGTCCAGAACACCACACCCACATCCAGGACACACACTTAGCTTAGCTTCCCTGGGAACAGTGCCGGGATATGCAGGTGTTCACATACACCATTCCAGTTGTTAACATCGGGTACAGGCATATTGTGTGTGAGAGCTACTCAGGCCTCTACCACTTTACCCTGCAGCCACTACAATTTGTGGGTCCATGTGCTATGGCAGAACCACATACCACAGCCACATGGGGGAATACATATTGCACCTGTCCATCTGCAATGTGGGTACTCACTGTTTCACACCAGAGGTAGACCACCATTGTTGATATCTGACCATACCCACCTTTCCCTGGACATCCATATCCCATCTCCACCCCCAGGCAAGGTTGTCACTGCACACAAACTGTATTTAGCACAAGCAGACTCTACACTTGTGAAGACTGGGGTGGATGACTTCAGAGGACCCATGCTGGGGGACTATACTGGCCAATCAGCATAATCTTGACAAATGCATTCTATGAGCATGTGTACGGTTTGCATTGATCATGCTATCCCACATATACCCATGACTGCTCCACAACAAGACACCTGTCAGGTGTACACCAGCCATATATGAGCCGTACAACAGACAGAGTGAGCTAATACATTGCAGAGCTGTAGCCCACAGAGGGAGGACATCTGTGAACAGTTCTGGCATGGCACTTCATTCACACATAATCATCACAACACAGTGTTGACAGTGGAATTGTCCATATACTATATGCAGATAGGGCTCCCCTCAGTCTGTTATTGATGGCCACTTACTGTTAGCAACCCTCTTCCAGCACACACCGACAACATGGCTGTGGCTTAGCACATTCAAACCCTGGGACCTCCATGGTGCCCCTGCTTGACAGAGGCACAGCTCACTAGCCTCACACGTTGCCTTATGTGACCTACTTTACAGTGCCAAACACACTCTGGCTGAGCTGTCATTCCCTAGGGCAACAAGCCTAGTATTGACCTCTACACCCATATGTTCAATTGTCGGATGCACAATATTTGTTGTGCTGTTCTACTGTTTGCAGGTCTTTATTGCCATAGCATTCCCTGTTCCTATGACCAACTTGTGTATCTGTGTAAGATGTTTGCATATGATGGCAATCCACTATATCACTTATGTCTCTGTAGTCATTTACTGTGTGCACTGGGCAGATTGCTGTGTTGTGGTTGGTTCCTGGACTGACACATACAAATACCAGATATGTGTGGCCAACTGCTAAACGGAGATATGGTCTAAGTGTGTGAGCATGCCCAGTTCAGCCTTTCCATGGCATGTTGTCTGACATATGCCTCATTTATCAAAGTGTGCAAGCATGCCCAGTGTGAGCTTTCCATATGTTGCACTCTGAAGTCCACCACATATTTGGGTGTGTGTGAACTTCAACAATATCTCACGTTTATGGTTGTGTGTTGGGTGTCATGTTGTGTACTAACTGGCCAACTGCTTCATGTCTGCCACAACAGGGATTATACTGTGCCTGCAGGGATTGCATGGGATACTTTGCAGACAGTTCTCAACATACTTTCATAATGACCTAACACTGTAGTACCGTATAGTGTACTGGTTCAGTGCTTTCACTGTGGTGGACATTATCCTGGGCTTTAGTCCTATGACTGCTTGACATCTTCATAGTGAGCACAACAGACTGTGTAGGGGCCAGTTGTGCACATATGACCATGTTGCATTATGTTCAGATATGGACTACCAACACCAGGCTCGTCCAACATTGGTAGTGTATTCCACAACATGGGTGGACATTGGCAAACACTAGCGATGTTCCCTAGGCCATTTCTGATGCTAGTCACAGGGTATGTTTGTCCTTCGACACACATTGTAACTGGAGTTTGCCATGACATATGTCATGGTTAGTATACTGTGCCTCCGTCTACCTCTGACAACAGTGATACCCAGGGTTAGCCTACCATCTCCCATTCACTCATCAGGATTCCTCTTGAGGGGTGTCGATAAGTGACTCTCTGGCTGACCTGTACCGGGAGTTTACTGAAGAGTGGGGGTGCCTTTTGTGTTATGGATCATTCTGTACAGCTTGTCTTATGTATGTCAGTGCTGGGGTTCAGGTCTCTCATGTGCATAGCTCACTGCCATTCAGATTGTACAAGGTGCAGCATGTTCATTGATTCGAGGTTGGACATGGCTTTATACATCAGGCACAACTTGCCTGTAGCTGGGCAGTATAGCAGTGTGTGGGGCTGCAGTTTGTTTACTCAGGCAACATATGGCATCTGCTCATGCTCTTTGCTACTCCTGGTGGGGTACTGTTGTGGACTTTACAGTTGATGGAGGTGTCTGCTGAGGTATATCCCACAGGGGCTATTGTAGTCAATTGTGACGCTGATGGAGGATGACTGCAGAGCCACAGTGACATCCCCTTATCTACATCTGCCAACCTTCATGTTTGGGTGGGTATATAGTATATGTTTCTGCAAACACTACAGCCACATGTTTGTCCAGTGCTGGATATCTATCACCTTTTGTACCCAGGTCTCTCATTACATGTTAGGTACGTAATGGGTTAACACCTGTGTGGTAATTTGTGGGCACTTACTGTATATCCACGGTGGTTGTCTATATGCAGTTCTGCAATTAGCTTGCTGACATGGCTATGGCTCCAGTTGTCTGTTTGTAGGTGGCCCTTTTGTGGGTTGCTTGTGTCAGCTGGGGGTCGGATATGGTGGGCTGTTTGTACTCCTCTGCATACATGTTCAGTCACAGTCCTTCCATGTTGGCCTATACCTATGGGACATATATACAGAAGGGGGGGCCCAGGACCAGGCCTTGTGGGATGCCACTCATATCTGCTTTGTAGTCTGACATGGATGCGGCATATCTGATCATGTCAGTTCTGTCCTTGGTCTGGTTTGCAACCCCTCTACTGACATAGGGGTATATATTTAAGCTGATGAACATATCCATACTGAACTCGTAGGATATTGTCTAGAAGCATATGCACGGTCCAGCTATGCTGTGTGGACCACATTGCCCTCATGACCTTAATGACTGCTTCAAATGGGTCAAACATGTTTAGGGGCAGGATCTGCAGTTACAACAGCCACACTGTGTAGGGTCCAGTATCAGTAGGTCCACAATAGCTTTCTGTCTGCGGTACATACTGATCCTTTCCATAGCTGTGCAGACCAAGCTTGTCAGGATCCTGGGGTGGTAGTTTGCAGTATCCATTCAGGCAACACCTTTGTTGTGAAGGACCACTGTTGTTGTACACTGCTCTTTGGGTACATATCCTGTGGTAAGGCTGACATTGGGCAGTAGTGTGATTTGGCATTCCATTATTCTTGGAGTCCATGTTGGCCTCAGCCCAGGACACCATCACATACCTTTGCTGCTGTGTGTTTTGCTTTGCAGATGATGGCTGTTACCTAAGCATCTGCAATGTCAGGGGACCAGCAGTCTGCTGGGATAGATATTTTGCATTCTGGGGGAGGGGAGGTTTGCACTGCACCTGTCAGGTTGTATGTTAGCAATATGTGTGTGCATTTGGTATGTTGTTTGTAATATCTGTGTGATTCAGAGCATATCTGTGGATGCCCAACATGGTTCCTACCATCAGTTAAGTAAGCCTTGTGATTATCCTTAGTATCCTGTACAATTTGTATATTCATAGGTTCATGGGTTCATACTAGGCTATCCACCCTAGGGCATTAGTAAGCCTAGACAGAGTGTGTGTGTCTTTTACCACCCCTTGCTATGTGTCTATTATGGCCAATTATGAATTTCTTTACTGTGCCTCTGTCTGGTCGTGACACAGTGAAGACCCCCAGTATACATGTACGAACATTCATCCACTTGACAATATTCCTGTTGAGGGGTGTCAGTGAGTGGCTCTGCCTAACATGGATTGGGATCCTGTTTCTGGGTGTGGGGGCACCTCTGGGTTATGTATCTGTCCCTCCAGCACATCTTATTTCATTATGTGTTGAGGCTGACATCTGTCACTCTCACAGCTCCAATGGCTTTGATTTCCTGTGGTGGAGCATGTCCATTACTCCTGTGTTGGACATGGCCTTGTACAACGGACATACAATGCCTCTGTGTAAGCAGTCTGTGACTGCATTTAGCTGGGGTGTCTACAGCCAGGCAGCATATGACATATATTTCACACCTTTATCCTCTTGGTGGGGTAATTATGAGGTCTTCCGAACCGCTGCAGGTGTCACGTACGGTACATCCCATATGAGTCATTGTACTAGATTATGGGTCTGATAAGGGAACAGTACAGCGGCACAGTGACCTCTGTTGATGTAGATGTGAATCCTTTCATGATATGGTCTCCAATATCGACAATCTTCCTAGCCACATTGGTATTGTGAGTGTCACATGACAGATTACTGTCAACTTGTGTCCCTAGGTCCCTGATTACTCCTTGCATACATAATGGTTTGCCACCTATGTGGTAATTTGTGTGTACCTTGTCTGGTATTTGGTGGGACATTCATACTGTCCAGTGTCTTCAGGATGTCTGGGTGGAGTTCTTGTGTGTGAGAGTGTGGTCTGTCGCATGCTACAGACTGTACAGCAGTTTTGACTACACTTAGGTGCACATGGGTGGTCTCCACTGCTTTGTGCATTGTCATTTACCTGGCCATATGGGTGTCTGTGCTGCATATGGATACTCCCCCTCCTTTGATGTTTTGGTCCAGGTGTTGGGGCCATAACACATGATACGTGGTATAACCTGGTAGTGCTGGTGTGCTATCACTAGGCTTGCAGCAGGCTTCTGTCACTGCACAGACATCGATGTTCTCCATAATGGGAAGTGCCTCAGGGGCATGCATATTGCAGTTTACACACCTGGCATTGGTCAGCATTACCCTTATGTTTCTTACCACTTATGTTTTCTAGGGTGGTGGGTAGTCTTTTTGGCCTTGCCTACATACGGCTCTATGGAGGTGGCAAAGGCCTTATCCAGTATCCAGATGCACAGGGGTAACAGGTGCAAGCCATCCCTGGAACAGCAGCATGGCTTGTCATGCTTGACATCTGAAGCAGACAGACATTAGACCCTCTTGGACTGACAGCTGTAACTGTGCCAGCTGTTAAACATGATCATTCTGTGTTTGTACTGTGGCATCATTCTTGGTGAGGGTTGGATGCTGCACACGGCCAGTGTCATACCGGCCTGGGGTACATACTCAGAGAGATCATCCATGTCTCTTTTCATGTAGACCAGGGAGGTACATCTCTGGTCATTCACACCAGCATGGACATTGAGTGCATCATATTTCTGCTTGCTTTGGGATGACTTGTGTTATGTGGCATTTTGTGGCAGCCTACAGGCAGCTTACTCTACCCTTTCCCTTGTTCAGTCTGGTGAGTGGGACAGCAGTGTGTCTGCCTATACAGACACCTATTACAACTGTATCAGGCATGTTGTTTCTCCTTCTGGCCTGTGACTGTTTGGCACACCAGCTTTGTGTACCATTCATTGCATGTGCTATGTTTGAAGGTTGTGGTTGCTTGTGATCTGCTTTGGAGGCTTCTGTTGGTGTGCTGTGTTTGTAATTAGGGCCTCCGGGAATGTTTTTCTGTGTTTATGTTTTTTACATGTTTGGTTTACAGTTGTGGTAGGTCTATGTGGGACTGGGTTTGTGGTGTATGTGGTTACCGTCTCCTCCTGACTAGTTTTGACAGTACTGAGTTGGGGGAGCTCAACCTCTGGTTTGGATACATGGTTGCATCTATCACATATATTTGTATTTATTAGGGGGAGTTGTGGTTGTCTGTGTACTTGGGACAGGTGTCACATTGCCTCTGGATTCACAGATTCTACTTGTTGAGGCTGGACTTAGTGGATTGTATGTGTGGACATATGTTATTGCCATACTACTGGTCAGTGATTAATTCCCTTTTTATGTTTGCTCTATCATGTGGTAGCTTCCTCATTCTCTTGCATGGTTTGTTAATGGCTGGAGTCCAGCATGCCAGATGCCTGCATGTATGGCATTGTGTGTTGTTGTTATTTGTGATTGCATACTCCAAGCATTCCTGGCTGTGTTCATGGAATGCCTGTATAACATGTTCTGCGGTGTGTCCCATATTCTGTACTTGCACAGGGCCTTTCGTGGATTCCACATCGGTTTGGTGGGCTGCAACCTATGCTTTACACATGTTTTTCACTGTGGTATTCTGGCCAGGACTGGGGTCAGGATGTGTATATCCAGTGTGATTACTCTATGGTCTGGTCTTACCAGTGAAGGATACACTTCTCATCTTGCCATCCAGTACACATGTTGCTGATTATCACATCCAGTATGCTTACCCCTCTTGTGGGAGTGGTATGTTGTTCCTGGGCATTTTTGTTTATGGATTCTGGGAACTTTTCTCCAACTGTGTTGCTGCTAGTATAATAATCCCGGTGTATGTCTGGGTATTTTCACTCAAGCAATATAATGTTGTTTTGGGAGCTTGATATATTCATGTATTCCAACATAGGCCAGGTGCAGTTCCTGGTATTAGGACAGTAGTCTGCAGCAGGCTATATACTGGGAGGCAGTTTTAGCCATTGGTATTTGACCATGGCTAATCCATGCTGCTTTTTGTTGTGGTACCAACATGGGGGTGTGGTTATCCTTGACATTTATTGCTAGTCACCCTCCTTTTGTAGCTTGTTCCATGTTTTGCGGCTGTACAGCACAGTATGAGGTGTGACCTAGTAGTGTTAGGGTGCTGATGTGAGCCTTGACCCAGTTCTCTATTACAGGACTGATATCTACATTCTCCATACTGTGTGTGTTTACACTGCACATATCTTGCTGTTTAGACTTCTGGCATTGGGTAGCATTACATCTAGGTTCCTATCCCTTGTGGTACATATGAAGGTGGGTTTGTGTTTTGAGACTTACCTATTCAGGGCATGCTGTGGGTACTGACAGCCTTTGCCAGTATCCATGGGGCATGGAATGATAGGTGCATGCCACCCCTAGCAGGTGGTGCATCATGTCATGCTCCGCATGTCTTCCCAGCCTGAAACACATTGGCTCCCCTTTGACTAACTACATTACTTCAGCCAGTTATTGCACTTGATCATCCCATCGTCATTTTGAAGGCTTCATGCTTGGTGAGGGTGGATGTTAGTCAGGGTGTTCAGGTGTGCATATAGTACATGGTGTTACATTACTTAACACATGGCATTCATGCCTCAGGTGGTGCTGCAGGGCTGCCTCTGTCGGATGCGCATATTACACTTTCCTGTACATGTTTGTGAGCAGGTCATGTCATTTTAGGCATCCATGTTATTATTTGAGTGAGTCAGAGGGAGTATCATTCCCAGGGTTCCTACTGAGCCAGTGTATGTGCTATGCATTGCCTCTTTGCCAAGTCCAGGGCATACTGGGCACGTCTCCTTCTGCCTACTGGGGCAGGCTCAGGTTGTTCCTCCTCCGAGTCACGCTCTGCCTGTGATGGCCTTGGCAATGGTGGGGGGCTGTTTGGCCCAGCCCTATGCTGGTCCTGCTGCAGCTGTTTTCGCAAGATCATATTATGTAGCATAGCACATACCATGACAATTTGGGTACATGTAGTTGGTGTGTACTGCAAGGCTCCACCAGATGTGTCCAGACACTGGAACTGTGACTTGAGCAGCCCAAACACATGCTCTATTACATTACGTGTTTGTGCATGTGCCTCATTATGGCATTCCTGTTCAGGTGTGTGTGCGTTTCAGATGGGTGTCATCAGCCACGGCTCCAGTGCATAACCTGCATCCCCCACTAGGTGTCTGTGTGGGATGTCCCCATTGGCAAATGTCTGGTACAGCTGCGTCAAATGCCAGATGTGGGAATCATGGTAACTCCCAGGGCAGCCAGCACACACATTCATTATTATGCCCTGGGCATCACACACAACCTGGCAGTTGATGGAGGGGAAGCCCTTGCGGTTAATGTAGGCCCTACCCCGCTCACTGGCTGGTGCTTTGATGCGTATGTGCGTGCAGTCTATTGCACCGACTACCTCAGGGTATTCCGCTATTTGCTGGAAGAGACGCATATTGCTGGCCAATACCTCACAGGCATTGGGGAAATATACATGATCGCCAACATGTGCTGACATGGCATCCAGGAACTGGTGCAGTACCCTGGAGGCTGATGCCTGTGATATCCCCATCATATCGCCAGTTGGTCTCTGGAAGGTACCTGTTGCTAGTATTCTTAGGCCAACACATACATTGGTTTCCACTGGGATGGGTTCCCCTCTGTTGGTTCTGTGTGTGAGGCGTGGCCTGCACAGCTCAACAATTTGCTGCAGGAGCTCTCTGTCCACTCTATAGCTCTCTACTATCTCCAGCTCATGTAACCCGTGGTAGGTGACCCAGGGCCTGTACACTCTTCTCCGTCTCCTCACTGTGGGTTGTCTGGCACCATCTGCATTGTCACCACCCTCAGCAAGTCACCTATGTCTCATTATGACAGCTATGGCAACCCCTAACATTTCTGCTCTGAGTGAAGCTTTTTCAGTTTTCACTTCTGTTAGTTTACTCCTGTCTTGCAGTGTCTCTTAAGAGAAACATCCTGCACTACTGTTTGCAGAGTTTTAAGTGCTGGGCTGGGCTACTATTCTGCCTGTGTAATTGCCTGCTTCTAATTGTTTTCACCAGCTAGCTTCAGCAGTAATCCCTGCTAGCTTCCTAGTAATTCTGTTGCTTCCTTTTTCCTTTCTGTTTCCTCAGGGGGGAGCAACGTGCATACTAGCAGAAACACGCTCACAGTGGCCTACATGCACGCACACGTGCTTACACGGTTCAGAATCTACTTATTCGGGTTATAACACACGCACACCCGCGCAAACACTGTTACACATCTGCCAACAGCCTCCAACATGCTCAGCCTGCCCTACACACGCGCACACCAGCGCAAACAGTGTTAAACATCTCCCAACACGCTCCCACATGCTCAGTCTGCCTTACACGCGTGCACACTGCCCTACTTGCGCCTCATGGCATGCACGCCCAGCAAGAAACTTTAGTGTCAGTAACAGTGTACACCTTCCATTTCTTGACTTTCCCAGACTTATCTTGTGGCACTCCTCTTTCCATGATCTGTGTCTGTCATCTGTCATGTTACACTGACCTCCAGTGAACTGCATTTCTTTCTACTATTCCCCCCTGTGATGTCACCTATCTCCTACTCTATTCCTCCCCTTATGTATCTCTTACACTACTCAGACTGTGCTCATTTGCTATGTGTCTGTGAGATTCAGTATCCTAACCCTCATTTACATGAGATTGCCTACTAATGCTTAGTTACATTTCTTACACTCAGCTTCCCCCCTTAGCAACCACTACACGGTGGCCATGTTGTTTTGGCCTGCTGGTCCCTGCATTGTCATTCCATGTATTGCATGAAACCCACATTTGTGGGTTTATAACCTTCATTTTTATGTTTTATACAGAGCAGCCCGTTTGTGTGGGGCTGCGCTGGGTTTAAACATCGGCAATCGCCGACAAAATAAAATTATATTTTTATTATTTTTGCATCGGGTTACCTTGCCAATGGCCACATATTTGGCCATTGGCATGCTGCCTGAGACATATGCACCCTTTATTTGGAGCTGACATGGCTCCGTTGTGAAATTTGCAGAAACTTACTCAGTTGTCAACTGAGTACATTTCTGCAGCTAAAACGTCTCTTACATGGGCTGGTTTCTGCTTCGTGGATTGCTAATATACCTCATTTGCATACCTTTCGGCTGCAAGTGAGGTATTTAGCATGTCCACGCCCAGTTCGTGTAAGAGACGTTTTAGCTGGTCTCTTACACGGAGTTTAGGGCTGTTCCTGGATTGCGAGGCTTGCATGGAGTGTTACACGTCTCTTACACTCCGTGCAAGCCTTCGTGAATCCTGCCCAGTATCTATATATTTGGAGGAGTAACCATTCCTTATAAATTCTTGTTTCTTCTCATTTGCTTGAAATATAAAATTATCATCTTCTGTGTTGTTTGCTAGCCCTTATTAATTGTGCTTTAAGAACACCCTTAAAAGTATGCGGTACATGCATACTATTTCTTCTAACATACCTATTAGCATTTACCTCTTTCTTATAAATCATAGTTTCTATTTTGTTAATTTTCTTATATAGTTGGCTATCTAAAAACACTATACTGTCAGGTGAAGAAGCCATTTTAAATTTCAAAAATTCCATTGTGGCATTTAAATACATAATATAGCTCTCCAATTCATCATTACTACCATCCCAGATGAAAAAAAAACAATCATCTACAAATCTTCTGTAGAATTTAATTTTGTTGTTTAAATTATTGCAATTATTTAATACAAACTGCTTCTCTCATTGATATAATACTAAATTTGCATAGGTATTCACTACTGGGGTCCCCATTGCTACCCCAGTTAGCTGTAAAAATGGTTTCCTATCAAAAATAAAAACATTTTTGTTAGTACTACTTCAAGGAGCACACAGATGTTTTCTATTTCACGTGCTTGCATATCAGTTTCAGTACAGAGGAAACTCCTTATAGCATCCAAGCCAAATTCATTTGGGATGACTGTAAATAATGATGTTATATCTAATATCACAAATATAAAATTCTCACTAATATTTTGTTCATACCACTTATATAAATCAATCAAAAGGTGTGAAGTATCTTTTAGAATGCTTGGGTATTTAACTAAATATTTGCCAAGTTGTAATTGCAAATATTTTGAAATAGGTTCTGTTACCCACCCATTACCTGAAACTATAGGCCTAAGGGGTGGGTCTTCCAAACATTTATGTATTTTGGGAATTCCATAAATTTGTGGAGTTCTTGGACAAGGTATAGAAATATAATTAAAAAGATCAATGGATATATCTTGATTGAGTTGCAATTCATAAATTTCCATATTCACATCTACAATACATTTCTTAACTTCACTATATTTTTGCACTTCCTCAGATGTTTCTTTTTTAAAACATATCAAAGTTTCTTGATCTATATACTGTTTTTCACAAATCAAATCTGTTGCATTAATAAACACAAATTTTCATTTGAAGATTCTGACAGTTTTTCTTGCAGAAGTATTTTTCTTTCCTCTAATTTCTCGCTGTCATTTTGTACATCTTGTGTCTGGAAATTCTGGGCTTTTTGCATAATAGTAACAATACATAATTTCTTTCTTATCCTCAATAGCCAACTCAATCGTCTTCATAGCTCTTCTCTGGCCTATCCGTTTTTGTGATTTTTGCAGACTGCAAACTGCTACTTCCTTCTACAACAGGGGGGGGGGGCATCCTCCCTCCTGGAAGACCTACAAGATGCTATCAAAGAGGGCCTGGAATGTTTCTTCTGTGTTTGGAAGAGCTGAACTGACAAGGAGGGAGATACAGGTTTTACTGTATATTCTAGGGTAAGACTCTTGTGGGAAAAACTTGCTCTCTGCTCCAAGGGCTTGGGATCTGAAGAAGTAGCAGATAGGAGTGAACAGATCACGATTAGAACTGATGCTCTCGGATCCAAATACTGTATAGGATCTGAAGGTAGACTTCCAGATTTATTAACCAAGGAAATTGGATCCAAAATTATTCATTTCTCCAACAGCTCTGAGGAAGCCCTAGGGGACTTCAGAGGAGACCTCTCTTTTGCTTCCAAAGAAACTGACTTAGCTGACTTAGAGGGGGTTCAAGCCCCAGAAGGAGCTAGTAGTACTCCTTTAAGAATAAGTTTGCTTCGCCTGTCAACTAAAGCTCGAGGGTTAAATGTCAAGCATACCATACAGGCCATATACAGATGGTCTGGCCCGATGCAGTAAACACACTTCTTGTGGTCATCTGAATTGGAGATGTGAAGCCCACAAAAAGTGCATTTTTTAAACCTCTGCCCTTTTTCTGACATAATGGATAAGCAACAAAGTGTACAGAACAAGGGAAACAAATGCAAGAGAGAGACTTTTTTTTGAAAATACCAGAAAAAAGAGAACACCAACAATGGTATTACAAATTTACCTAAAAAAGTAGAGAAGGAAATACAGCAACAAGGGTATACATGAAAGAACTACCAAAGTAGGAGAGAAGAGATAACAGAAAAGCAAAAAATACTAGTGCATAATGCCCAGCGAATCTAACAGGGAGTAAAGAAACTATGGGAAAAAAAGGTGTTTAAATAGGGAAAGAGACTACTATATATATATATATATATATATATATATATATATATATATATATATATATATATATATATATATATATATATATATATATATATATAATTACAATGAAAAATATCAACCTTATTAGCTCTAGAGCAGAACCTGTATCTAACCATGATGGTGGTAAATGAGATCTGAGATAATGGGGAGGGAATAGGGAATTATGGGTAGAGGGAATAGCTCAAGAGTGGAATCTGAAATTAGTATATGTGGCCAAGTAGGATCAGAGGATCAGATCTGAACCCATTTGTGAGGAAGAATGAAAAGGACAACATCAAATCCATTTGGTTAATGTCAGGGCTTTTAGAGCTTGGTGAGGATGGATGGATGAGAAAGATGTGGAAGAAGATCCAACACCCATGGAGGGTGTTTCAGATGAGACCAAAGAAAGTTAAAGTGGCTGGACCAGAAAGGTGCAATGATAATCAATGTTGCCTTGCACCTGATGCCTTTCTACAGAAACATGGTAATTAGGGGAAAAGGTGGAAAACCATTCAGGAGATCTGAGGGGTGGAGGGGCAATTGTGAACTAAAACATTCCCTGTAAATATCCCTCTGGGAGATCAGGGCAAAATACCTGTTGCATTTGGTATTCAGGTGGGAATCAAAAAGGTTGCAGAGGCTGGTTCATGCAACTGAAAATCATAGTTGCCACTGACTGATTGTGGGACCAGTTGTGCCATAAGAATAGACCTACTCAGTTTGTTAGCCAAGACTTTGGAACTCCCCAGGATGTGCATTGCCACTAGAAAGCATTGAGAAAACATTGCCCACTGCCACACACTCACAGCTTCCTACATACTCTCAGTCTTAGCACAATATATCTGGACAATGCCTAAAATAATTAAAGCAGATAAACCTTCTGGATTATCTTGCTATCTTTACATGGTAGAAAGTATCCAGAAGTTCCGTTGAGTACATCCTGTCATCCTTCCTCAGAAGACGTAGAATGGACTGCACTATGATCATCTGGATCTTTGCCTTTTTCACAAACAAATTTAGGTAAGTGAGATCCACAATGGGCCCGAGGTCTTTAGTCTTGTTTTGGAAGCAAAAAATGTTGAACAGTCTCAGGATCCTTGGTGATCTAGTGGGAAGTTTTGGATGACTCATTTCTCCAGCAGCTTTGATATTTCTTCTGCTGCCAAAATGCTCTGACTGGGTAGAATGGGGTGAAGACAAGGGAATAACAGCCTTTGGTGATTATCTTCTTCACCCAAGAATCTTGAGTGATGGCTAGCTAAGTATAAGGGTGCAAAGATAAGCACCCAACTATCTCCAGTATACATAGTAAGATAACCATTCAGTTGAAGGGCTTAGCAATAAACGGACCTTGAAACCCTTGATTCTGTGGTTGACATCTGAACCTTGGGCAAATCTGGCTCAAAAGGCTCTACAACCAGACGAGTCTTGGGCAAAATTCTGGGACTTACAAAACCAGAGTTTCCACCCTTCTGGATCTGAAATATATTAGTGAATACTCACACAATCCAAATTTATTCCTCTTTCTCCTTTTACCGGGCAAAAAGCAGATGCAGAATATGAACATTCAGGGCTGGAAATAATATCCAGCAAGAACCTCAGTTTGAAAGCAAAACTACAGTTAGAAAAGCATCAGTTAGCCATCAAAACCTCAGTTAGAAAGACCTCAGTTAAAAAAGTCTAATTTAGAAAAGTTTCAGTTAGAAAACAGCCCAGTCTATCTTCATTTAAAATTCTTTTTTGAGCCTATGTTACAGAAGTATTCCTCTGTGCGCTTTTCAGTGCTGATTTACTAAAGGAGCAGCACCTCCTTATATTTAGCTTCTAAGGGTTGTGTCACGGGGCATCCACCAATAGGGGTGTGTGTGATCTTTATTATGTTGCCAGTGCTGATGTCATTCTAGATCTGGGGAAAAATCCTTTGTGGGTGGAAAAATATATGCCTATGGCAGACTGTCTTGCCCTCCTGCTTGCTTCTGGTATCTCTTCTAACTTGGGTTCAAACAGTGTTTACCCACCAAAGGGTGTACTAATGAAATACATCTTAAAGCTCCTTGCAAAATTGCAGAGACACATCCAAGCATGCAAACAGATAGCATGCCTCCTGCTTTCATAGTGTCATCCACTGTGTTGGAAAGAAGGCACATGGACACCTTAGACATGGATTCTTGGGTAGAGAGCTCTGATTCTACAATTTTCTGTATCCCTACAGGGAAATTACTTGAGAGGGATTTGGAACCTTTCCTAGTCAAATCTCTCTCTAAAGTCGAGGGATATGAGGCAGGTAGTTCAGTTTGTGAAGAACAAATATCACTGAAGTATAAGTCCACTTTCCAAATGTGTCCAATGCCCTGGATTCCCTGTTAGGGTGGATAGACGGAAGTGCTCTCCTCAGAAAGCTTGTTCTTAATGCCTGCCACTGCAAGCATCTACCAGGGATCCTTGTTACAATAGGAATTGTTTCTAAGGAACATAAGTTTTTTTTTTTTTTTTTTTTTAACAAGAACCATGTTTATTAAACCTTCACTTATGACATAGGAAAACATACAGCTATATAAATGAAAACAACCCACACCGACACAATCCTAGTTGCAAGCATTTTACATCACAAGCCATACTGACACTCTCAGCTGCAAACATTATACATCACTTATAATCTACCCAATCATTTTTAGTCAAAAATTACATAGCTCATTTAAGTCCTGCCTTCTTTTAAACCTCATTCCTCCCCTGTATGTATTGTTCCCACAATTCCCATTTTTTCCTATGTAGTTTGCTCCTAACCTTTTCTAAAGATCTCAATTCCTGTTGTTTTTCTCTGTTAATATAGTCAATACTTCCAGTATACTTGGTTTAGGTTTTGATTTCCACTTTCTAGTAACTGCTTTTTTGGCAGCCGCAATAATTAGACACTATAAGGCCTTACCACATCTAAGCAGTTCTGCTTCTGTATTATAGCTCAGAAAAATCATTACACTCATCACACCAATCTGCCCACCCAGCATCTCTTACAGAGCATCCCACAGGGAATCCTTAAAGTCTGCCAACTCACTGCATTCCCATGTTCCTAATTACCTCTTTCTTCCACGTCACACTTCCAATATTTGCTGTCTACTAGAGGAAAAATTCTCTGGTTTTCTGATGATCAGCTCCATCATGTTGGTCTCCTTCCAAACCCATTGCAAGGCCTAATCAATGAGTTCATCAGCAGATAGGACCACTCAGTCAGTAGATGAGCCAGCCCCACAAGTCTTAAGGAATACAGTCTCCTCTTGGAAGGGAGCTTCAGATTACCAACTCCCACCATTTCATCAGTTCTAGGATATCTCCAACGGAAATGTCTTCTGGGAGGACCATGGGGACCTCTCCCCTTCCTTGAAATTGGTATTTTCAATAAGTAACACCTGAGAGGAGACTACATGCTTCCTTTTGCAAAAATGCTTCCTGTAACTTTCTTTGGTGGGGTCCTCTGGAAAAAGTTCAGAATCAGAACTTGTCAAGGGAGGACTCTTGAGCCTAACAGAGCCCCTGAAGGATAAGATATGTGCAATGCACCACATGATCCAGAAGGAGTTGGGATGGTGCTGAGTGGATGTGAAGACCCTTCTCTCCAGATAAGGAAAAGACCCTTTCAAACACTTCAAATGTTGAAGCAGAGATTAGTACTAAAGTCTATTTGCCAGGATCTGAAGACTTTAAGAAAGGAATATCCCTGGCCCCAACCAGACTTGGCTGAGATGTAGCCATCAGAGCTGAGGTGTGGCTAAAGCACCAAGTGGCAAGGGTGGCTCTGATTACTTTGGAGTTGAACTAACTCTCCAAATCTCAGGCCTGAACTGTCAGCTCAGAGACCCTTCACATTCTCACTGCGCAAAAGTTAATAGGGTGAGGGAAACTGTCGCAGTGGAAGCAGAAGCCATTCTCAGCTCAGGCAAGGCTCTCTGATGGGCATCACTTGGAACCATATACTCCAGATCCGAAGTTCAGACCAGAGATGGCATAACCAACAAGGGAGCGGACTGGGTTAGATGCAGAGACCACAGTGGGGAGGTGTTGGGAGGACCCCCATCTGAATCCAGGTCCAAACAATTTTCCTCATCATCCCACCAATGCTGGCTTCAGAAACGCTTCACAATGAATGAGAGGCCTGGATGAAGATGCCAAAGACAGTGGCTTAGGGGAACAATGTCTTTCTTGAAATACTGGGAAGCCAAGGAGTTGGCCAGCTCAGGGAAGAAATGGCATGCCTGGGATGGTGCTCAGATTTGAACTTGTTAATGACCATATGCCAGACCCAACAGCTTACAATTTTTTGAGGGTGGCCCTGACTGGGTGGTCTAATCTGGAGACCTCTTTCTAGGTCTTTCCTTTTCCTTCTCTTCACTTTTATTTTCCTTGGCAGAAGGAGAAGTTGACATGTAAACCAAAAGGTTTGAGTGTCTCACATGGGACCCTTGAGTACTAGTTTATTCCTTCAGCCAATGACAACCCTCTCTCTGAAAGAAGCACAGGACTCGCATTCTATGTTTAAATGGTCTGCTCTTAAACAGTAGATGCACAGATCATGCGGCTACTGAAGGGTGATCATGTGCACTTCTTTTTCTGAAGCCAGAGATGTTATTGGACATGATGAATGAACACAATCACAAAGACGAATAAACAACACTAACCTTTCTTTTGAACTTTCACATCGTTAGGTCTTTCCTGTACAGCTGTTAACTAGCAAAAAAGTCACTTCAAAAAGAATAAAATCCATTTACTACCCAAGCTATAAAAGAAAATAAAAAGCTCAGTGTTGTCTCTCTCTTTCTGTTTCAACCTGTAGGTTATCAAATCCGAAACCAGCCATATCCTAAAGACTTCAGCCTCCAAACACCACCTTCTCCACCCATAATATCTTGTCCTACCACAATTACCTCTTTGCAAAAGGAACACTACAGGAACACAACAAAGGAAGAGCACAATCCTCCCAGACTTGGTAACCCAATGATTGAGAAAAACACTTACAAGGTGGGGACAGATGGGAGAAAAGGTTGAGTCAGACAGAGACAGACATGGATCTACCGCTATGGTGAGTATATAAAAAGAAGTTATGTCCTTACCATAACGTTCCATGTGAGTTGTTCATCTCGCCTTTTTGTTCTTACACGTGGGTTCGGAGCCGATCCCTCGGCTCAGAGTCAGATGCTTTTCAAGCTCAGACTCTCAGAGAAGCCCGAGACCTAGTGTATATCCCATGATGCTCTACTGTAAATCCCCAGATCTAGTATGCTGCAACCCAGACAGCCTACAGGAAGAAATAGAACTATAGTGCCGACCTATCTAGGTAGCTATAAGTTTGTAGAAGGAAGAAACAGTCTGTTCCAGAAAACAGGCTGACAAAATTAGATCAATCCACCAAGGCAACCATCTTTCTCAACCGGAGGGGGAAGGTGGGCGGGAATGTAAGAACAAAAAGGCGAGATGAACAACTCACATGGAACGTTATGATAAGGACATAACTTCTTTATGTGAAGTTTTATCTCACCATTTTGTTCTTACATGTGGGTAGTGACCCAAGCACCCTAATCCTGGGTGGATCACGGGAGAACATTCCTGAGCACAGTGGAACCAAAGGAAGCCCTGTCCCTGGAGGTCCTGTCCACTTTGTAATGAGTGATAAACATGTGAGGTTTTGACCATGTGGCAGCTGCACAGATGGTATCCAAGGGCAAACGAGCTGCATGAGCTAATGATGTAGAAACAGCCCGGGTAGAATGGGCTTTAACGTTAGTTGTTAATGGCTGATTAGTGGAGGAATAAATTAATTTAATGCAGTCAGAAAGCCACTTGGATAATGTGATTTTTGATACTGCAAAACCTTTCTTATTCTCTGCGTAAGAGACAAAGAGTTGATCTGATTGTCTGAAATCCTTTGTTCTAGCCAGGTAGAATCTCAATTGTCTGTGTACATCAAGCTTGTGTAACATATATTCCAGTCTGTTGGTATGTTGTCTAAAGAAGGTTGGAAGCTCAATGGACTGATTTAAGTTAGTTTCTGAACAGACCTTGGGAAGAAAGGTAGGGTTAGTCCTGAGGGAGACCCTATCAGGGTGAAAAATCAAAAATGGGGGCTTGAAGGACAAGGCCTGAAGTTCAGAGACCCTACGTGCAGATGTAATGGCTACCAGAAATATAGTTTTCCAAGACAGAAACTTTAAGTGACATGATGAGGTGGGTTTGAAGGGGGCAAGCATCAATTGGGATAAAACCAGATTCAAATTCCAGGGAGAGACAGGGTGTCTAATAGGTGGTCTGAGATGGTGGGTTCATTTTAAGAATGCCTTACATAGTCTATGGGACATGATGTTAGACCTGTTAAACCCTACATGGAAATTGGAAATAGCAGCCAATTGAACTCTAATGGTGGCAGCTGCTGTGCCATCATGGAACAAGGAAGACAAGAACTCTAAGATGGTATGAATAGGTGTCACATAAGGGTCAATGTCATGATGAGAAGCCCAGTGAACAAATCATTTCCATTTGCTAATATATAGCTTCCTGGTAGACAGTTTATGAGAGGAAACAATAATATGTTGGACTGCGGAAGACAAATCTTGAGACCTGGCTAATATGGGAATTGGAGCAGCCAAGCTGTCAGTTTTAGGGAGATGAGGGAGGGATGAAGAACTCCCGACGAATGAGTCAGAAGATCTGGCACTGGGTCCAGGATCCATGGTTCTTCCACTTGATACTTCTGCAGGAAGGGGAACCAAATCTGCAGAGGCCAAGACGGGGCTATCAAAATCACAGTCCTTCCCAGACCTTTGGCTTTCTGTATGAATTTGGGAATTGGTGGGAAGGCGTATAGGAGGCCCAGGGGCCAATCGTGTACGAGCACGTCCCTCGGGTTGTTCCCCAGTGGGGGATAAAGGGCAAAGTAGCTGCTGCATTTGGCATTCATTGGAGATGAAAATAGGTCACAGCAAGGCTGGCCCCATCTGTGGAAAATCTTATCTGCCACCTGTTGTTTGAGAGACCACTCGTGAGGCAACAGCATGGCCCTGCTTAGCTCGTCCGCTATCACGTTGGATGACCCTGGGATGTGCGTTGCTATCAGAAAGCATCCGATGGATACAGTCCATTGCCAAATTCTTAGGGCCTCTCAGGCATAAGGGATACGATCTGGTTCCCCCTTGCTTGTTGATGTACCAGACTACTGACATGTTGTCCATCTGGATAGCAACTGTATTTGGAGGAAGAGAGTTGTGAAAATGTTGCAACGCCAGGAACACCACTCTCAGCCCTAGGACATTTATATGCAAATGTGATTCCATGTTTGACCAAGTGCTTTGGACAGTCTTTCCCTGAAATAGCCCCCCCACCCCATCAGGGAAGCATCCGTGGTCACTGTGGCTGTGGGTTGGGGAAGAACAAAGGGGCATCCGATTATCACTTGGTCACTGTTCAACCACCAACTGAGATTCTTCTTGCAAAGATTCGTTAACCGAATCTCATGTGACATGGGCAGTCTTTGGTAAGACCATTGTGCGAAGAGTAGCCACTGGAGTATCTGCATGTGCATGCGCCCTAACGGGACTGCTATCAGTGTGGCTGCCATTGTGCCTAATAGCTGCAGTATCTGGGATGCAGGAGCTTTGTTCTGGACCAACAGACTGGATAATTGACTTTTTAGAGATACGATTCTTGCTTGAGGCAACCTGATCCTTGAATTGATGGTGTCCAGTTCTGCTCCTATAAATGTAATATGCTGCGAGGGTGATAACACAGATTTTTCGAAGTTTAAGGTTATGCCCAACTGGGAACAGAGGTTTATGGTGTAGTCTCTTGCTTGGATTAGTTGATGCATGGAGGTGGCGGTGAGGAGCCAGTCGTCCAGATATGGAAACACCCGGAATCCCAAACATCTCAGGTGAGCCATGACCACTGCCATACATTTGGTGAACACCCTGGGGGCTGTGGTGAGACCAAAGGGCAGGGCTCTGACCTGGTAATGACTGGCCCCCAGCCAGAAACACAGGTGATCTCTGGATGATCTGTCCATTTTGATGTGGTAGTAAGCATCCTTGATATCTATAGAGCACATCCAATCACCCATTGCTAAGAACGGAAGAATCGATTGAAGCGTGACCATCCAGGACTTTTCCTTCTTGATAAAGGTGTTGAGTTTGCTGAGGTCCAGTATGGGCCTCCAGTCCCCTGTTTTCTTTGGAACTAAAAAGAACCTTGAGTAAGTTACAGATCCTATTTGGTCTGCCAGGACTGGCTGGATGACTCTTTTGTCTAGCAGCTTTCGGATATCTATGGCTGCTAGCTTTCTCAGACTGGGTGGAACGTCTGTAATCCTTGTACACATGGGGGGGGGGGTTTGTAAAGGGAATGTAGTAACCTCTGGCAATGATGCTTTTTACCCAAGAATCTGTTGTAATGTTTAGCCAGGTGTTTGGGTATAAAGCCAAGTGACCCCAGACTGCCTCCAGAGAAGGACAGCTGGGCTTCCTTTCAGAAACGCTGATAGGGCTTACCAGAGAACTGCTCCCTATCACCCTCATTTTGTGGACCGCCTCTGCCGTTTGGACGGCGTCTTCTGTTTTTGCCCCCTCCTCTGCCCCTAGAAGGGGTATCAGTAGGTGTGCTTTGGAAAGCTCCTTGGGGTTTTCGGAACCCCATTTTTCCACTTCGTTGCCCTTTGGGGTACAGTCTAGTTGGAGTGGAAAAATGACTCCTACAGCAGACAGAGTCTTTCCTTCTTGTTCACACCTAGTAAATGTCTCCTTAACTTTGGGTCCGAACAAGGTGGACCCATCGAATGGGGTATTGACAAAGAAAGATTTGAAGGCTTCCGCAAAGGAGCAAAGGTGCATCCAGGACTGTCTCCGAAGAGCTATCGCTGAGCCTGCCGCCCTACTCGATCCATCGGCAGCATAAGAAATGAGTCGCATGGATGAGTTTACTATCGAATTGAGGGTGTTAAGTTGTGCAGTCACCTTCACAGAAACTGCATCAGCTGTGTTACCCTGGAGAGTATCTCCCAGCTCTTTAAGGAGATCTCATTGAAGGTGGGTAAAATGTGTCAGGTAGTTGAGCTATCTCATGGAAAATGCCACAGAACTAAATATGTGTTTCCCATACCTGTCCATCGTCCTAGAATCCCTATTAGGAGGGTGGACAGAAGAAGAGGTTTCCGACATCTCTTTCTTGGTGGCTGCCACCACCAGCATGGCATCAACCGGGACTCCTTTTGTAAGAAAAGCCTTGTCAGTAGGGGAAGTAATAAACTTGTTGGGCCTCCGAGGGACCAGTTCCAACTGAGTCAGGGGACTCCCACGCCCTTCGAGCAACCAGCTCCATCAATTCATTGAAGGGCGGGGTAACCCAGGAGGTGGATGGCTGAGATGCAAAGGCCTTCAGGAGGACCGACTCATCCTCAGTAGGGGCAAGGGACTGACAATCACCCCTCTGTCTTAAGATCTCCAAAATGTCTGCAAATGAGACATCCTCTGAGGGGAATCATGGGGACCCTTCTGATTCCTCCAAGTCGGTATCCGATGTCAGGGATTCCTGTGGGGAATCTAAGTGCCTCCTCTTGCACAGTCTCTTCCTAGGTACTTCATCAGTGGGAGCGTCCGGTGAAGTCCCTAGAGAGAAGGGGCCACCCAATGGGGATACCTGAGGCCCTGGATCTCGACGCTTGGTGAGGACCTGTGGGGAAGAGGTAGAACGAGGCCCTTTAGGGGGAGGGGAAGACAGATCTGAGGAGGTAGTGGTCTTAGCAGACATGACCTTCCTCATGGCATCGAAGGCACCAGAATCTCGGTCCGAGAAGTCTGTCAGCTCCGAAGAGGCCGGCAGCTCTCCCCGAGCCGAGACCCCCCGCTCCAATCCAGAGGACGGCGCCAAAGCCACCTGCGCCGAAGCCCCGGGGGGGAAGGGTCGGAACCGAGGTATCGGTTCGACTCTCCACCCAGAGCCAGCGAGGGACTGTCGGCCCCGAGACTCCCCGGTCGGAACCGAGGGGATCAAGGTCGATGGAGCTGAGGGAGGTGGATCAAACCTCGGCTCTGAGGGCTCTACCAACATCGGTTCTACCTGCCCCGGCTCCGAGTGCTCGAATGGCTTCAGAGGAGAAGTGGGAGAAATTATGGCTGGGTTTTCAGGCTTCGAAGCCGAGTGGCTCAAAGCAGACAGCATTTTGGCCAGGGCCAAGTTCTCTATGAGCCTCTTAACCACTCGGTCCAGGTCCACATCAGAAAGCCTTGAAGAATGCATCGAGGGATGGGTTGAAAGAGCCGAAGATGGTACCAACTGAAGAATTGGAGACTGAGGAGTCCCCAATATCGGATCCACAACTGGGCTCCGAGGTAGAGGATCGATACACGGCTCCAAGGGCTGTGGAGGTGATGCACAAACCATACCAGAGGAACTCGGAGCCGATGACTTGGGCTCCGAGGATCCCTTGGAAGACTTTGACCCCTTCAAAGCCTTGGAAGAGAGGTCGGCCTTGTCTAAAGTAGCCTGAAAATCAGGCTTCAAAAGTCCCCTATCTACCAGCTTCCTGCACCTTTCCAAGAGAACCCTGGCGCTAAAGGAGTAGCAGATAGAGCACACCTCTTGTAGGTGAACAGAACCCAAACAGTACACGCAGGTAGAGTGGTTGTCTGTAACAGACATTTTTTGACCGCACTCACACCTTTTGAATCCTGACTTTTGTTTCTCTGACATGTTAACAATATAAATTCAGGTCCCTGAATTTTCAGTATAATAACAAAACAGTTATCTGTGTAAATATTAACTACAACACTAATTTAACTAAGAACTAACTTCTTACAGGATATATGTCAGTATATATAACTAAATACCTATAGATTATATAAAGAAGCAAGGAGAGCACACACACACACACACACACAAAAGCTGACAGAGCCCTGTTACGCCCAAACAGATAAGAGAGGCCTAACAGCCCTGAATAGAAATACTTCAAAAATTTTTAACTAGAGCTAAACAAACAGGCTATAGCCCAATACTATAGAATAACACTTCTAATTTAACAATATATACTACTATTATCCAGAAAAATCTTCTATTAATATTGAAAAAATAAGTCACTGGCCCGAGCTTCCTCCGACGAGCTGTAGATCTATTGCAGTGGCAAACTAGATCTGGGGATTTACAGTAGAGCATCATGGGATATACACTAGGTCTCGAGCTTCTCTGAGAGTCTGAGCTTGAAAAGCGGCCGACTCGGAGCTGAGGGATCGGCTCCGAACCCACGTGTAAGAACAAAATGGCGAGATAGAACAGCTTCACATCAGTTTTTATATGACGTTGTCTCTTCTGACTGGGTTCAACCTGCGGGAAAGGGGTCCCAGCCAAGTAAAACAGTAAGGAGGTCCTATGAAAGCACATTGCACAATAAAGTGGAATCAAAAGAGACCCTAGACATCAACTGAATATCCAATTTGTAGTGGGAAACAAATGTGTGAAGACCAACAAATGTGTGAAGACCCACCAAGTAGCAGCACAGACATCATCCAAAGCAGCTCTGGAGAAAAAAGCTGCAGATGTAGCCTTAGCTCTACTAGAATGACCTTTTGGCTTATGAGGCAACGCCTTCCATTTCAAGCTATATCCAAATGAAATGCAGTGAGCCAGCCACTTGGACAGTGTATCATTAAAAATTGGCGCACCAAACCAGGCTTTTGAACAGAAGATAAATAACTGCTTAGACTTCCTGAAAGACTTGGTTCTGTCCAAGTAACACTTCAGTTGTCTATGGATGTCAATATAATGCAGTAAATACGCCCATTTATTGGAAACTTCAGGAAAAATCACTGGCAAGTTAATGGTCAAATTCAAATTGTTATCTATTCCGATCTTTGGAAGAAATGTAGGATCTCTTCATACAAACACCCTATCTTTATGAAAAACTAAATACAGAAGTACCAAGGGATAGGACCGGTCATTCTGATACATGCCTGGCAGAAGTAACTGCCACAAAGAATAAGGTTTCCAAGACAACAGCATCAAGTCAACTGTAATGTATAGCTCAAATGGAGGTGTGACAAGCAATTGAAGCATAAAAGGCAAGTTCCATGGTGGAAAAAGGTTCAGGATTGGAGGACGAAAATGTTCCCTTGAGATATTTAGAACCGCCAATGGCATATCTCTGCCAATGTGAAAGTTGTAAATACATCCCAACTGTACCTTAATAATAGTGTAACTAGATCCTGAGATAAAGAAGACTAGAAGAAAATCCAGAATTACCTCCAAACAAGCTGAGAAATGTCCAAACCTTTTGGAGTTAGCTCAAAAAGCAAAATGTTTCCAGTTACTGGCACATAATTTACGAGTAGATAAACTCTGAGCTGAGGACAAAATATCCACCACTCTGCCTGAAAGCTTAGGATCTCTGTCGATCACGCAATTGGAAAAATCATGCAGTTATCCTAAGCATCTGAAGAATGGCTGGACCCAAGCCTTCTGGATGAGAATTCAGATCCAGAATGGGATTGAGGACCCAAGGAGAGTACCTCAGAAGTGGCCAAACGAAAAGGGAACCACACCTGATGGGGCCAAAAATCACAGTCATTCTGCCATGGGCAGCCTTCTGGAGAAATTTTATTAACAATGGGGGCAGAGGATATGTGTACAGGGAACCCAGGGGCCAAGCATACAGAAGAGTGTCCCAGGGAGTTTGCCCCTGAGGAGGAACTAAGACATAACAGCTGCTACACAATGCTGGATGGGGAAGGAAATAGGTCACAAAAAGTACAGTTGTGTACACTTCCCATAAATGTAGATGTTTGAGTGTATTCAGTGTTGTAGTCATCACACTTGGGTTATCTGCCTGCACGTAGCTCTCAGTCCGCCTGAATACCAGAGACTTAGTATTTCTGCATCGGTTTCTGTCACTCCAGGACTAACGTCAGGTGCCAGGGGTATAAAAACAGTCAGCCAATGCCATTACATCAGTTTTTCTTGCCCCAAATGTCAGGACCCCCCAATAGGGAACTAAATTATGGTGGAGGAAAACACCACCAGTAAAAAGTAAATACCAGTGCCAGTACCCCTGAAGGGGGGAGTAAAAAGCATAGAGAGATTAGAGAGAGAGAGAAAAAACAGGGGGTTGGAGGGAGGGAAACCAGGACTGAAATAGTGAATACACTCGTACATCTACATTTAGGGTAAGTGTACACAACTGTACTACCTTCTTCGTGTTTCAGTGTTGCAGTCATCACACTTGGGTGGATTCCCAATGCTGAAGAAGGGTGGAGGCAGTCAAGAAGAGTTAGGGCTGGCTAGAATGCCGTGCAGGACTGCAGTTGCAAAGCCTGCTCGGATTTGGAGAAGATATGCAAATGGTAGTGCTTGGTGAAAGTGTGCACCGAACTCCAGGTAGCTTCCAGGATGTTCCTGGTAGGGACTCCCCTGAGAAATTCTGTACAGGTAGACATTGCCCAAGTGGAATGTGTTCTGACCCCCTGCCGGGTTGGGTTCCCATGGTGCTTGTAGCAGAAATGGAAGCAACGTGCTATCCATCGTGATATTGTTTGCTTAGAAATGGCCTTGCCATCTGCCCCTGTTGCAAAGCTGACTAGTAACTGGTCTGAATTTCTGAAGGGCTTAGTCCTATCCAGGTAAAATCTGAGCTGTCTGTGCATGTCCAAGGAGTGCAGGATCCTTTCCCCTTTATTTTGAGGATTAGGGAAAAAGGTGGGCAAATGTATGGATTGATTGAGAGCCACACTAGACACCACTTTAGGCATAAAGGAAGGGTTTGTCCTGAGAGACCCTGTCAGCATGGAAAATAATGAAAGGTTCCACAGCCATAAGTGTTTGCAGTTCAGACACTTTCCTAGCTGAAGTGATGGCTAGAAGCAATGGTGTTTTACAAGAGAGGAATTTTAAGTCTGCTGATGCTGCAGGCTCAAAGGGTGGAAGTGTGAGCTTTTCCAGTACAAAGTTAAGGTCCCAAGCAGGAGTGGGTGCTCTCCTTGGTGGCCTTAAGTTGTTTTCCCCACTCAGGAACTGTTTGATAAGAGGGTGCAAGAAGAGAGGTGGCTCAGTGTTGTAATGAGCCAAAATGGCTGAGGCATGTATCTTAAGGGAAGGGAAGGACAGGCCTTTGTGGAGTAGATCTGCTAAGTAATCCAGGATTAAGGGCAGGGAGGGCAGAGTTGTGTCCTCTCCTTTAGATACACTCCAGGAGCAGTACCTTTCCACTTATCTGCATAGGATTTCCTTGTATTTGGGTCTTCTGGCTTCAAGAATGACGTCCAGCACCTGTTTGCTTAGAGCTGCTGGGGTAGGATTCAAGGGATAAGCCAGGCTGCAAGATTTAGGGTTTGCAGTTGCAGATGAAAAATCTGCCCCTCCTGCTGAGAGAGCAGAGTAGAGTTCTGGTGTAGTTGCCATGGTGGCATCAATGTCAAGCTGTACAGGAGTGGGTACCAGTGCTGGCGTGGCCAATCCAGGACAATTAGAATTGTCCTCGGTCTGTCCTGTCTTATTTTGAGTAATACTCTTGGCAGAGGTGGGAATGCATAAATTGAGAGATTTACCCACTGAAAGGATAGGGCATCCACTTTCCAGGCCTTGCTGTGAGGGTTCCTGGTGCAGAATCTGCTGAGCTGGTGGTTGTAGGGGGAGGCGAAAAGGTCCACCCCTGGGTTCCCCTATTTCTGAATCAGAAGGTTGAAGGTGCTGGACTCTAACTGCCACTCATGTGGGTCTAGGAGATTTCTGCTAAAATCATCTGCCAGTGAATTTTGTTTGCCTGGCAGGAATTGAGCTTGCAGATGGACTTGCTTGTCCAAGGCCGTGTTCCACAGGGCTATGGATAACCTGCAGAGTGGGCAGGAAGGGATTCCCCCTACATGTTGATGAACCACATAACTGTGGTGTTGTCTGTTTTTATTAGCAGTTGTCCTGGAAGGAGTAGAGGTCTGAAAGCTGTCAGGGCATTCTGCAAAGCTAGCATATCTTTTTGGTTGATGTGCAGATGAATTTGACTTGGGCTCCAGTGGCCCTGAATGCATTTGCCATCCATGTGTGCTCCCCAGGCATAGTCTGATGCATCTGTGGTTAGGGTCTGGGCAGCATGGGGTTGAGTAAAGGGCAGTCCCTTGCTTTGTGGCTGCATGCTTCTCCCCACCAAAGGAACTCTGTCCTTAGACAGGGTATGATAGGAATGACTGTTTCCAGGTCCTGAGAATGTTGGCACCAAAGACATTTTAAGTACCACTGAAGTTTCCTCATATGCAGTCTTGCATATGGAATTAGCAGTATACATGAGGCCATGAACCCTAGAGCCTGCAGCATTTTCCTTACAGATAGCTGGGTTCTGGTGGCCATTTGTTTTAAGTAGGCTGTCAGATAGACTTGTTTTTCTGAAGTGAGGAATGTCATCTGGGATGTTGTGTTCAAGCTTGCTCCCAGGAATACAATCTTTTGACTGGGTACCAGTTTTGATTTCTTTTCATTGATGGTGTACCCCAGAGAAGTGAGAAGGTTTTTCACAAATGTCAGGTGCTGCAACAGCAATTCCTAACTGTCCACCTGAATCAAGCAGTCGTACAAGTACAGGTAAATTTGGATATTTCTCTGCCTGCAGTATGCAATGGCTGGAGTCAGGCATTTTGTGAATACTCTGGGCGCAATGGATAAGCCAAAGGGAAGTGCAGAGAACTGATAATGCATAGATCTGGCCCTGAAACTTAGATACTTCCTGCATGTCTCCCTTATAGGGATGTGCAGATAGGCTTCTTTTACGTCTAGGGTGACTAACCAGGCATCCTTGGCTAGCATAGGTAGAAGCTGTTGCAGGGTAAGCATTTTGAATTTTGGTACCACTAGGAAGGTGTTGAGAATTGAAAGATCCAGGATTGGGCGCCAAGAGCCCGCTTTTCTGGGTACCAGGAAAAGTCTGTAATAGAATCCTTGACCTATCTGTTCCACTGGAACAGGCTGAATAGCTCTGATGGAGAGCAGGGATAGGGCTTGGTTTTGTGCCTCTGCCCACTGGTTTGGAGGAAGGTCTGGGAACCCTCTTTGTGTTGGCAGTGAGTGGAAGTAAAATTTGTACCCCTGGGATACAATATTGAGGACCCATCAGTCTTTTGTGATGGATATCCAGTTTTTTGCATGAAGGGCAAATTTTCTTCCTAGGGGCACAAGCAATTGGGCAGAGGTGGGGAGTGGATCTGAGAAGTCATTGTGAGTTTTTTTCTGTAAGGAGGTGGCTTACCACTCCCTGCCTTGGGGTGGGAGCACTCCATTGCTTAGATCTCTGCATACCCTGAGACTGTAGTCTGAGTGGTCTGTTTCCCCTGGGTCTGGTTTGAGATGGGCTGGAAAGGACCAGTGTTTGGAGTGGCAATGCCTACTGAATCTAGGAGGTTGCACTTGTAAGAATTCTTTAACAATCTACATAGACTTAGCTTTTTCTTTCATCTTTTTATTAACATCTTCTGCTTTGGTGCCAAACAAACTGTCCTTGTTCAAAGGAGTGTCTAGTAATGTTGATTTGACATGGTCTGGCAAGGTCTGCTCCTTGAGCCAAGCATGTCTTCTCAGTACAGAAACAATGACTGCTGCCCGGCAAGATGCTTCCAGGGTGTCAAAGCCACACTACAAAGTATGCTTGCTGACTTGGCTTGTAGAGTGCATAAGCTCCTGCAATTCTTTATTTTCTGCACAGTCTGTAAAGGTTGCCACTTTTTGTCTGATAAGTTCCATAATATGTTGCTGGTACTTCAGCATGTGAAACTGGCAATGCAATGCCCTAACAGCAAGAGTTGCAGAGGATTATACCTTCTTACCCCATCTGTCCAAAGCTCTGGAATCCCTGTCCAAAGGGGTGGGATTCTTGGCTGTAGTCGTCTTGATACCTTTAGGCCCCTGGGAAATGATCTCTGGGTCAGCAGTAGGATTCTTGAAAAGACAATTGTGACTGTCAGGTACTCTGTAGTACCTGCCTGGTTTCCTAGGGGCAGGAGGTAAAGTATCAGGAGTAAGACGGGATTCCATGAAACCATCATAAACAACTTCCAGGACAGGGGGTATTGCTAAAGGCCTGTTCTGTGGCAAATCTAGGAATTCTCTGAGTCTCCTTTTGGACTGAGGATAGTCTTGACATTCCCTGTGGAAATGTTCTCTTAAAGTATGTAAGGTTTCACCAAAAAACAATCCTCTGGAGGGGAGGCAGAGGGAATGGATTCCTCTGCATTTGAATCCTCATAAGCAGATAAGGGCATGTCTTCATAATCACATACCTCAGAGTCATCGGACTCTTGGTCTGTTAAAGCTGCAGGGGACTGGTCTCTTTTCTTCTTAGCAGGGGAAGGCTGACTTCCCCTAATCAGCATAATAAGGTCTTCTGCCATTCTAAGCATTTGTTGTTGTGGCATGGGAGCAGGAGCATGCACTTTGGTCATCGGTTTAATAAGCGTAGCACGTACTCTTGGCCTAAGAAACCTGGTAGTTTTAGATAAAAAAGTCGGTTTGAGTTGAACATCAGTAATGTGAAGAACTGCCTCAGAAGCTGGTGCCTGCACAGCAGCTCCGGACCCATCCAAGGTAGAGACATCCACAGGTTCCATAGTCAAAGAAGAGTCTTGCAGCATACCAGACTCTGAATAGGTCTTGGTAGAGGCCTGTGAATCCATTGAAGTGGGAATTAGGGGCCGCAAAAGCAGCTCACTGAATACCGGCGAACTGGTGACTAGCTTAACGGAAGCATCTTCGGCAGCTTTGGATCTGTGTGGTCTGTCTCTGTCTTTATCCTTACATTTTTTTTGAATATTGGTAGTCGGATGGCTTACCGAAGCCATTTCGGAATACAGAGATCGAGAGCAAAAGACACAAAACCGACAGGGAGGTACGTTGTTGTCTGGGCCTAAACAGCTGATGCAGTAAGAATGAAAATCTCTGTGTGGTATTTGCTTTCCACAGACAAAACAATTGTTAACTTTTTCCTACATCGGTTAGAGCAAGAGAAAAGGATCCCCAATGGGGTACTTAGCTTTAGAAGACTTCAGGATTATTCAGTTTGTAAACGAAAATTCAGGTAGCGGCCGACCGGCACTTGCAAACTGCTTCTGGCTCCATGGCAAGAAAGACTAATGTAATGGTGTTGGCTGCCTGTTTTTATACCCCTGACTAACTGACATAGAAGTACTAAGTCTCTGGTATTCAGGCTGACTGAGGGCTACCTGCAGGCAGATAACCCAAGTGTGATGACTGCAACAGTGAAACATGAAGAACATCAGAGTGTTCCAGCACCAAAAACTCCAAGCCACAACCCCTTGGATTCAGGAGACACTCTTTTGGTAAAATAATATTCCTGCTCAAATTTCCCCCAGCCTGAAAGAGAGACATTCATCGTGACCATACTCAGCAGGAGGGGGGAGGGGGGTCAAACAGTCTCCCAGTGGACAACAGGGAAGACTCATACCACTACCACACATTTGCCAACATGGTAGGTAACTTGACTGGATGAGTCAAGTAAGACCACTGCACTCGTGTCCACTGCAGAGCCTTCATGTAGTACCTCACCAGGGGAATGCGCCCCAAGAGCTTGAGAACAAGTGACACATAGAGCTTTCTGTAAGATAGCAAGGAAATGACTTAGCAATGAAGGATAGATACTCTGGAAGACTAACAGTTTGCACATTGGAAGACTGTGTTCATGTGACTACTTATGAATTGTAGATATGAACGAGGTTAAGACTGGACTTCTGACAGTTGCCCGTGATCCTCAATAAATGGCATAGCTGGAGTAAGGTGTCCTTGTCTGTGGCTAACGATGCTCTCTTACAGGTAGTTAGAAGCCAATTATCTGGGTAAAAAAAATCTGGAACCCCTGCAGCCTAAGCCAGGGTGCTATGACTGTCATGCACTTGGTGAACACTCAGGGGCAGTAGTGAAACCAAAGGACAATGCTCTGAACTGAAAATGATTGGTTCTCAGCCAGAAAGCAAAGAAACCTCCTGGGATGCTTTGCTATTTTTGTATGATGGCAGGCATCCTTGATGTCAATCAAGCCCATCCAGTCGTCTTTCCATAAAAGAGGCAAACTGGACTGCACCGTGATCATCTGGAACTTGTCTGTTTGGCAAAGCTATTCAACTTGCTTAAATCCAAAACAGAACCTGAGGTCCTTGTTCTTCTTTGGAAACAAAACAATCTTGAATAGCCCTCGGATTCTCACTGTTCTGGGGGGACATCTTGGATGACTATTTACTAACAGCTTCTGAATTTTGATGGCCACATCTCTTCTCTGACAAGGTGGTCTGTCTGGACCATATTTGGTATTTCCCTTCGGTGTATACAAAAACGGAATCATGTAACCCTGGACATCTCTCTTAATATCCACGTGTCTGTGGTGATGGCCTCCCAAGCTTCCAGGGTGTACAGCCAAATGACCCCCCCCCCCAATAGGCTCCAGAGTTGGACAGTTGGGCAACCCATCAGGATCACTGAAATGGTCTCCTGAAGAAAATTCCATTTCTTGGGACAGCAAAACATAGTCCAGTAGCAGACAGCATCTTCCCGTCCTGCTCACTACTGGTCAACCTTAGGCACAAAAAATGAAGAGCCATCATATATAGGATGCTTTGAAGCAGTCTGCCATATTCCACAGTCTCAACTAAGACTGTAATGCTTGGCAATGCTGGCTCTAATGGCTCTAATCTCAACTAAGACTGTAATGCTTGGCAATGCTGGCGCTAATGGCTCTAAATGTGCTATCAGCTGCATTAGAAAGCATCAGGCTCTTTCCATGCCTTCTGGGCATACCTCTCAACCTCGTAGAGCAAGAAATCTGAACAAAGTCATAAATAAAAGTGGTACAAAGTCCCAAAAATGGGGACAATTTTTAAATATTGCTCTTACATGCTTAGAAAGTTGCTAGAATAACAGGTTTTGCATTGGCATGAATTTTCTAAAGGGTATGAAGTCTGAAATTGAAATATATATCATTATTTTCTAACTTCAGTCTAACGATTTGCCACTAATTTGTCAGAAAATCACCATTTTATGAAAAAAATGGATCAAAAATATGAGGCAAAAATCTGGACAGTTGAGAGGTATGCTTCCAGGACAACACATCAATCAGTGTACCTGATAGAGGAACCACATTGGATGTGGATGAATTAATCCTGAAGGCCTCCAAAACACAGACTCCTCCATAGACAGGGCTTTTGCAGTGCAACCCCCCATGCTGGCTCCAAGGTCAGATCCAACTGAATCTGAGAAATCACACACTAAATCAGACAGAAAGGACAGCAGCAAATCTGAAATACCTACTTTATCATTAAAAAATCCAGTACACCCAAGCAAAGAGAAAATAAGGAAATAAACACTGAATGCAGTTAATTAATTTTACAACATGAATATGACAATGAATATATGAGAAAAGGAAGAAAGATAAATTTTATTAGGGAGGGGGTCATCTTGGAAGCTTTGATATTTTGACAGCTTTTATGAAAAACGAAATCGGATTTACTAATGTTTATTGAGGCCAGAAGGGCTTCTCTGGATAAAGTAACTAGTACAAAGAAAACAAAAGCTTTGGCTTATGTAACATTACATCTTTAGCAAGCAGGATATCCCCCATATCAGGTATAGCCATACACCATAAACATTAGGAATGCTTGGCACCTGAAGTTTCCCGGATAGTTGTCTCACTATCATCACTCCCAAATTCTGTTCTGCTTTGGATTCTTCTGTTTTAATACATTAGATCTAAACCATGTGAGTAGGTTACTGGTGGTCATACAACCTAGAAACAGCAGAGAAACTGTAGAGGTAGTCACTAGATGTCACCCAATGAAGTATTGCTGCTATGGAATTTAAAACTGTAGTACGAGTTGTTTGTGTTGAAGGATAACCATCCTGTTCAGTCTTTCTGCAAGAAAATTTGTCTCTCTGGAAGTGCACTGCCACCAGGATCAGGTTGTGTTCCAGCAACCATTCCCACAATTTAATAGTTTTACTGCAAGCAAGTAAGAAATACATATCACCTTATTTATCAATATACCTAATCACAGTCAGTATCCTTGTTGACTGCCAATTGTCACCTAGGAGACTAGGGACTGACAGGAATTATAGACTGAGAAAACTGCCCTAAGCTTCAGATTGTTGATATGTAATTTGAATCCTTGTGGAGACAGTGAGGAGCTTTTTACTGCCTTCTAATGAAAACTCTCCTCCAAGTTAGGGCAGATGCATCTCTGAAGGATATATGTGGTCTGGGGCCCTACAATGGACTTGCTGATGTCCAGACTAGTGGAGTGAAGCTCGCACTACAGGCGTTGTGCACAAATAAAATAGGACAATTTGATGTGAGACATATTGCTCATGTTAACACAACTAGAGACTGAGTGATCACGGACGTTTTTGAGTACAAGAACATTGTGATGTTGTTGCCATCTGACCCAGAAGTTTGAGACTGCATCGGGCTGTACCTTCCTGTATTAAAATGATCTGTTGTTACATTTGTGGGGCTTGCATTCTGTTCTGAATGAGGAAGGTTTTGTAATAGATAGTGTCTGGTATTCACTCTATAAATGTGATACACAGGGGAGGAACCAGCTGCAAGTTGGACATGTATATTTTTATCCCTAGAAGAAGGAACAGCTTGTTTAGATCCTGAGAACTTGCTGTCAGCTCCTGTTGTGACTGTGCCGCTAAGAGCCACTTATTTAGGTACAGAACCACTCTGGCTCCCTGCAGTCTCTGTTAAGCTGCAACTAGTGCCACACACTTGGTGAACATCCTGGAGGGTGTTGTGGTGAGACTGAGGGGAAGATATGAGAGTGGACATGACTACTGAACTGGATATAGATAAAGGGTTTTGCATCATGCTGGTGATGGATCTGATTCCCAATAATGATGAGGTGGGGTGTTTAGCAGTCAACTGCTCAAGAAAAAATTGCACAGTATTCTGAGCAGCACCTGTGGGAATGGGAACACAGCCTGTAGTGACATTTCTACTTGCAGCATCTCTTGTGTGGGTATTGGCTAGAGCTGCACTGACTTCCTCTGAAGAGTTGATTCTTCTGCCAGCACATGCTCTGTCAGTTCTGTTAAGTGCATAGTTGAAGCTGAAAGGTGGCGAACATCAATGGAGCAACAGCTGTCACTACTAAAGGAAGCATAACAGACTTTGATAGTAAATGAATAACCTGGTCCATCAGTGGGTATAAGTCCTGAGGTTAAGCATGGATAAGCAAAAATGTGCCACTAGGAAAGCCTCTACATGAAAACACCACTGAGTTTTTTCATCAGCATAGAACCCATCAGCCTGAGTTACAACAACAACAACTGGTTCATGGAGCTACTGATCTCAAGGCTGGTGGGTATCTCATCATTAAGGAGGCCAGCCATAACATTACAGACAGCTGCAAAAGGAACCAGTGGCCAAGCATATTCCCTGAGAAGTGGGCATCCAATCTCCGGTGCTGGAATTCAACAGTACTGGACACCATGCTGCATGCCTTTTTCAGTTGATGTCACACCACTGCCAGAGTCAACTCTAGCATCTACTGGCTGGCAGAGGAAAGGAGGTTGACCAGCAAGGAGGGATCCTCTTCTCTAACAGTTCGGTTAGCCAAGGAGCAGATTCTACCAAAGAGACCATGTCCTTTGAATGCAGGTCTTTCTTTGGGTCTTTAAGAAGGTAGACATCAGGGAGACCCCTGACATTGCGGCTAAGGTGACAGAAGTTAGGGACCTGGGCCTGTTCAAGGATTCTGATGCCATGAGAGACTGATGAGGCAAAGTTTTGATTGCTGTTATGCACTTCTTAAGGGTAACTATTTTGTTCTGTGAGGAATGTGAGAATCAAGGAGTGGCAAAGGTAGATTTAGCTCTGGGTGACCTGAAGCAACCGTCTAGAGCCTCCATCAAATGAACCTGTTAATTTTTCTTTTCAACAATGTTGAGGAGCCCTAGTGAATCCTCTAAAAAATAGGGCACACTTACATGCTGTAGATTTCCAATTAACAGATGATGCACATGGTATGGTTGTCATGGCTGTCAGTTGAAGTTATTTGGTGCTCACAGGGCTTTAGTGTGCTGATGGTGGAAAGGTACCAAACAAATGGCTGAAAGCCAAAGCCATAAAAGAAAGGGAAAAAGTGGCCTTACAAATAATATGGATCAAAAAAGAATGAGAGATCAACTGACTGTGGAGACATAACAATGAAGCATTCAACCTTACTGAGAAAAATAAGAGAAAAGTAAAAGATAACAAGCTGAGGAAAGTTCACTTGCATCTCAACTGTTACAGTGACAAGGAAGAAATACAGAATCCAAAGCAGTACAAAAATCATGGGATTGACTTCAGACAAAAATAAAATAAAATTGGAGGTACTTCCAAGGACTCGGGTCCTATGACCTGTGGCACACAGTCCAACTAGCTAACTAGTATGCCCACTTGCTAACAGATTTTAGAGTTGAAGTGAAAGTGGGTTGGGGGTGGGGATGCAGAGAGGGATCTTGTGAGAATTCTTGACAGTAAACAAATCTGATAGGGGAAAATATTAAAATGAAGCTTCTACAGAGGTAAACCCAGCAATAGGTCAAGAATTTTTCTGTACTGGAAACCATCTGACTTTGGTTAAGACCTAGCAGTAGTGTTCACAAAGCATGTTGGGGGAGGGACAACAATGATGAACTGGATGATTTTTTTAGCTATCATCTACGAGGAATTAAGATTTGTCTTACACTATGCCGTGGGGAGGGGCTGTATTTCAATTGAGAAAGAAATTGTATATATACAGTTGATCTAGACTCATGGCAAAGAAGAGAGTTTCAGGCCCACAAAATTTTATACTTTTAACTTTAGTTACCTTAATGTCATGCTGAACTTAGAATCAACTCAAATTCCTAGGTACCTAAAAGTTTATGAATGCTCTACATCTGTACTGTTGAACTGGATCTGCCATTTTAGGAACCAAAACTAGATTTGTTGTGTACCAAAAATGACACTGCTTTTAGTTTTTCAAAAGCATCAGTTGTACAGTTCCTCTTTTCTTCATGGATTAGCAAAGTCATTTTCAATTTTTTCTTTGTTTTTGTTTCATTACTGCCAAGACGGTGGAATCATCTAATTAAAAAATATACATCTGAGTAAAAAAGGCTAGGAATTTTGAGTAACACTGAGAGAAGTCTATTCATACATATGAAGACTAGGAGGAGAGAGAATGAGAGCACAATGATCCTTGAAGGACTCCTTTAAAATATGGACAGCCTGAGGCATGGTATGCCAACTTTTTTAGTTCAAAGTTTCTGTCTGAAAAAGTCTAAACCATTTTGTAACTTTTATCACTTTCACCTACAGATAAAAAGTGGTAATGTAAACTGTTGTTCAAGTTAAAGGCTTTGTACAGTTTAATGAAAACAACCTTGGTAAGATTTCTTCTACCCATATTAATTAGGATATCACTGGAAAGTTCAAATTTCTGTATTGGTATAACTTCAGAAAAAACTGTAGTGGTGTCTGGAGAAGATAAGGTACTGTTGGATAGAAAGTGCTAAATAAATGATCATTAAAGGAGTTTCTCTAAGACAGGGGGCTGAAACTGACCTAAAGTCAGAGTGGAATAAGGTAATTTTGGAAATTGGTTTATTATTTTTATTATTACACTTTTGTAGATGAAGATTAAGTATGTAGTGATAAAATTAAATATATATATTGAAGAGTAGTGATAAGCTCTTCTTGACAAAGGTAAAGAAAAGGGGGTATAACTGGTTGCTACCTAGTCTAACAGTGTTGGTTTGTTTTCTCTTTATAAAATGAAAAGAGAAGGGGAGAATGAACTGATGAGAATTAAAGGTTTCTATAAGGAAAGTGGAGTCATCCTGGGAATTTTCCAGGAAATATGAATAGTTGGTGGTAAGTGGGACAATTCTTCAAGGAAGCCTTGACAAGAAAAAAAGAGTTGTATTATCTCAATGGAGTCAGAATGGATGGAGTTAGCTTTTGTTTACACACTCAGTATTAAAGTTTACTTGTTTCCAGAACTGTACAGGGTTAACTGAAAAAAACACAGGATTGATGGTCTTTTGATACTAGAGATTTCAGACCCCCAATGGACTTATTACACAAAGGAATATGGCTATGAACCCTGTCCCAATCAGGTAAAAATTTTCTCTCCACTATAACTATGTCAGATCTAACCTTTTAAGCTCAGTGGTCAGCCCATTATTTAAGGTTTCATATTTCTTGTAAATAAGGAAATATATTTGTTATACAAGACAAGGAATTTTATGTAATGTTATCAAAATCAGATGAATACAGGGAACCAGTCAACAGAATTAAAATGGGATTTCAGCTTATTGATGTTGCTTTGAAATTTTTGAATGGAAACAAAGAAGTTATGTACTCACATACATTCCATCACAGTTTGTTGACGTCATTCATCTTCAACCTGTGGGTTCAGATCTGAGAATCGGATCCAACTCGGCCATATACTAAAGCTCTAGGACCTGAACTCTGAGCTCCTCTCTTACCCATAATGCTCTGCTCTCTGCTCATACCCTCAGATCGAGTTTGCTGCTGAAAACATCTGCAATGTCTTCAACATAATTATTTTCATATAAATAGATATGTATATACATATACAAAGAAAAAGGATGGTAGAAAGTACTTCAAGAGCTCAACAGATGAAAAAGAATACCGTCAGACCATCCATCAGGCCCTCATTCTTGGGGATGAAGGAGAGAAGGTTGAAGATGAATGAAGTCAACAAACTCAGATGGAATGTTATGGTGAGTACATAACTTCTTTATATGAAGTTGTTGACTTCATTCAACTCTTCAACCTGTGGGACAGAATTCCAAGCTATGGTAATCTCGGGAGGCCCTCGGGGTATTCTGGAGTAATGGAGAACCAAAGGATGCCCTGTTTCTGGAGATAATATCCAATTTGTAATGAGATATAAAGGTATGAGAATTTACCCAAGTGGCAGCTGCACAGATATCATCAATGGGAGCTCTGTACCAAGAAACTGAGGACATGGACACAGATCTAGTAGAATGGGCCTTAATTTAGAAAGGTAATAAAAGTCTTTTGGAAGAATACACAGCAGAGATCCAGTTGGCCAACGTGAATTTGGAAACAGGTTTGCCAAAATTAGACTTTGAAAAGGATACAAAAAGCTGATCAGACTTTCTGAAATGTTTTGTTCTGTCTAAATAATAATGCAGTTGTCTATGTACATCCATCATATGAAGTTTATACTCTCCCTTGTTTTGAAAATTGGGGAAGAACTGGAAGACTGATGACCTGATTAATGTTAGCTTCAGAAGCAACTTTGGGCAAAAATGAAGGATTATTACACAGAGTAACTGTCTTTGTGAAAGATCAAATAAGGTGGCTTGGATAATAGGGCTTGAAGATCAGACCCCATCTTAGCAGAGGTGATGGCCACTAAAGGCGGTTTTCCAAGATAAGCACTTCAAATCAACTTTTGCTGCAGGCTCAAAGGGAGGCACAACCAAAGCTTGCAAATTCATGGTGAGATCCCAAGGAGGAGTGGGATCTTTCATTGGCAGACAGAGCAGAAAAGTACCCTTCAAAAATGTTTGCACAATTTAGAAGAAGCCAAAGAAGATGAGTCTTCTCCAGAGTGAAAGTTAGAAATGGCTGCTAACTGAACCTTCGCAGTACAGAAACTAGCTTTGTTATGGAAAATGAAGGCTAAGAAATCCAGGATAGCAAGAATAGGTGTGATAAAGGGATCTTAATGGTGTTGCTGGGCCCAAATAGAAAACCTTTTCCATTTGCTATGGTATATCTTTCTGGTGGAAGGTTTATATGCTGCAATCAAGATCTTTTTGACTGGGGATTAAAGCCCGGGAGTTCTAGCTATCATTGAAAATGGAGCAACTAAGCAGTCAGTTTCAGGTTCACGAGATCCAGGTGGGTCTGTCCTGACAGATGGGACAGAAGATCTGGAATGGAATCCACAGCCCATGGTCAACAAACCAGATGAGATCAAAGGGAGGGACCCAAACCTGTCGAGGTCAAAAGGGAGCAATGAGGATTACTTAACACTTCAACATCTGAGCTTTCTGTAGAAACTTGCAGATGAGAGGAAGAGGGGATAAACATAAAGCAGACAAGGGGGCCAAGCATGGACTAGAGTGTCTCCTGGTGACTGTCCCTGAGGAGGGATCAGGGCAAAGAACTCGCTGCATTTTGCATTGGAAGGAGAGGCGAATAGATCACAGCCAGGTTAACTTCATTTCTGGTATGTCATGTTACCACTGAAGTATTGAGAAACCACTCATGAGGCATCAGAATGGTTCTGCTGAGCTTGTCCACAAGGATATTTGACTTTCCCAGAATGTGTGCTGCCACTAGAAAGCGGTTGGAAGAGATCACCCACTGCCATAACCTCACTGCTTCTCGTATGACTTGGTTCCTCCCAGTTTGTTCATATACCACACAACTGACATGTTGTTTGTTTGAATTGCAATGGTCCCAGTAGGGAGAGAGGAATGAAGTGCTTGCAACACCAGAAGCACCAGTCTCATCTCCTGGACATTTAAATGCAAGTTGGTCTTGACCTAGGACCATGTGGACTGTTTGATCCAGGTAATGCCCCCCCACCGGAACTGGGAAGTGTCCATGGTCATTGTAGCTGCAGGTGGGGGGTGGGCAGGTGGAGGATGAATGGTCGATCTTGTAGGAGAACTACTGACTGGAGCCACCAAAGAAGAGATTCCCTGCATACCCTAGATAACTTTACTGGGTGGCTTAGTGGATACAACAGTAAGGACCATTGGACCACCAGGGTCCATTGAAGTACTCTCATATGAAGTTGTGCTACTGGAACAAGAGTGATGGTGGCAGCCACAGAACCCAGAGCCCTGAAAACAAGACCTGCTGGGGAAGCAAGAATATCCAAGATCTGTCTGCTATGGAGGCTTAATATGCAGATCCTGTCCACAGAAAGGATAGCTAGACAAGTTGTATCCAGATGGGCTCCAATGAAGTCTATCAGTTGGACTGGTTGAGGTTGTGACTTCTACAGGTTGACAAAAATGTCCAAGGTTGAGGCTAACTGAAAAAGGTAGTCCTTGGCTTGGATGAGTCTATGCATAGTCAGAGTAGCGAGGAGTCAATTGCCAAGGTAGGGAAACACACAGAATTCTTGCAGTCTCAAGTGAGCTCCCACTACTGCTATGCATCTGGTGAACACCCTGGAGGCTGTGGTGAGACCAAAGGGAGTACTCTGAACTGGTAGTGATTGGCTCCCAGCTGGAAGCAAAGAAAAGTACAGTTTTGTACCTACCATAAATGTAGATGTCCAATAGGTATGCATCTGCAGTCATAACATATGGGTTGTCCTGCCTCAGGCAGCCCTTCGGTCGGCCGGATTCCAAAGTCTGGGTCTGGCCTCGGCTGATGTCGCACTTTCCCCGACGTCAGAGCTTCTGGGGTATAAAGGCATCAGCTGACGCCATTTTCCTCAGTGTTTCTTGCCCCAGATGCCAGGTGCCCTCTAGGAAGGCTAAATTTGGATAAATGCTGAAAAGTTCCAAACAGTAGCAAATTATATACATATATATATTTACAAACAAACAAATACACCATAATAGATTCCCCCAGCTAGCTGAAAGAGGGGTAAGCACCCTAGGAATACCACAGAGGGGAAGGCGGGTGGGTAATCCTGACTGCAGATGCATACCTATCGGACATCTACATTTATGGTAGGTACAAAACTGTACTATGTCCTTCAAGGATGCATCTGCAGTCATAACATATGGGTAGAATACCATAGCCAAACTGGAGGAGGAGGTACTAAGAGAAGGATGGTGTAGTTAAGATCCCCTGCAGTACTGCAGTTGCAAACCCTGCTCGGGATCTGGAGTATAAAGGTAGATTGTAATGCTTGGCAAATGTATGCACGGAGCTCCAAGTAGCAGCTTCTAAAATGTCCTTGGTAGCCACCCCTCGTAGGAAAGCTGTAGTGGTGGCTGTAGCCCTTGTGGAATGAGGCCTGATATTTTCAGGAGCTGTCTTTCCATGAAAGGAGTAATAAAAGCGAATGCAATTTCCTATCCATTTTGAAATTGTCTGTTTGGAAATTGCTCTTCCTTGCACCCCAGTTGCATATGCTACAAAGGTTGGTCAGTTTTTCTGTTGGTTTTAGTTCTGTCCAGATAGTAGCGTAGTTGTCTGTGTATATCCAAGGTGTGCAAAAGTTTTTCTCCTTTGTTCTGTGGGTTAGGGAAGAACGTAGGCAAATGAATAGCTTGGTTCAAGGATACCCTGGATACCATCTTTGGCATGAAAGTAGGATTGGTTCTCAGTGACACTCTATCCTGGTGGAAAATAAGAAAAGGCTGCACTGCCATTAATGCCTGTAACTCGGATACTCTTCTTGCTGAAGTGATTGCCAGAAGAAAAGCAGTTTTCCAAGATAAAAACTGTAGGTCTGCTGATGCGGCTGGTTCAAAAGGAGGTAGTGTCAATTTTTCCAGCACAAAATTGAGATCCCATGCAGGTAGAGGGGGTCTCCTTGGAGGTTTAACATTTTTGATCCCTCTCAAAAATTGTCTGAGAAGAGGATGAGAGAAGATAGGTGGATCCATGTTGTATTCTGCTGAAATTGCTGAAGCATGAATCATAATGGAAGAATAAGACAGGCCATTGTGGAACAATTCTGCTAAGTATTCTAGGATGTGTGCTAGGTTTGCCACTGTGACATCTGTGTCCTTTGATGTGCTCCAAATGAGAAATCTCTTCCATTTAGCTGAGTATGTCTTCCTTGTGGAAGGTCTGCGAGCCTCCAGGATAATGTCCTTCACCCTCTGAGATAAAACAGCTTGGTTTTGTTTTAAGGAATTTTCCAGGCAGTTAGTTGTAATGTTTTCAAGTTTGGATGCAGGGTCTTGAAATTGTTCTGGGTTAGAAGAAGAGGCCATAGGGGAAGAGGCCATGAGTTCGCCTGGGACATGCTTCTCAGTAGCGGATACCAGTGTTGTCTTGGCCAGTCCGGAGCTATTAGTATCACCTTTGGCTGTTCCTCCCTGATCTTCAGTAGAACCTTGTACATCAATGGAAGAGGTGGAAAGGCATATACTGTTAGAGCATTCCAGCTGAAAGAGAGGGAGTCCACCCTCCAGGCTTGTGGGTGGTATGTCCTTGAGCAGAATTTCTTCAGGTGGTGGTTGAGTGGGGAGGCGAACAGATCTATCTCTGGCATTCCCCATTTCTTTGTTATGAGTTTGAAGATGCCTGGATGCAACATCCATTCATGTGCATCTGTGGTAGTTCTGCTTAGGCTGTCTGCTAGTGAATTCTCTTTTCCTGGTACGAATTTGGCCTGCAGCTGGATATTGAGATTCAGGCATAGGTTCCACAGATTCATTGCCATCCGGCATAGAGGGTAGGAATGTGTGCCTCCTTGTTTGTTTATGTACCACATGACCGTGGTGTTGTCTGTCCTTATTAACAGATGTCCTTGTTGGAGGAATGGTTTGAATGCCTCGATTGCATGCCTCACTGCCAGCATTTCCTTTTGGTTTATGTGCATGCTTAGCTGCCCTTGAGGCCATAGGCCTTGGGTACATTTGTCCTCCATGTGTGCTCCCCATCCTCGGTCTGAGGCGTCCATGGTGATGGTCTGCCTTGTTTTTGGTTTGTTGAAAGGCAACCCTCTGTTGGTCTGGCAGGCCTGAGCCCACCATAGGAATTCCTTGTGAAGGCATGGAATGATTGGTATCATGGTTTCCAGACTGTGACTGTGTTGAGACTATACATTCCTTAGGTACCATTGCAATTTTCTCATATGCAGCCTGGCATGTGGAATCAAGATTATGCAGGATGCCATGTAACCCAGGGCCTGCAGGACTTTCCTTGCAGTAAGCTGAGTTTGTCTTGTCAAAATCATGAAATAGTCTGGAAGCTGTTTTTGTTTTTCCTCTGTGAGAAAAGCCATCTGAGTGATTGTGTCCAGATCCGCACCCAAAAAGGTTATCCTTTGGGATGGCACTAGCCTTGACTTTTGGATGTTGACTGTGTATTCCAAGGCCTGTAGCAGGTGTATGACATAGGCCAAGTCCTTTAACAATTTTTTCTTTTTGTCCGCTTGTATTAGGCAGTCGTCCAGGTAAGGATAAATTTGAATTCCCTGAAGTCTGCAATGTGCAATTACTGATGCCAGGCATTTCGTGAATACTCTGGGTGCAGTAGATAAGCCAAAGGGCAATGCTGAGAATTGATAATGCTCTGATCCTGCAAGAAATCTGAGGTGTCTTCTGTAATCTGGTCTGATAGGGACGTGCAGGTATGCCTCCTTGAGATCTAGAGTCACCAGCCAAGACTCTTTGCCCAACATGGGAAGAAGTTGCTGTAGGGTTAGCATTTTGAATTTTGGTACAATGAGATATGTGTTCAGTGTGGACAGATCGAGAATAGGCCTCCATTGGTTTTCTTTTCTTGGTACAAGGAATAGTCTGGAGTAAAATCCTTGGTCTTGTTCTGTAGATGGTACCCTTTCTATTGCTTTCATCTGAAGTAAATTGCTGATTTGTCTTAAAGCCTCTGCCTTCTGGTTTGGTGGAAGGTTTGGCATTCCGCCCCTTTTTGGCAAAGTGTGGAAGTGAAACCTGTATCCTTTGTCTATTGTTTGCAATGTCCATGTATCCTTTGTAATGCAATGCCAGTTTTTCGAGAATAAAGCCAGCTTTCCGCCCAAGGGAGCTTCCAGTTGATCCCTGGTAGGCGGAATCAGAGTCAAGTCATTGGGTCTTTCCTGTGGTTGTGGTTGTAGTTGTCGCTGTGGCACTACTTCTCTGGCTGGCAGGCTGCCACTGACGGCCCCTGTAGGCACCCTTTGATTGACCTCTGCCTCTAGGGCATCTGTTCCTGCCCCTCTGTGCTCTGGAGGTGTCTGGAAAGGACCAATTCTTTGTAGGCCAGTTCCTGCTGAACCTCGGAGGTTGGACCTGCAGGAATTCCTTTACTGTTTGCACAGATTTTGCTTTTTCTTCCACCTTCTTTAGAATCTCCTGTGCAGGGGAGCCAAATAAATTTTTTCTCCACTGGAGCATCCAGGAGTTTAGCCTTGACATGGTCTGGCAAAGATTGCTCCTTCAGCCAGGCATGCCTACGAATTACTGCCCCAGTCATAGCTGATCTAAATGAAGCCTCCAGTGCATCATAGCCACATTTTAAGAAATGATTACTGACCTGCTGAGAGTTGTGCACCAAATCCTGAAGGGATTTACGGTCTAAAGGTTCAGGAGAAGAAAGCTTCTTATTCAGCTGATCTAACAAAAATTCTTGGTACTGTATCATATGGAATTGACAGTTTAATGGCCTGGCAGAAAGAGTAGCAGATGTATAAACCTTTTTTCCCCATCTCTCTAATGCTCTAGACTCTCTTTCAGAGGGTAGGGGATTTTTGGCAGTAGTAGCTGCAACCCCTTTAGGGCCCTGAGAAATAGTTTCTGGGTCTGCAGCATGGGCTTTATATAGGTGGAAGTGAGAATCCGGGACCCTGTAATATCTGTCAGGTTTGGCAGGGGCCGGGGGGAAGAGAATCAGGTGCAGTACTGACATCATTGTACACATCATCAATTACAGTTAGAACAGGTGGTACGGCTAAGGGCCTATGCTGGGGCAAATGCAAAAAGGTCCTCAGTCTTTTTCTAGAATCAGAGAAATCCTGACCCTGCCATTGAAAATGCTCCCTCATGGAGTGCAAAGTCTCCCCAAAGGAAAATTCTTCAGGGGGGGAGGCCGAAGGAATGGAATCTTCTGCATCTGAATCCGCATAAGGCGAGTAGGCCCCTTCCTGATGGTCTGACAAATCAGATCCATCCGTGGAGTAATCTGAGAATAGAGGTTCAGAGGGATCAGTCCTGGGCCTTTTGTCTGGAGGAGGTTGGGAGGCCCTGTCTGGGTGAGGTTGGGAACCCCTAATTAAGGATATAAGGTCCTCAGCAAGACTGAGGATCTGAGAACTAGAGGAAGGCCTCTGGGAAGTAGATTTGGCAAGATTTTGAAAGTTTGACAGCTTTAGCCCTGGAGAAGGCCTTAATAGACATAGAAGCTAGGGGCCTAGCTTTCCCACGTGCAGGAGTAGAAATGTCCAAAGGTATGGTGTCGGACAATTCTTGAGCACTAGCTTCGGTTGGGAGTTCTGAAGCCGACTCAGCCGGGGCCTCTCTGGCCTCGGTGGTTGGAGGTATGGTTTCGGTTGTAGTAATAATTGTGGACTCGGTTTCAGCCGAAACCGAGACACTCACAGTAGGCCTAGCCGTGGTTTCAGCCGAAACCACGGGCCGCGAGTGTCGGTCCTTTTCCTTGTGTATTTTGACCATATGCGAAGTCGGAGTCTCCGACGGCATTTTGTAAGCAAAAGTGGTATTAAAAAATTCCTCTGCAAACTCCGACCGATGTCTAAGAGTCCGTCGGTTGAAGGAGGCACAGGCTAAACAAGCTGATACGTCGTGGTCTGGGCCTAAGCAAGGAAGGCAGTAAGAATGGAAATCCTTATGAGGTATTTGTTTCCCACAAGTTAAACAATTATTTACTTTGTCTGACATCGGCTGAGGCAAGAAAGAGTCCCCAACGGGGTACTTAGCTTTTTTCGAAGTCTTCGGTAACTGAAATCTCTGGATCTGACCGACCGGCACTTGCGAACAGCTTCTGCTTCGGGCACCACGCGGCAAGAAAGACTGAGGAAAATGGTGTCGGCTGATGCTTTTATACCCCAGAAGCTCTGACGTCGGGGAAAGTGCGACATCAGCCGAGGCCAGACCCAGACTTTGGAATCCGGCTGACCGAAGGGCTGCCTGAGGCAGGACAACCCATATGTTATGACTGCAGATGCATCCTTGAAGGACATCCTCCTGAAGTGCCTATTCATCTTGATGTGACAGTACGCATCTTGGAGGTCTACAGAGCATATCTAGTCATCTTTCTGCAAGAAAGGCAGAATGGACTTAACAGTGACAATTTGAACTTTGATTTGGCTACTGATTTGTTGAGGTTGGTGAGATCCAAAATGGGTCTGATGTCCCCCATCTCTTTGGGCACCAAAAAGAATCTGGAGTAGATGTCTGATCTGATCTTGGGGGTACTTTGGATGACTCTTGTGAGCAGTTTTAAAATCTCTAAGGATGCCATCTCCCTCTGATTGGGTGGACCATCGGGGATGATCTTGGTTGGAGAATGATTTTGGGAAAAGAATACGGAATAACCTCTGGATACAATATTTAACATCCAACGATCATTTGTGATGGCTTTCAAGGCTGTTGTGTGTAAAGATAAATGTCTCCAGAGAAGAGCAGTTGGGCAATCCTTTAGGATCACTAATTCAGCCTACCAGAGGAAGTATCTTGAGACCCTTGGTTTATTGGACCCCCTCTGCCCCGATGGAGGTGTCTGCCATTGGCACCATTTCCACCTCTGGCTCTGGAGGAACAATCTCCCAGTGAATCCTGAAAAGGACCCTGAGACTTTTGAAACCACAGCTTTATATCTCCATGCTGGTTCCTGGAAAAAGGCTGCTGTGAGGTAGCAAAGTGGATTCCGATGGCAGACAAGGTCTTTTGGTCCTTTTCACTTTGTCAGAGCATGTCTCTGACAGTCAGACCAAACAAAGATGATCCATCAAAAGGGGCAATACTGAAGGATGCCTTGAAAGATTCCAAGAAATCACACAGCTGCATGCAGGTGTGGCGTATGATAGAAATGCCCGACCCGGCAATCTTTGAGGTACCTTCTGCAGCATGACAAATTAGCCTCATGGACGTTTTGGCACTGGACTGTAGGGTAGCCATTCTGGAGGAAAAGGTTTTCTGTTCCTTAGCAGAGATGGACCCTGGGACATAACTAGAGAGTTCCTTGACTAAGTCTCTCTGTAGTCTAGTTACATGTGCCAAATAATTCAGGTCTCGCAATGCAAAATTCACTGAAGTGTACAACTAGTTAAATATGTCCAAAGCCATAGACTCCCTGATGGGGGGGTGAACAGTGGAGCTTTGTTGGACCAGCTCCTTTTTGGTGGCTGCAGCAACCATCATGGCATTGACAGGAGTACCCTTGGTCCAGTGGGGTCTGTCTAGAGGGATGCTCAGGATTTTGTTGGGGAATTTAGGAATGGATTCCACGGCATCCAGCTCCTTCCACACCCTGTGGGAAACAAGGCCAATAAGGGGATCTGCAGGAGGGGACACCGAAGAAGTAGAAGGGCCTGACTCAAAAGCTTCCAGAAATACCAATTCCTCCAGGTTAGGGCTTTGGGCAAACCAACCACCTTTCTGGTGATGAATTTCCATGATGTCTCTTGGTGACCTCAGGGAACCCTCCCCTTCATCAATATTTCTGTTTTCTGTCAGGGAATCAAAGTGCCTCCTTTTGCACTGATGCTTATGAGGGACCTCTTCTGTGGGGTGCTCTGGTGAGGTGTCGGAAGACTCTGGGTGTTCCAAATGGGAAGCAGTCTGGAAGTCGTCTTGGGTAGGCTGTCCTGGAGGTGATATGATGGATGTGTCAGGCACAAGATTTGCTGAGGAGGGACCGGGTGCTGAAACAAAGAGAACTGAGGCTCTTCTGGGTGCACAAGAACCCTCTCCACCACTTTGAATGCCGAAGGAGAATGAGAAGTATAAGGCAATGCCCCAGAGCCAAAGCTGTCGAGGGAGAAGACCGACTCCTCAATGCCCCTGGATCAGAGTGTGGAGTCAGAGCCACGCTATCAAGTACCAAACCCCAAGAGGGAAAGAAACCCTTCCAAAATTTTTGCAGCAGACATCAGCAACTCATACCAAACGCCGAAGCCATGGCTCTAAGAACCTCTCTGCTCCAAAAACATGGGAGCCAGGACAGTCAGGGAAACTGTCATAGTCAAGGTACCTGTTGGCTCACTCCAGGAATTCTCTGACCCAATAATCCAAACAACAGGATTGAAATGGAGGAGGAGTTATTGGGGCAAAGGTGGGTGGATGGCTCATGGATTCAGAGAGGGACAGAGCCAGCAAAACACCAGCTGGATTTGTGCCTGGAGGAACTTCATCAGCATCCTATTCAACTCTGCTTTGGAGGGACTGCATAAAAACCTGCTGGGCAATGTGACCGATGGAGGTCTAGAGACTGACCTGGAAGGTTGCAAAATAGGAGACTTAAGCTTTGAAGCAACTGGCTCCGGGGTAAAACTTTGAGGCCAGCACTGAATGGATGACTGTATGACGGTCAGAGCAGAGTCAGGCAGAACCGAGGTTTTCAACACTTTCTGGGGGAAGGGGGGGAGGTTCACCTGTTCTAATTGTATCTGGTGACTGCTTATGCTCTTTATATTTTTGGGTGGGTGTTTGAGCCCCTAAAGTAGAAGGCAAAGCAGTGGAAGCCCTTTCAAAATCAATTTATTCCTGTGTCGACTAATGCCTGCTGGTTGAAGCCACCACAGATGGAACAGGAAGAATATAAATGAGATGGTCATAAACATACCAACCCACTCAGTGTGGGCATCTGAGAGTGGGATTTTGTGGTCGCAACTGACACATTTCTTGAAACTGGCCAGTTCTGAATCTGCCATAATCAAAGACTTCTACTATACAAAGAAAAGTAGGAAAATGAGACTTTTTTGTTTAAAAGGAAAAATAAGGAATGCTAAGAATTTGAGAGGGTCAGAACAATAAAATAGAAAGCTATGATTAAGGTGGTTGAAACCTTAAGCTAACTAGCAGAAAAAAAGGTAATACGAAAATTATAGAAAGATATAATGACAAAAAAAGTTTTTATTCTAACCTCACAAACTTCACGAGGTCAGAGATGAAATTTCGGTGCTTGCAGAAGTACAGCAAATGCGATCTGAGGGGAGAGCAGAGCATTACGGGTAGGGGAGCAGCTCAAACTTCCCATCCTAGAGCTTTAGTATACGTCTGAGTAGGACCTGATTCTTGGATTTGAACCCAGAGGTGGAAGACTTGAATGAAGTCAACAACTTCAGATCAGTCAGTTAAGGGTTGTTTGAGGAGTGAGGTGGAATTAGAGAATGTGACATAATGATCACTGTGGGGGGAAGGAAATGGAGTTTAGAATATTTGTTTTTATGAGGCCTAGGAGGGAGTGCTTACTACATTATCTGGCACGAAGTGACACAAATTAACTATTCAAGGCCAAGATCAGCAAGAAATATATTTATTTCCTTTTTCATGTGTCCTAGAAGAATGGAAGACCAAAATGGAATGATACAAGTGCAAGATTTACACAGTTTTGTGACTTTTATTTGATGGGCAAGGGAATATACCATGGCAAGGAAGAGTTTACCACACTTCTTTGAAGACAGTGATATGATTTACTGATTTGGGTTTTGGGCATAAAGGTTGAGATCTTGCTTAAGGAAAATGAGTTAAAATGGATGATTTGTGGAGGAACACTGTTCCTCCATGTGATCTTATTCCTGATGTGGTGCAGCCAGGAAAGTAGTGCCAGACAGCAGATGCATCTTCTTTTAGCCAAGATTCAGCAACAGAGCAGTACCTTAGTTGTAAGTAATTAGGCAGGCAGAATGTTGTTCAGGTTTGTTCTTTATGCTCCCTACACTTAGAGTAGAAATTTTAAGGAGTGATGAATGAGATGGGAGACTGCAGACATACCAAACCTTGACTGGATTCAATATTACTCACTAGGATCAGTATTACATACATTGGGTAGGGGTGGTAAATCCAGAAAAAGTGAACTAAATAAATGAATTGGATTGGGGGGAGTATATACATTGGGTAGGGATGGTAAATCCCGAGAAAGTGAACTAAACAAATGAATTGGATTGGGGGGAGTATATGTTGAGGCTGGTCTTAACAGGAAAGAAAAAAAAGGGTTAGTGAAAAGTCTTGGAAGGGAAAGAGACTGATATAATCTGTTAAAGGGAATGGCTTGGATAGAATTATGTTTTCTTCTAAAGACAGTTTTATCCCTATGTTATTTCCATAGATTGCACTTTATAAAATAGTTCTGCAGTTTAAAGTGGAAAACTTCTCATACCACAAAAGCATAACAAACTTTAAAATGGATTCACAAAACCTGCTACTGGTAAGATGGACTCATCTAATTCATGCCTCTCATATAATTTTCATTGGAAAATACAATCTAACATTAGTGTTCACACAGCAATCTAAAACTGCACCTCATCAAAACAAAAAGAAGCTTCATATACCTCCTCACTCAATACCCACAAGTTAGCTCCTTTCATTACTATTAAAACTTTACTACTGTAGCTACTGAAAAAACATCTTTTTTGATACTCTAGTCAAGTTTTGCAAGTTAGTACACAAACTTAGGGTTGCACACCTGACAAATTAAGTAAATTTAGGCAACAACGCTTCCTTTGCTATGTTCCTTTCCAAACACCTACAGCAATTGGACAGACCACAAAGGTTCTTACAAAGAAAATTCAGGGTCTTCAAGATCTGTCTTATCCGGGCAGACTGAAATCATTGTCACTTTACTCTGTGTCTTACAGAGTGCTCAGAGGCAACCTGGGCCTTGCATACAGAGCTTTCTCTGACCCAGCTTTAATGGAAATGCTGCACATTCGTAAGTCAAATGGCATACGGGTCACTCGCAAAAAAGGACCTTAACCTGGTATGTGACAACAGAACTTGCTGCAGAGAAAGGTTTGCCTCACAGAGATTGCCCCACCTTTGGAACATGCTTCTTATTCATATTAAACAAAGCTCCTCGCTAGTCCTGTTTAAGTGTAATTTGGATGATTGTATGGTAACCGGAAATTCACCCAGGGGGTTCCACCTGCGCCCCTCTTGGACAGGGGAAACAGATGCTGAGACACCCTTGGGAACATGGGTTGAACTTGGCTAGGCTTGCAAAGGTCCTGTGGCTGTTAGCCTAGCAACCTCCTATGATCCTATGAAATGCAGTTCAGTTTATAAATGGAATAAATAGACTTTCATTCCACTGGTTTCAGACATACACATCTGCTTCTATAATAAGTACAGATCTACACAGAAGTGGTCTTGTAATATACTTAGATAAAAATACCATGGTGTGGAAAAACAATTTTAAAGACCTGACTGCAGAATACATCTAGGTCAGAAAAAAAGAAGTTATGTACTCATCATAATGGTCTGTGTGTGTTTGTCTTGCGTCCATTCTTCACTGGTGGGTTCAGAACCGATCCTCTGTTCTGACTCAGCTGTATACAAAAGCTCAAGGTCTTCCACTAGCTTGTAGCTAAATCCCCTGTTCCATCATGCTCTAGTAGTTCCCCTCAGATCTTGTTTACTGATACAATAAAGGTATCAAATAACTTAAAGAATACCATATAGAGTACTAAAGAAGGTCAGAGCACATTATAGGTTCATAGGTAGGTACTAGGCTATTGGCTCTAGGGCCTATATAAGCCTTGCCAAAAAGTTACCCTGGCTTTCGCCACCTAAGAAAATTATTTTCCTGTGCCACTGCCGAGCAGAGCCACAGAAGTGATCCCCAGGGTGAATTTCCTATTTCCCATCCAGTTATCAAGATTTTTCTTGAAGAGTGCTAATGAGCAGCTTTGTTTGATATAGATAGGTAGTTTGTTACAGAGTATGGGGAGTCTCTGGGACAGGAATCTATCCCTCCAGCATGTTCTGTTTATTGTGGTGATCAGGTATTGGCCCCTAGACCGTGTAGCTCGGAGGGATTGGGATTTCTTTAAGTGGAGCACGTCCAACAGCTCTGAGTTTGACATAGCTTTGTGTTAGGCAGAGATCGCCTCGGAGTAGGCGATATGCGATGGAGTAAAGCTGGAGTTTTTTTAGATGGTCTGCATTGGACATCTGTTTGATGCCGGTAATCCTCTTTGTGAGGTATTTCTACAGCCTTTCCAGTTGTTGTAGATGTCTTGTGAGGTACATACCAAAAGGGCCGTTCTACTCTATGATGGGTCTGAGTGACGAGTAAAGGGGAACAATGACCTCTTTTCCTGGATGAAACACCTTTTGTGATGATGTGTGCCATGTAGAAGGATTTCCTGACTACTGTGGCGATGTGATTATCAAAGGAGAGACTACTGTCCATCTGTGTCCCATGGTCTTTTATCACACTTTCAGTGTTAAGTAGACTACTGCCTATGTGGTAGTTCATGGGTACAGAGTTTTTACCAAAGGGGATGACAATGCACTTTTTGGCACTGAGCTTGAGGTCATGGCTTTGACACCAGGCATCTGTCTCAGTGAGGCCCTTTTGTAGGATGTCCACATCATTAAAAAGTTTTAATTATGGCTCCTAGTTTTCAGTCATCTGCAAACTTTGTTAACCAAAGACATTCTGTGTTAGCCTGTACTTCAGAGAAATAGATACCAAACAGGAAAGGACCCAGGACTGAACCCTGTGGTACCCCACTTGTCACTGGTCTGAAGTCGGATTTGGAGTCTGCTACTTTCACAGTGTGGGTTCTGTCAGTGAGCCAGTTGGCAACCCATCTTGTGACATAGGTATTTAAACCTAGTTTAGTGAGTTTATCTATAATTTCAGAGTGGGGAATGGTGTCGAAAGCATTGGCAAGATCTAGATAGGCTGCGTGAACCACCTTACCCTCATCTACACCTTTGGTGACTGCTTCAAAGAAGTCTATCAGGTTTAGGGGACAACCCAAACTGGGTAGGGTCCAGAGATTGGCGATTACCTATGTCTTTGTTTATAAGTTCCATGATGATACATTCCATGGCCTTGCAGACCAGGCTTGTTAGGCTAATGGGGCGATAGTTCCCGGGGTCCATGGTGGCTCCCCATTTGTGGAGTGGGATAACCGTTGCTGTGTGCCATTCAGTGGGCACAAAGCCTGAGGTGAGGCTATGACTGAACATGGTATTTAGGTGGGGTGCCAATTTGTTCTGTAGTTTGTGTAGGACGCAGCCTGGGATGTTGTCAGGTCCCATGGATGCTGTGTTCTTGGCTTTGGAGAGATTGGTTTTTAGCTGTGCAGCCGTGATTACATGAACTTTGCACTCTTCCAGTATAAAGATGGGTCCTTTAGGGAGTGAGAGGGGGGTAAAGTTAGCACTGAACCTATATGCAGGATGTTGGCAATATCAGTTGGTTCTGTATATTTAGTGGCATTGTGCTGTAACTCAGAGCAGATCTGAGTGTTGCCATTGAGATGATTGACATAGCTATAGAATGCTTTGTGGTTGTCTTTAGAATCAGTGGTGATTTTGTTTTCGTAACTAACTTTGGAGGATTTTATGAGGGATCTCAGCTTCTTACTGAGGCTGACCAGGGAGTTCCTCCAATCATAGGATTTAACTCTTTTTTGCAACAGTTTCTTTCTTCTGTTGTAGAGTTTGTTTATAGCAGGGGACCACCAAATTGGCTTCATTTTTTGTAGAATAGCATCTTGGCTTTGTTAGGGATAGCACGATCCATGCACTCATGTAAGTGCTTATAAAGTGAATTTGTGTAGGATTCAGACATACCTCTATTGTCCATCTGCATGGGTGTCACAAAGTTTGCCACTTCTGTCTTAAGAAGCGTGAAGTTGGCTTTGGAGAAACTTTTTACGGTAGTTTCCCCTAGTGGGGCAGGATGTGGATGCCTAGGATGATCAGCTCATGGTCGGATCTGACCAACAAGGAATTGACCTTTGGTGTGGAACACCAGTCACCCATCTTGGCAATGACTAAGTCTAGGATATTGCTGCCCCTGGTGGGGGTGTGGATAAGTTTATCCAAAGTGCTGGAAATTATGAATTCCAGAAAACGTTGAGCAAAAGAGTTGGAACATGAGTAGTTTTCCCAGTTAATGGTGGGGTAGTTAAAAATCATCCATTATTAGGGTGATGGGTTGTACCCTAATATTTTCCAGTGTATCAAGAAATGAGTGGGAATCCTGGGGCATTGTGGGGGATCTGTAGCAAGCTACAATTTGGATTGCGGTCTTGCCCAGAGTTAATTGCACTTGGATAATCTCAGATGCATTATGCTGGGCAACTAGCCTGGAGGTGTGGATATCCTTAATGAATACGGAACAAACCTCCACCTTTAGTGTTTTGGTCCAGGTTAGGTGGCCAAAAGGTGTGGTATGAATAATAGCCTGGATACAGGAGTGCTCTCTGGCACCTTGAACCAGGTCTCAAACACTGCACAGATGTCGATGTTCTCCATTTTAAGGAGTGCCTCAAGTGAGTGCATTTTGAGGTTTAGACTTCTAGCATTGAGTAGCAATACCCTCAGATTTTGCTTGCTTGTACCTGTTATGGTGGTGAATTTGTCATTTGAACCTTGCCTAAAAAAGGCACTATAGGGGTAGCAAGAGCTTTAATTACCAATTGTAACCTCTGGGTCCTCCAGGAGCCAAAGGCCGGGGGTAGGAGGGTGGGATGCAAGAACGAAGGCGAGATGAACAACACACATGGAACATTATGGTGAGTGGCTTCTCTGGGTAATTGTGTCTGTTACACTTCAGCTTGTGTTGTTGAGCGCTGTTGTTGTTTACAATCAGATGTCTTTGGCTCCTAATAGACCTTTCTTGGTGGATGCTGGCTATGGAGAGCAAGAGCTCGATGCAAATTCCGCTCTTATGGAGCTGGATAAAGGTACAGTTTTGGGTTCTCCTTGGATGAAAATATCTCTTTTCCAGCTTATGTCTTCATTCTTTTCATTCTTGCCCCCACAATATACATACGCTTATTTTGTTTACGTACCGTTTGGTCCATTGTCAACTTATGTTTCAATGCTGTAATGATCGAAGCAATCGTTAGTACCCATGACTTCATCTTTGAACGCTAAAATAGCTCAACAAAACTGCATTACAAATCAACAGTACATATCAAGTCTTCTAGATGCACAATAATAATGGTTTTAAAACAGTGCACTAGTTCGTTGTGCTGCAAATTATTGCTTGTCATTCTCGTAACCTCACAGACTTTCTGAAGGAATAGTTCCAAAAAGAATTTTCAAAAATATCATTAGTTTCCAGATTTTTTTTGAACTAAAGCTACTATTAAAACCCATTTTTTTTACTACTAAAACCCTTTCTGTGTTTCTATAGCAGATTACCAATAAAACAAATTGCAATCTAGGATGCATGCCTTTTATTTCTTCTTCTATTTGCACTTCTTTTGTCAGACAGTACTTCATAGCTTCTCTATATGAAACTTTCATCTGCTCTATCAAAAAATGTTAATACTTGTGCAGAATATAGAACTTCCCTTAAAAGTTACCTTCAGTAAGTCTACCACATGCAAATTATCATTTTCCTAAACCTGATAAACTTCTCTGAAGCGGTCACCAAAGCCGTAGATGAGGGTAAGGTGGTTCACACAGCCTATCTAGATCTCGCCAAGGCTTTCAACACCATCCCCCACTCTGGAATTATAGATAAACTCACTAAACTACGTATAAATCCCTATGTCATAAGATGGGTTGCCAACTGGCTCACTGACAGAACCCACACTGTGAAAGTAGCAGACTCCAAATCTGACTTTAGACCAGTGACAAGTGGAGTACCACAGGGTTCCGTCCTGGGTCCTCTCCTGTTTGATATCTACTTCTCTGAAGTACAGGCTAGCACAGAAGGTCTTTGGCTAATGAAGTTCACAGATGACTGCAAACTAGGAGCCATAATCAAAACTCCTAACGATGTGGACATCCTACAAAAAGGCCTCACTGAGACAGATGCCTGGTGTCAAAGCCATGGCTTCAAGCTCAATGCCAAAAAGTGCATCGTCATCCCTTTTGGTAAAAACTCTGCTCCCATTAACTACCACATAGGCGGTAGTCTACTTAACACTGAAAGTGTGATGAGACCTTGGGACAAAGGTGGACAGTAGTCTCTCCTTTGATAATCACATTGCCACAGTAGTCAGGAAATCCTTCTATGTGGCATACCTCATCACAAAAGGTTTCTCATCCAGGAAAAAAGAGGTTATTGTTCCCCTCTACTCGTCACTCATTAGACCCATTACAGAATACAGAGCCCTTTTGGTGTGTACCTCACAAGACATCTACAACAACTGGAAAGGCTGCAGAAATACCTCACAAAGAGGATTACCATTCTCAAACAGATTCCCTACGCAGACCGTCTCAAAAAACTCCAGCTTTACTCCTTCGCATATCGCCTACTCAGAGGCAATCTCTGGCTAACATACAAAGCTATGTTAAACCAACAGCTGATGGGCATGCTCCACTTAAAGAAATCCCAATCCCTCTGAGCTACATGCTCTAGGAACCTAAATCTTGTCACCACAATAAACAGAACATGCTGGAGGGATAGATTCCTGTCCCAGAGACTTCCCATACTCTGGAACAAACTGGAACTATATCAAACAAAGCTCCTCATTAGCACTCTTCAAGAAAAATCTTGATGACTGGATGGGAGATAGGAAATTTACCCCGGGGGTCACTTCTGTGACTCTGCTCGACAGAGGCACAGGAAAATAATTTTCTTGGGTGGCAAAAGCCAGGGTACCTTTTTGGCTAGGCTTATATAGGCCCTAGGGCCAATAGCCTAGTACCTACCTATGAACCTCTAAGAATCACCAGGCATAAATATGGTACCGCATCTGACAATTTTTTTAAAATCCCAACAATTTTCTACATCAGTACTCTTTAATGTCCACACTTTCAACACTTTTCACCATCAAACTATTCAAACATTTTCCTCTCTCTTTCTACTTGCATTCCTTTTCTCAACTCTCCGACTTCATAACTTTATCATTTTTACTCTTTTAATTTATATATTGTAAGTATAACACTGTTAAATTTTATTTCTTTTGAATTATAATGAATATGTGTTTGTCCGACCTGCTCAAAATTAAACTTTTAAAATGGGCTTTAACTAAATCGAATACTGTTGATGATTTTCTTTTTCTAGACTTGTACTGACAAAACATCTAGCCTTTTCTATTCTATTTTAAGTCTTACATCCCTAGACTGCGTCTGGAAAAGGTGCTCAAATCCTATAAACAAATTAAAATAGTTAAAGAAACACGATGACTAGAAGTTCCAAACCATAGATACACCCACTGCATGGTTACTTTATTACAATACTGATTTAATTTCAAGTGTGACACAAGTTGACACACAACCATCAAAAGACAGAACATCAGGTTCTGATGAACTTATTTTGATTGAGAATAAGCAGTCTCTCTAATATTTTGGTGGTTCTTTTTTGGCTTGTAGTTTTTATTTTACTTTTGAGTACAGCTTGTACCTTTTGTGGTTTTCATAGAACAGAATATCTGTAACAAATTTAATTTGTCAACACTAATCTTGTAGCTAGTTGCACAACAGGTAGACATGAATCCTTATGTGCATATGCAGGATCATTACAACACATCTGAAGTTAGAAAATAGCATGCCTAGACTTATTTAAAATTAGTAAAAAGAAAGAAGCAGTTGGCAAACAGGCTGAACATGTGAAAAAAATGAAAAAAAAAATAGTGCACAAGTATCCAATGTAAAACTCCCTTTAATAAACACCATATTACATCATCATGATCACTTGATCCTGACTGAGACTTTTTCAGTTATACATGCAAATGTAATGAACTTATTAGTTTAGTCAGCTGTATGATGTGACTGAAGTTGTGTTAAAGATCACATTAATTTTAAAGTGGTATTGAATAAGTTCAGAAAATGTAGAGGTATTCAACAGTATTTTCCAGTAGTATTCTGTAAGGTTCAACTCATATTCAGCATCTCCAGCTCAAATATCAATCAAGTCTAAAACGCAGAACAATAACTTTTTAAAATTCTTGCTGTTGGTTGTATGCTTATAGAAGTCACTGCTGTCCTTCTTAATACAAATCACATAATTATGTTTGTGTATTCTTTTTGCAAACCTCTTAATTTTTCTTGTATAAAAGCAAAATATGTTAAACAGCCAGTTGCATAAATTAATTTAACTTACAATTAAAGTAACCCAGTATTTGATATGACTTTTATGTTACAGCAGAAGAAAAAAAAACCACTCCATCTCCTCCTCTCTTTTTATCTATTATGAAGGATGCTAGTTTTGAACACCATTTTAAATATGCCTCATGTTTGTAATATAATTCCAGAGACAGTGGTTTCAGACAAAAGAAAGTGCATGTCAAATTGATATAACACCTTTAAAGCATTTTTGAAGAGAGGTCTATGCAACTCAACCAAGGAAGGCTGTGCCTAACACTCCTCTTCAACTTCAAAATTACTGTCCTTCATATTAGGAGGAATATTGTTTATGTACAGTAAACTTTGACTTGGTCTATATCCCCCCATTCACTTTTATAGGGTTGCTGCTCTGAAGACCATGCTTAGCCTTTGGAATATAAGCACATAAATTGAGTGAAGTAGGGACTGGTAAATGGTCTTTTAGGGTATAATGCGACATTCTGCTAATAGCACTTAAAAGATTGCCTTGGTGTTGAACTGATAACATTGTAGATTTGTAAAAGTGGTACAAATGCCTGGGCCATGAATAGCATATGGATAAGCGTTGCAGATGTAGTGACTGTTTGATGAGTCTCTGCACCCCTTGTCTTCCCAGTTTTGTTCATCTGGTTTATTCCCAGATTAAAGTCAACCTGCAGCTTTAGTCCATTGGCTAGGAAACACCACTTTGGTGTGTTATTCACTGTATTATGTTTTCTTAAATAAATAAGACTGATTATAATGGAGCTGAGTAAAGCATATTCAGTTCAGCCATTTTTTTATGAATCGGTTAATAAGTGTGCTAAGGAGTGACTGGTGAATCTGGCAACCATTTGGTAGATAATTAGAAGAAAGTTTGTGTGTGGTATATCTCATAAGGGTGTCGTGACCACGGATTCAGATAATTTGAGAAAGTTACATAGTTTAACATTTTGCTCTTCTGGTTTTCTCTGTGACTTACCCTTTTAGAGTGGTGAAATGTATAAAACAGCTGCTGTTGTTTTCTGGATGCACCTGATTTATTATGTGTTTCTATAGCTAGATATTGATCTATAAGAACAAAAGTCTTTATTGCTAACATCGATTACTATGGTCATCCCTTCTGTTACTGGTGGAGTGGTAAGGAAGCATTTTAGGAATGTTGTATTTCCCAGAATTACTGTTTTGCTTTGATTTTAGGACCAGTCATGAACCATTCAAGTTTTTAAAGCAGATAAAGTGTCCTGCAGAGTAATTTAAGTAATAGTAAGACTGGAACTTGACACAAACACCAAATTAATCTCTTGTAGTGTAAAAAGATTCAGCATTGTCGTAGCAACATCACGTTTTTACAGAGTAGGCTGCTTTGGTTGAAGTAGCAGTTCTTAGATTCCTGCTGTAGTGAATCCTAAGAGTGCATGCATTAGTAATCCACTGGCTGTTTTCTTGCTATCAAGATAGTTGTTAAACGACTGACCACAGACTAAGTGTATTCAATAGAGTCAAACCTTTAATAGATGCAAGAAGATTGCTGCATTACTTTCATTGTTATAGAGAAATGAAAAATGGCATTAAATGGTCAGTGACACCAACGGGTATAGTAACTACCCCACAAATGGGATATCAATTATTTTGTTTGAGAGAATGCTATAGTCCATTAAGCAGTTGGGCAGCTATGTGTGTGCTACTTTCTTACAAGGTACTTGGCAGAAGACTTAAAAGAATTGTGGGTCTATAGTTGCACTTGCTTATTTTTAGACTTACTGCTTGGAATGACCACTTACTGTTTCAGAGAGAAAGAGTGTGTGCTTTTGTTTCCTACAAACTCATTTTTCTAAACAATTTGGCAGGTTCAGCAGCTGACTGCAAGACGTGGAAGCTTAAAGATCAAACCATCTGCTGAGTCTGATTCTCTAGGTTAAACCACCTTACTGGCTTTTTCTTCACAGTTGTAACCGGCTCAAGGGTTAAAGTAGCTAATTTCATATTGATTGTCTGAGTTTCTTATTTTCTTAATTTACTTATTTTCATTTGTCTGCTGAGTGTGACTCAGCAACACCACTTTTCATCAGAGGCAGAGGAGAAAAGCTTCACATTGTATACGTTTGAAAGAGTTAACATCAATATCCTACGTATGTAGAATTTTGTCACATAACAGATGATCGCCATGCAACATATACTATATACTGTTTGTATCATGTTTAGTTTGAACACATCCATAGAACGTAGTATATACAGCACATAAAACTTGCTCATCAATAGAACATTTAACAGGTATAGTTAACCGGTATCCTTCAAGAGGACCTTACCCAAATTAATGACTGGTGCCAGGAGTATGGCCTCAAACTGAATGCCAAGAAATGCATCATTATCCCCTTTGGGGGAAATGGCGTCCCCACTAATTATCACATTAGCAATGTACTAAGCATGCAAGCGGTCGCGAGGGACTTGGGCACCTAGGTTGACAGCAACCTGACTTTTGACCACCACGTTGCCTCCACTGTACAGAAGACTTTCTACATGACCCACCTCATAAGTAAGAGTATTTCATCCAGGAGCAAAGAGGTCATAACATCCCTGTACTCCTTCCTTATCAGACCTACTGTCGAGTACGATTTCCCCCTTTGGCATGTACCTTGCCAAGCATATACAGCAACTGGAAGGACCACAGAGATTCCTGACAAGGAAAATCCAGGGTCTCAAACACCTGTCCTATACAGATAGCCTAAAAGCCCTGTCCCTCTACTCATTCTCATACAGACTGCTCAGAGGTGACCTGTGCCTGGCATACAAGGCCATCTCAGACTCAGCCTTGATGGAGTTGCTGCATAACCATAAGTTAAAATCCACTCTGGCAACTTCCACTCAAGGCCTCAACCTGGTCTGTGACATTAATAGAACTTGTTGATGGATAGATTTGTGTCCCCGAGACTCCCCCTTAGGTTCATAGGTAGGCCCTAGGGCCCATACAAGCCTTGCCAAAAAATGTACCCTGGCTTTCGCCACCCAAGAAAATTATTTTCCTGTGCCCCTGTCGAGCAGAGCCACAGAAGTGATCCCCGGAGTGAATTTCCCATTTCCCATCCAATCATCAAGATTTTTCTTAAAGAGTGCTAATGAGGAGCTCTATTTGGCATAGATAGGTAGTCTGTTCCAGAGTATGGGAAGTCTCTGGGACAGGAATCTATCCCTCCAGCATGTCCTGTTTATTGTGGTGACAAGGTTTAGGTCCCTAGAGAGCGTAGCTCAGAGGGATTGGGATTTCTTTAAGTGGAGCATGTCCAGTTCTGGGTTTGACATAGCTTTGTATGTTAGGCAGAGATTGCCCCGGAGTAGGCGATATGCGATGGAGTAAAGCTGTAGTTTTTTGAGACGGTCTGCATAGGGCATCTGTTTGAGGCCAGTAATCCTCTTTGTGAGGTATTTCTGTGGTCTTTCCAGTTGTTGTAGATGTCTTGTGAGGTACATACCAAAAGGGGCGTTGTACTCTATAATGGGTCTAATGAGTGATGAGTAGAGGGGAACAATGACATCTTTTTTTCTGGATGAGAATCCTTTTGTGATGAGATGAGCCATGAAGAAGGATTTCCTGACCACTGTGGCAATGTGATTATCAAAGGAGAGACTACTGTCCACCTGTGTCCCAAGGTCTCATCACATTTTCGGCATTAAGTAGACTACCAGCTATGTGGTAGTTCATGGGTACAGAGTTTTTACCAAAGGGGATGACAATACACTTTTTGGCATTGAGCTTCAGGCCATGGCTTTGACACCAGGTATCTGTCTCAGTGAGGCCCTTTTGTAGTTTGTCCACATCGTTAGGAGTTTCGATTATGTGGAATAGACTCCCTTCCATGTTAAGCAGAGTACCTCTCTAGTCCTCTTTAAGAGGAACCTGGACAACTGGATGGGATACAAAAATACTCCCCAGGAAATCCACCTGTGTCCCTGCTGGACAGGGAAAACAAGTGTTGACTTTGTGGGAACATGGGCAAATTTTTGGCTAGGCTTATAAGGGTCTCTGGGCCAATAGCCTAGTATCATCCTATGAAAATTTTATAGTGCATGCACATACTCCTGCTGTAATATTAGACAAGCTACAAACAAGGCATATGCATCTTTTCTCCAAAGAATTAGTAAAATCTGACTTTCTGACATGGCTTAGTGGTAAATCACTTTCACTATAGTGTGCAGGGTCCTGGGTTTGAGACTTGCAAAGGCTGATTATTTCCCAGGGATCACGTCAGGCACCTTGCTAGACAGGGGACTAGGGAAGTAAAGATTCTGGGAAGAAATAGCCAGGAAATTGTTATGGCTAGGCTTGTATAGGCCCTAGAGCCGATAGCCTACTACCAACCTATAAATAACTTCCTTATGTGTGGTTGTCCTATCTCACCCTTCATTCTTCACTGGTGGAATGGCGCCCCTAGCACCAGGCTTCTTGGGTGGCTCACGGGAGAATATTCTTCAGAACAGTGGACCCAAAGGAGGCCCTGTTCCTGGAGGCCAAATCTACTTTGTAATGTGTGAAAAAGGTATGCATGGTTGCCCATGTCACTGCAGCACAAATAGTGTCAATCGGAAAGCCGTAGAGGTTGCTATGGCTCTTGTTGAATGAACTTTAACTTTAAAACCCAAGTATTTGTTATGAGATTTGTATGTTATTTTGAGTGCGTAACTTTTGATACAGGACCACCTTTTTTAGAGTCTGAAAAAGAAACAAATAATTGGTCATATTTTTTAAAGTCCTTTGTCCTGTGTAAATAGAATCGTAATTGTCTATGCACATCCAGCTAGTGCAGCATGTATTCTGTCTTGTTGCCATAGCTGGGGAAAAAAAAAGACTGATAATTCTACGGATTGATTCAAATTTGACTCTGAGCATACCTTTGGTAGGAAAGATGGATTAGTTCTAAGGGATACTCGATCTCTGTGAAAAAACATGTAGGGGGCTTTATTGATAAGAGCTTGCAGTTCTGAAACTCTTAGCTGAAGTGATGGCAATCAAGAAAATTGTTTTCCAGGTCAAATACTTCAGGTCACAGGATGATGCAGGTTCAAAGGGAGGGGGATTAAACATGACAAACCAAAATTTAGGCCCCATGGTGCAGGCGGGTCTCTGATGGGGGGGTCTCAGTAACATAGCACCCTTTAGGAAGGCTTTGCAGAGTCTGTGGGACATTCCATTCGCCCCACCTTCACATATATGGAAGTTTGATATAGCTGCTAGCTGAACTCGGATAGTAGCTGCAGCTGCGCTCTCAATAAAAAGTTTCACGAAGAATTCTAATACTGCGGATATTGGGGCAGGGAAAGGGTTGATGTGATTATCTAATGCCCAAAGGGAAAATCTCCATTTGCTTGTGTATAGTTTTCTGGTTGAGGCTTTATGAGAAGATATCAAGATATGCTTCACTGAGGGGGAAATGTCAGGTAACCTGGCTATGAGCAGAATGGAGCAGCCAAGCTGTCAACTTGAGGGTTTGAAGAGATGGATGAAGCATCCCTGACAAATGAGTCAGGTGGTCTGGAAAGTACAGTTGTGTACACCTACCATAAATGTAGATGTTCGAGTGTCTTCACTGTTGCAGTCATGACTGTAGGGTTCTCCCCTGCTGGCAGGCAGCCCTCGGTCGGCCAGAATCCCAAAGTCTGGGTCCGGCGACGGCTGTTCAGCCATGCTCCCTGACGTCAGAGCACCAGGAGTACAAAGACAGCCAATGCCATCTTCTCCAGTTTTTCTTGCCCCAGATGTCAGGAGTCCCAAAATGAAAAAGGTCCCAAAACCTTTGCAAATACACCTCAGAAGAATGGTGAAAAGTAAAAATAAGAGGGGACAGGAGGGAGGAAAACCCAGACTGCAACAGTGAAGACACTCGAACATCTACATTTATGGTAGGTGTACACAACTATACTATATTCATTGCGTTTCACTGTTGCAGTCATGACTGTAGGGTAGAATCCCAAAGCTGAAAGAAAGGGAGGTGGTCATAAAGAAGAAGGGGCGGCTAAAAGGCCCTGCAAGACTGCAGAGGCAAAGCCTGCCCTAGACTTAGAGTAGAGAGGTAGATTGTAGTGCTTAGAAAAAGTATGCACTGAACTCCAAGTTGCAGCTTCCAAAAATGTCTTTGGTAGGAACTCCCCTGAGGAAGGCCGCAGAAGTGGCAGAAGCTCTGGTGGAATGAGTCCATATACTCCCTGGGATTTGCTTTCCATGGTGTGAATAAAAATCAGATTCCATGAGCAATCCATTTAGAAATGGTCTATTTTGAAATGGCTTTACCTTGGGAACTTGAAGCATAAGAAACAAACAATTGTTCTGATTTTCTGATGTCTTTGGTTCTGTCCAGGTAAAAACGTAGTTGTCTGTGTACATCCAAGGAATGTAAGATCCTTTCCCCTTTATTTTGAGGAGTGGAGAAAAAGGTTGGCAAGTGGATAGTTTGATTTAAAGCCACTTTGAAAACCACCTTAGGCATGAAGTTACGATTAATCCTCAAAGATACCCTGTCTTGATGAAAAATAATATAAGGTTCCACAGCCATAAGAGCTTGTAACTCTGAAACTCTCCTGGCAGAGGTTAGGGCTAACAAGATAGCTGTTTTCCAAGATAAAAACTTGATGTCAGAAGAGGCAGCAGGCTCAAAAGGAGGCAAGGTTAGTTTTTCCAAAACATAGTTGAGATCCCAAGCAGGAATGGGAGGAGATCTAGGAGGTCTTAAGTTCTTAGCTCCTCTGAGAAACTGTCTCATGAGCTGGTGGGAAAAGATGGGAGGGTCTGTATTATAATGAGCAGAAATAGCAGAGGCATGTATCTCAATGGAAGAGAAAGAGAGACCCTTATGTAAGAGATCTGTCAAGTAAAGTAAAATTACGGTAATGTTAGGAAGAAGAGGATCAGAATCCTGAGCCTGCATCCAGGAACAAAATATTTTCCATTTTCCTGCATAAGATTTTCTAGTGCTAGGACGTCTGGCTTCTAAAATGACAGCCATAACCTGCTTGGGTAGGAAAGAAGACATCAAAGGCCCTGGATTAACCAGGCCGCCAGGCTGAGAGTTCTGACATGAGAGTGTAGAACCTGACCCTGATGTTGGGACAGAAGGTTCGGAGACTGAGGTAAAACCCAAGGGGGCTCCAGACATAGGTTTTTTAGAGTTGGATACCAAAACTGCCAAGGCCAATTTGGAACCAGCAAGATTATCATCTTGGGCTTGTCCTGTTTTATCTTCAATAAGACCCATGGAAGAAGAGGAAGAGGCGGAAAGGCATATCCCGAGAGGTTCCTTCAACTGAATGACAGGGCATCCACTTTCCAAGCTTCTCTGTGGAAAGTCCTGGTGCAAAAATTCTGTAGTTGATGATTGAGATGGGATGCAAAGAGGTCTATGTGAGGACATCCCCAGACTGCTGTTATCATCCTGAATATTTTGGTGTCCAGCATCCATTCGTGTGGATCCGAAAGGTTTCTGCTCAGACTGTCTGCCAGGAAGTTTTGTTTCCCTGGTACAAACTGAGCTTGAAGATCCAGATTGCAAGCTAGAGCTGTGTTCCATAGATCCATGGCTAGTCTGCAAAGGGGGAAGGAATGAGATCCCCCTTGCTTGTTTATGTACCACATAACTGTGGTGTTGTCTGTCCGTATTAGTAGTTGTCCTGGTTGTAAAAGATTCCTGAAGGCCAATAGAGCTTTCTGAAGACTAACATTTCCTTTAAATTGATATGCAGGTGCTTCTGATCCTTTGTCCAAAGGCCCTGCAGACAGCTGCCCTGAAAATGGGCTCCCCAAGCATAATCCAAGGCATCCGTGGTTAGAATCTGAGTGGCAGGAGGCAGATGGAAGGGTTTCCCTTTGTTTAGAGCACATGCCCTGGACCACCAAAGAAATTCCTTTTGAAGGCAAGGAAGGACAGAGATCAGTATGTCTAAACTGTGGCAATGCTGAGACCATACACGTTTTAGGTACCACTGTATTTTCCTCATGTGTAGTCTTGCATATGGTACGAGAAGGATGCAGGAGGCCATGTAACCCAAAGCCTGCAGGAATTTCCTTGCCGATAGTTGAGTTAAAGTTGCCAAGGTTTTGAAAGTTGAAGCCAGCTGTAATTGTTTTTCGGATGTCAGAAATGCCATCTGGGTTGTGGTGTTTAGAAGAGCACCCAGAAAAGTTATCTGTTGTGATGGTGTCAAATTGGACTTTTTTATGTTTACAGAGAATCCCAGGAACTTGAGGAGGTTCTGTACAAATTCTAGATGCTGGAGTAAGACATCCTTGCTGTCTGCCTGAATTAGACAATCGTCCAGATAAGGGTAAATTTGAATTCCCTTGAGTCTGCAGTAAGCTACTACTGGAGCCAGGCATTTGGTGAAGACCCTGGGTGCAGTAGACAATCCAAAGGGCAGCGCAGAGAATTGAAAGTGCCTCGATCCGGCCTTGAACCTGAGGTATTTTCTGCAATCCTGCCTGATGGGAATGTGTAAATATGCCTCCTTTAAATACAAAGTTACCATCCATGCATCTTTGGACAGCATTGGAAGTAGCTGCTGTAGAGTAATCATCTTGAGTTTTGGAATCTCTAGAAAGGTGTTCAAGACCGACAGATCCAGAATGGTTCTTCATGAGTTTTGCTTCCTGGGGACTAGAAAGAACCTTGAGTAAAAACCTTGTCCCATCTCTGAAAGTGGAACTATGGCATTCATAGCTAAAAGAGCTTCCACCTGGTTTAAGGCCTCCATCCATTGATGTTTTGGAAGGTCTGGCCATCCGCTTGGCCTTGGCAAGGTATGAAAATGGAATTTGTAACCTCTTAAAACCACATCCAAAACCCACTTGTCTTGGGTTATTTGAGTCCAATTTTGATAAAAAAAGAGAGAGTTTTCCTCTGAGAGGGGCTTCCAGGCAAGAAGTTCCTGTAGCCCAACAGAGGGAGTCATTGAGTTTGTTTCCTTTGAGTTTGTGACCTGTCCTCTCCTCCCCTAGGGGTGGAAGCAGTCCACTGTCTTGGTCTATAAGAAGCTTGTGCTTGAGGCCTTCCTCTGGGGCGTCTATATCTACCCCTCTGAGGCCTGTCTGAAGTGGGAAAGGACCAACTTTTTGAAGGCCAATTCCTGCTAAATCTAGGTGGCTGTACTTGTAAGAAATCTTTAACTGTTTGCATGGATTTTGCCTTATCCTCCATCTTTTTAATCACCTCTTCAGCTTTTGATCCAAACAAAACATTATGCTGAACAGGAGCATCCAATAATTTAGCCTTTACTTGTTCAGGCAAATTTTGTTCCTTTAGCCATGCATGCCTTCTAATGACTGTGCCGGAGGCAGCAGCCCTACAAGAAGCCTCCAAGGCATCAAATCCACAGTGTAAACCATGTTTCCCAACTTGTTCAGTGGCATGCAAGAAGTCATGTAATTCCTTATCATCTGCACAGGAAGAAATGGAAGTAAGCTTTTGTTTTAAAACAGACAAGAGAAATGAAACTGACAGTTTAAAGCCCTAATGGAAAAAGTAGCAGAAGTGTACACTTTTTTGCCCCATCTTTCTATGGATCTAGAATCCTTTTCAGTAGGAATGGGATTTTTGGCAGAAGCGGCCTTAGCTCCCTTAGGACCCTGAGAAATGGTTTCAGGGTCAGCAGAAGGGCTCTTGTATAAAAACTGGTGGGAATCAGGAACCCTGTAATATCTATCAGGCTTAACAGGAGCAGGAGGAAAAGAGTCAGGGGTTAAGTTAGCCTCCGAAAAGGCATCATCTACAATATCCAAAACAGGAGGAATAGCCAGGGGTCTATGTTGGGGAAGAAGAAGAAAATCCCTCGGTCTTTTCTTAGATTCCAAATACTCCTGTCCTTCCCAGTGGAAATGTTCCCTCATTTCATGCAAAGTTTCCCCAAAAGAGAAATCCTCAGGGGGAGAAAGCTGAAGGAATGGATTCCTCAGCATCAGAATCCTCATAAGGAGGGAAAGAATATTCCTGGTCAGAAGAAGAAACTGAAGAAACAGAAGCCTGATCAGAGGAATCCTAATAAACATCCTGCCTTGGCCTTTTATCTGGAGGGGGATGTGAACCCCTAATCATAGTAAGTAAATCCTCCGCCATCTTGAGTACCTGTTTCTGTGACTTGTGAGCCAGTTCAGAAGAGGCCTGTGTTGCAGTCTTTGATTTAGAAGGAGTCTTTGCCTTTGTCTTTGGCTTTGCCTTTATTAGAAGCTGAGTAGGCCTGAAAACCCCTTTGGAAGCCGGTACCTGCACAGCGGCTCCGGACCCATCGGAAGGAGCATTGTCCGAAGGTCCTGCAATCGAAATATTTAAAGGCCTGGTTGGCTCCTCATGAGAGTCCGTTTCGGCCATCGGTTCTGAAATGGCCGACGGCAGGGGCTGCAAAAGCGCCTCACTGACTACGGCCGAACCTGAAGCTGGCTCCGCTTGTGCACTATCATCAAATTTGGATCTCGGAGGCCTGTCTTTATCCTTGTGATGTTTGTGAACTCTGGTAGCCGGAACCGTATCCGACGACATTTTGTAGTTAAAGCACCTACCGAAGTAATGAAAAGCAAAATCATACCTTCGCTTAATTGTACGTTGATTGAATCTAGCACAAAACTGACAACTAGCTACATCGTGGTCAGGGCCTAAGCAAGGAATACAGTAAGAATGAAAATCCTTATGAGGTATTTGCTTCCCACATGAAATACAATTATTAACTTTTTCTGACATCGGAGTGGAGCAAGAAAAAAGTTTCCCCAACGGGGTACTTAGCTTTGAGTGGAGAAGAAAATCTTTGGACTGAAGTTTATCAGAAAAAATCATCAGGAGTCAGCCGACCGGCACTTGTGAACTGCTATCACCGCATGGCAAGAAAGACTGGAGAAGATGGTGTCGGCTGTCAGCTTTGTACTCCTGGCGCTCTGACGTCAGGGAGCATGGCTGAACGGCCGACGCCGGACCCAGACTTTGGGATTCTGGCCGACCGAGGGCTGCCTGCCGGCAGGGGAGAACCCTACAGTCATGACTGCAACAGTGAAACACGATGAACATCTGGGTCCAGAATCCATCGCTCCTCCTGGAGATGAGGCCAAAGAAAGGGAAACCATATTTGACGAAGTCAGTATGGGGCGATTAGTATTAATCTCTTTCCCAACCAGTTGGCTTTCTGAAGGACTTTGGGTATCAACAGAAAGGGGGCGGAGCGTAGAAGAGGCCCGGGGCCAATCGTGCACAAGTACATCCCTTGATGACTTCCTCGGAGGGGGGAATCAGGGCAAAGTAGCTGCTGCATTTGGCATTCATGGACATGGCAATAAGGTCATAGCAAGGCTGGCCCCACTTGCAGAAAATCTGATCCACCACTTCCTGTTTTAGGGACCACTCATGAGGCATCAGCATCGCTCTGTTCAGTTTGTCTGCTATCACATGGATTTCCCCGGGACGTGTGTTGCTATGAGAAAATGTTGGGAAGAGGTTGCCCTCTGCCATACTCTCAGGGCCTCTCAACAGAGGGGATAAGACTTGGTTCCTCCTTGTTTATGTACCATACAACTAACACGTTGTCTGTTTGAAATACAATAGTTCCTAGAGGGAGAGTGTGTTGGAATGCTTGCAACGACAAACACTGCCCTCATCCTCTACGACATTGATGTGCAAATGGGCCTTGTGATTCTGCCAATTACCCTGGACTGTCCTTCCTAGATAACCCCCCCCACCCTATCTAGGAAGCATCTGTGGTCACTGTGGCTAGAGGTTGTGGAAGAAGAAAGGGTCAACCTAGAGTCACATGAGTGGAATGAAGCCACAAATAAAGGTTCTTCTTGCAAGACTCTGTTGTTATAATTTGGTGATACATGGGTAAATGCTGCATGGACCACTGTGTGAAAAGCAGCAACTGCAAAATTCTCATATGAAGCCGCGCCAACGGCCAATGCGCTATTGCTGCTGCCATGGTACCCAAGACTTTCAGGATGGTTCTCGCTTGTACGTTTTTCTTGGAAAGTAAATTTCTGACTTGTTGCCGGAGGACTTGAACCTTTTTGGGTGGAAGCTTCGCCATCATTTGTTTTGTATCAGGTGTCTGGGTACAAAGACAAGCAACCCCTGACTACCTCCAGAGAAGGACAGGAGGGCCTCCTTTCAGGAGCACTGAAAGGGCTTAACACAGAACAAATCCCTGTCACCCTGATTTTGCGGCCCCCCTCTGCTGTGTGGATGGCATCTCCCATTACCTATCCCTCTCTGCTCCTAATGGAAGAATCACCATGTGTGTCTTGAAAAACTCTCGGGGATTTTCGGAACAACATTTTCCCTCCCTTTTCACCTTTTGCGTAAGGTCTGAAAGGCAGAGAAAAATGGACCCCTAAGGCAGAGAAAGTTTTTCCTTCTTGTTCACACCTGGTAAGTGTGCCCTTAACTTTTGGCCAAAACAAGAACAAGCCATTGAAGGGGGCATTAACAGGGGAAGATTTAAAAAAGGTCTGCAGAGTCACACAGGCGCATCCAGGATTGTCTCCTTAGGGAAATTCCTGAACCCGCCGGTCTACTCGCTCCATCTGCTACATAAGAAATGAACCTCATGGAAGAGTTAACTATGGAGTTTAAGGTGGAGAGCTGAGAGGTAACCTGCAGCTACTGAAGCCTTGGAGAGTTTCTCCTAGCTCCTTCAGGAGATGTCTTTGTAGCCTTGTAAAGTGTGTCAAATAATTCAGGAATCCGAGTGCAAATGTCACTGAAAGAACGTGCACTTTCCATACCTGTCCATCATGCAAGACTTCTTGTTTGGCATAGACAGATGAGGACATCTCCAAAAGTTCCTTTTTGGTGGCTGCCACCACCACCATAGCATCTACTGGAATGCCCTTGGTGAGGAAATAGTTGTCTGATGGGGCAGTAATAAACTTGTTTGGCCTCCGAGGAACAGGTTCCACTGTGTCTGGAGACTCCCACGCCTTTTGACTAATTGCATAAGTTCCTCAAAAGGCGGAGACACCCAAGTGGCAGGAGGGTGAGACCCACTGGCTTTCAGGTACACAGACTCCTCAGAAGGGTTAATAGCCTTCCATCTGCCTCTCTGCCTAAGAATTTCCCAGATGTCTGGAAAGGTGACATCCTCAGAAGGCAGCAGTGGGGACCCTTCTGACTCATCAAGGTCTGTATCAGAAGTGACTGACTCCTCTGGGGAGTCTAAATACTTCCTCTTTCAAAGTCTCATATGAGGGACCTCAGAAGGGTATTCTGGAGAGGTTTCAGAAGAGAGGGGTTCACCCGATGGGGTATCCTGAGGCCTAGGGTCTCCATGTGTCTGTGGATGGTGTGGTGCTGAGATAGACGCCAGTGCTTTTAGGGGAAGGATGACAGGACCAGAGAGTGGAGCTGTCTGACGAGACAGCACTCTCATCACCTCAAAAGCCCCCTGCCCCTGATCTGAAGAAACCCCAGGCTCCGAAGAACTAGAAAGCATCACTGGGACCAGGAGAGTTGGCTCTGAGGCCGATGTAGGAGCAGAGTTCATCTGCGCCAAAGCCCAAAAAGCAAGTTCAGATCAGACAGCCGTCCTATCTGACTCTCCTCCTCAGACCTGACTGGAGAGCGTTGGCTCCTAGACACCTCAAATTCAGATGGAACAGAGGATGTTAGAGCAGAGGTTGTGTCCGAAGATCCCAGGATGGGTCTCGACACAGATGGTTCCACTACAATCAGTTCTGGGCATTCCGGCTCCGATGTCCCGAGTCGGCTTGGAGGAAGAATCGATGTCAAAGGGGAAGTTGGCTCCAAATCCCTCTGGGCTAAAGCAGAATCCCTATGGGTTGAAGCTGAGAGGAGTTCGGCCGGTGTCCTTAAAAGTCTACGCACCACCCGATCCACATCATCATCTGAAAGACTCCTGGAGGACTGTGAAGAGGGAATCAATCTAGCTGTTTGCAGTATAGGGGACTTTAGAACAGGAGTAACTGGCTCCAATTCTGGGGACCGGCTCTGTAGTTCAAACTCCGTCGGCACCGATAAATGAGATTTTGCAGGCTCAGTAGTTTTTGGAACCGGGAATATTACTTAGCTGAACTTTTTTGCTGGTTCCGATTGCCCTGAAGAGTGGGATGGTCTTTTTCCTGATTTTGTAAATGGAGAATTTGCCGGTTTTGAAGTGCCCGAGCCTTCTTCCAAAGCTTCTGTGAAGGGGCACTTCAGTAGACCTCTTACAATCAACTGACTGTTTCTCTCTAGCAACACTCTGGAGCTGAAAGAATGGCAGATAGAGCACGACTCCTGTAGACGCACTGCTCCCAAGCAGTAAACAAACAGTATGGGCATCTTTTGGCTGCATTTACATTTTTTTGAAGCAAGAAGGCTTAGTTTCCCTATGCTCCTTAGACATATCCAAAAAATTTTAACCAACCACAAAGGACCAGAATAACAGCAACAACTTATTTTGTTCATGACAGTATTAGATTAAAAACTGGTGGAAAACCTCAAATTCGTTTGGGACTCTGTGCTTTTGTTTGTATTTGAGCAACAACAACTTGACAGACTAGCTAGTCAAAAGGCAGATGATATTACAAGAATATATATATATATATATATATATATATATATATATATATATATATATTTTTTTTTTAACACAGAAATAAGAACTCTAATAAACAAGCAGGAAAAAAAAAGGGAAGAACTAGATAGCCCTCTAACTCAAACGGCAGCAGCAGCTCTCTAACTTAAACAAGCTGACGCTTTTCCTAGAAGGGGTAACAAGACGACAAATATCAACAAGAAAAATCAGGAGTAAGCCCTCTAACTAAAAATGGGCTTGTAGGATAGAAGTTTAAGCCGAGATAGGGAAGGAAACAAAGGCCTAATGGAAAAATGGCAGCCTAATGCAAAAAACAAAGCAAACTTTCTAAAAGTAACTAAAAGGGTAATAAAAGCTAATCGCTAAATTTACAACCAGAAAAAGGGAAGAAAATCTTCAATGATGAAGAAAAGTTTTGCTACTTAGCCAGAGCCAAAAATGGAAGCACCCAATCTGTTAAGCTGCAAATGAGAATTGAGGAAACATACTAGAGCAGGATGGGATAGGGGATTTAGCCACAAGCTAGTGGAAGACCTCGATATTTTGTATACGGCAGAGTCGGAACAGAGGATTGATTCCAAACCCACCAGTGAAGAATGAAGGTGACATAGGACAACACATGTAATGTTTCTTTATTCTGTATGCAGCACAACAGGCCCTTAATTCAACAGACATAGCAGATATAGGGACACGGAACTTTATTCATTTGCATGACATGTCAAATGATGGATTCGTATGCGAGTAAAAGGGACTGCACATGAACATCAAAACCACATTTTTAAAACTAAGAGCACTCAGTAAGAACAAAAACAATTTTGTTTTTCCTAAAGCATGAATGGAACTTGCAAAACTCCTAAAGGCAGTTACAGTTCCTCTTGTCTGCCGACAGGGTTAAAACTTGCACCTTACTAATGCTTGTCATTCATCCAAGTAGTAATTTCACATCTGTTTATTGCAACTATATAAAATGATGCTTTTTTATCGTAAACATGCAATAAATATAACATTTTCCTTTCCTTCCATCTATTGTACATTAATCAATACTGTGGGCATAGTTTCTTCATGCAGTCATTTACTGTATGCAAATATATTCATTTGTACAGTAAAACAAAGCAGATACTATGCTCTATCATACAACTATGAGAATGTAAAACTCTTGGATGAATCCATTGAAAAATGCACACATAGTTTTGATTAGAAAAAGGTCTTTGGACTAGAATATTTAACCAGTTATCAAAATAAACAAAAAACAAACTCCTTACCAGCATACATTAGAAAATATTGCAGTTTATTAGAAAAAAAAATACCATCTGTAGTCATTTGATTCTAATTTGGGTGCACATTCCAGGCATAAAAGTTAAAAGATATGGTTGGCAAGCTATTGGACAAGTTTTTTTTTTTTTTTTTATCTGAATCTTGAACTGTACACGCAGGGTACAATCCTATGCAATTTCCATCTTGTGACACTTTACTGCGTTATGACAACTATAGCTTCCCACACAACAGAACACAAATTTTAAAAGGCAAAAACTCAAACATATGAGCTTAAAGGTTTAGTTTAAATTAGACATGATCTCAGTGCAGCACACAGTCTGGAGAGGAGCATCACACAGCTTTCAGCTTCATATTATATACATACACACACAAAAAATTTTATATATATATATATATATATATATATATATATATATATATATATATATGTGTGTGTGTGTGTGTGTCTACTACGGTTGATTGAAAACTCACTTGACTGAAAATGAAATTACTAGGACCACTTCAGTGAAAGCTCACTTCACTGAAAACGAACTCGACTGAAACTCATTTCATTGAAAGTCATAAATGGCCTTTTCTCCACTGTAGTGCGACCCTGGAGTTAGTATATAAAGTAAGGGCGGTGTGGGGGCACACCCCACCACATATTTTTGTTATATATTCTCTTTTGGAAACATTTATTGCACTTGTATCACTGTGTATAGTTTAAAATGTTTATGATATGTGGGGGGCTGGGGGGCTATGCCCCCCTTACTTTATATACTAACTCCAGGGTCACACTACAGTGGGGAAAAGGCCATTTCTGACTTTCAAAGAAATGAGTTTTCAGTGAAATGAGCTTTCAGTGAAGTGGTCCTAGTAATTTCATTTTCAGTCAAGTGAGTTTTCAATCAACCGTAGTAGACCTATATATATACAATATATATATATATATATATATATATATATATATATATATATATATATATATATATATATAGAGAGAGAGAGAGAGAGAGAGATATACATCAAAAAACTCATGCCAGTGATTTCCACATTACAAGACACACCAAGTCATGCAATAGTAGTGTTGCACAAAACATTACCTGAAAAATGTTAAGTTATTTCCCCCCTCCTCTTCTCCCTTTACAAACTAGAGTAAAAGAAAATGTATGCACTCACCATAACTATGCATCTGTGTTGTCCATTTCATTTTATGTATGGGCTACAGATCTGACTTGGCTGCATTCTACAGACTTCAGATCCAACTCTCAAGCTCCTCCCTCTAACCACAATGCCCTAGTCCATCCCCAATACCTCAGAGCGGGTTTGCTGCCTTAACAGTCTTAATGTATAATAGTGGAAGAGAAGAGAGAGAAAACTGGGACTCAAACCTGGAACTAAAGGTTCCAAAGGTCCATCAGGTCACTTCAGAAGATGGCAAGAAGGGGAAGGAGGGTGGGGAGTTGAGGAAGAATGAAAATGGACACCACAGATGCATAATTATGGTGAGTATATAACTTAAATATCTGATATTGTCCTTTTCATTCTTCCTGAACTTAAAGGACAGCGTCAACTGTCAGCTTGGCAAAACTGTCAGCCCCAGAAACATGGGACAGAGTCCCCAGTAATGTGAATCTTGGGTGGCTCTCATGGAAGGTTATTCTGGAGAACTGCTGAACTGAAAGCAGTTCTGCTTCTTGAAATTATGTTCAACTTGTAATGAGTAATAAAGGTATGAGCAATAGACCAGGTGACTGCTGCACAATTTAATCAAAGGAAATTCTAGACCAGAAGAGAGATGAAGTGGTCTTGGATCTGGTTGAATAGGCCTTAGGTGGTTATGCTAAGGAGAGGCCTTGCTGAGAATAAATCCAGGACATGCAATTAGTGATCCATTTGGCCAAAATAATTTTAGAAATTGGAGAACCCAACCGAGTGGGTGAAAGAGACAAACAAACTGTCCATTTTTCTGAATTCTTTTGTTCTGTGTAGGCAAAAATTTAATTGTCTATGTACATCTAACAGATGTAGCATGCATTCGCTCTCATCTGAAAATTTTGGAAAGATAACTGGTAAATGAATGGTTTGATTTATGTTTGACTAAGAGGCCACTTGTGGCAGAAAGGACGGACCGATTCAAAGGTAACCCTGTCTTTATGAAAACTAGCATCTTCTTTAAAAAGAGAGGTTAAAAACTCCAATACAGAAGAAACGGGCAGTAAAGGGATCAATGCCATTTTTCAAGGCCCAAATTGAAAATCTTTTTCACTTGCACTTGTAAATTCTTAGTGAAGTCTTTTTGTGAGGACAAAAATACATCGCAAACTGGGGAAGGGAGGCTGGGCTGTCTAGTTACTAACTGAACTGTAGAAACCAAGCAGTTAGTTTGAGGGCTGGAATACTGGGATGTTTTATCCCACAGGGATACAGAAGGTCTGGACTGGGGTCCAGTATCCAAGGAGGATAACAAAGATGAGACCAAAGGAAGGGAACCAGACCCAGCGAGGCCAGAAGGGGCAATGAGGATGACTCAGATCTTCAACCAGCTGGCTTTCTCTAAGAGTATTGGAAATAGATGTACTGAGGGGTAAGCGTAAAGAACAGAGGGCCAACATTGGACTAGAGTATCCCTTGGTGACTCCCCTTGAGGGAAGATCAGGGTAAAGTAATTGTTCATTTGTTGCTGTAGGGAGAGGCTAGAAGATCGTAGCAAGGTTAAATGCAAATGCAAAAAATCTCCTCCATCACTGACTGATTGTGAGACCACTCGAGGCATCAGAATGGACCTGCTGAGTTTATCATCTAGAACGTAAATTTCCCTGGAACATGCACTACCACAAGAGAGTGGTTGGAGTAGATTGCCCATTGCCACACTCTCACAGCTTATCCACAGATCGATAGAGGGGGTAAGATCAAGTTTCACCCTGTTTTTGACATACCAGACTACAGACATGTTATTGGTTTGTATTGCAATGGCCCTAGAAAAAGAATATCTTGAAATGCCTGCAATGCTAGAAGGAATGCTCTCTTGGTAGGGGACCACATACCTTGGACTAACCTTCCAAGAAATGCTCCCCCACCCCAGTTGTGAGGTGTCTGTGGTACTATGGCTACTGGGGAAGACAGAACAGAGGGGTGACCTATGAAAGTCTCATCCAAATGGATCTACCATTGAAGATGGTCTTTGCATAACTGAGTGAGTCTGACTTGATAGAAAAGAGGCTGTCGAAGAATAGACCACTGAACAGCTAGAGTCCATTGCAGAACATGCATATAATAATGTGCTAAGGGGACTAAAATTATAGATGCTGTCACACAACCCAGAGCCTGCAGAACTTGGCAGAAGAAGTAGGGTAAGAAATGATTTGTTGAACATGAGACTTGATTGTGGCCATGTGTTGTGGAGGCAGACAGGCAGTCTGATTTACAGCATTCAGATGAGCACCAATGAACTCCATGCTCTCAACTGGAAATAGTTTTGATATGGGCATGTTGACTGTAATGTCTAGGGAGTGGCAAATTTGAAACAGATATTCCCTAGTTTGTTCCAGGAGATGCTTGGGTGGAGTGATGAGAAGCCAATCATCTAAGTATGGAAACACCCGGAATCCTTGCAGTCTCAATTGAGCTGCTACCCTGCCATACACTTGGCAAAAACTCTGGGGGCTGTAGTGAGTCCAAAGGCTAGGGCTTGTAACTGATAATGACTGACTCCCAGCTGAAAGCCCAAGTGTCTTCTGGATCATCTATTTTGATGTGATAGTATGAATGGACTGAATCATGACCATCTGGAACTCTTACTTTCCTCACATATTGGTTCAGATTATTTAGATCCAAAATTGGTCTCAAGTCCCTTGTTTTTATTTTTTGGCACTAAAAAGGACCTCGAGTAAGTTCTGAATCCTCTCTGATCTGGTGAGATTTTCTGGATGACTCTTGTCTAACAGCTTCTGAATTTCTTAAGCTGTAGCTTCTCTCTGACTGAGTGGAACATCGGTAAGCTTGTTTCTTTTGGGAGCAGTATTTAGAAAAATGGTACAAAGTAATCTCTGGATATAACACACAAGAATCTTTTGTTACAGCAGCCCAGGCATCTGGGTCCAAGGACAAACATCCCCAGATTCCCTCCAGAGGTGAAGAGTTGGGCAGCCCTTCAGGAGTGCAGAAAGGGTTTATCCATAAAAGAATCTTAGAAGCCCAGATTTTGCAGACCTCCTCTGTCACTGCATCTTCCATTTGAAATCCCTCCTCTGACTGCCTCTGAGGGAAATATCCCTGCATGAATCTTGAAAAGATTCCAGAGATTTCTGGAGACACATTTTCTTGCTTCCTCTATGAATCCTTGAGAAAGATCATTGAGGGGTACAAAAGCAACTCCCTATGGCAGACAGGACCTGTCAATCCAGTTCACTGTGGGAAAGCATTTCCTTCACAGAGGGGCCAAACAAGGAAGTTCCATCAAAAGGAGCATTGATGAAAGAAGAGATGAAAGGCCCTGCAAAATCGCACAGCTGCATCCAGGCATGTCTCCTTAGCAATGACTGAACCAGCAGCCCATGAGGTATCGCCCACTGCATACGAAATTAGCCTCATGGATGCATTAGATATAGATAAAAGAATGGCCAGCTGTGAGGTTGATGTATTATAATCCTCTGGTGACAGGGACACAGACAGACTGAGAGTCCCTTAGTCAATTCCTTCTGTAGTCTTGTAAAATGCACCACATAGTTCAAGGACCTCAAGCCAAATGTCACTGATGCAAATACACATCTTCCTAATCTGTCCAATGTCCTTCACTCTCTGTTAGGGAGTTGGACAGAGGAGCTCTGTTCTGCAAGCTCCTTCTTGTTGGCTGCTGCCACAACTATCACATCAACAGGGGCACCTTTGCTCCAATGTGGTCTTTCAGAAGGACTAAAATTTTGTCCAGTCTACAAGAGATCAGTTCAAAAGAGCCCAGCGAGAGACTAGGTCGATAAGTTAATTTACCTGGGGAGTCATCCAAGACACAGATTGGTCAAAACCAAAAGCTTCCAAGAATACTGACTCCTCAGGGGATGGGTTATCTGAAGACAAACCACATTTTTATTTAAGGATTCACAAAATGTCTCCAAAAGAAACATCAGGTGGTGATCTGAGGGAGCCTTCCCCTACATCAGTCAGTATTTTCAGTGAGGGATTCTGTAGGGGAATGTGTGCGTCTCCTTTTGCATGTTCTCTTTCACTGAACCTCTTCAGTGGAATGTTCTGGAGAAGTGTTAGGAGAGGGGTTGTTCCTCTATGAGGACCATCTGGGCGCTGCTTTGTACTAGCTGTCATTGTGGAATAGGTCTGATGAGATCAGAGCTTGGAATCAAAGGGACAGGGTGTAGGATCTGAGAAGAGAGACTGGATCTCCTGAAAGGAAGAACACCCTTCTCCACAACTTTGAAGGCAGACAGACCTGGAGAAACTGGGGACAGCTGTATTGGAGCAGAGAACTTTGAGGCAGGCAATCCACCTCTCTGACCTGATCCGTGCCTAGAGGAGGGAGCCGGACCTGAGCTAACACCAAGGCTTTGGAGGCAAGGAAGGCTTTGACAACAACAGTCAATCCCAAGCCCCATGGATCTGACACTTCGGCTCCAAGATTCATCACAATTTGAGGAAGCAGGAGCTGAACTGATCAGAGATATGGTCACAGCCAAAGACGCAACTCTCTTTGGCTCTGATACTAGTACTCTCAGGGCTCTTGGATCCTGGGGCTCCAAAACTGACAGACAAATCAGAGAAGGAGATACAACAGTGTGTGAGGAGAACAGAAGACTCAAGGATCCAATGGGAGACAGAGATGGAATAAACTCCATCTGGATCTGAGGAACTACCTCATCATCCTATCAACTTCCGTTTCAGAGAAACTCCTGGAGGACATGGAAGAGGTGGTTGACTGAGATCTGTAATGCTTTCTTGGTTTTTGGATAAGAGGGGAATGAAGCCAAGGAGATATGGGATTTATGATGAACTCACGCAGACAAGTTCTCAGTGCCTGAGAAATATTTGACATTGGTTCCAATAATTTCAGATCCGTGGGCTGCACAGGAGGAGTACTAGATATTACTATCTGATCCGAAGACTTATTATCCATAGATGTCTTCTTTGGCTTTGACAAAGTCAGGTTCTAAGACCTTTGTATCTTTTGTGGCAGCTTCGAGGGTGACTATGTCTTTGGAGACTTTGGCAGTGATCTTTTCCTGTGCTCCTTAAGGACTAGCTTGTTATGTATGGCAGCTATAGCCCTGGAACTAAATCCTGCATAAATGATACAGTTTGTACCCACCTGCGCTGCTCCTAAAGAATAAATGCACTCCCTGTGGGCATCCAAGTTTGGTATTTTGTGCCCACAGGAAGTACATATAACTACAAGACAATAAAAGTGATATTGCATTACCAGGCTACAATTCTTACCACACCTTTCGGCCACCTAACCTGGACCGAAACACTAAAGGAGGAGGCTTGTCCATATTCATAAAGGATATCCACACCTCCAGGCTAGTTGCTTAACATAATGCATCCAAAATTATCCAAGCACAATTAACACTGGACAAGACTGCAATTCCGGTTGTAACTTGTTACAGATCCCTGCTATACCCCAGGATGCCCACTCCGTGTTTCTCGATATACTGGATAATATAAAGGTACAGCCCAATACCCTAATATTGGGAGATTTCAACTACCCCACCATCAACTTGGAAATCTACTCATGTACTAACTCATCTGCCCAACATTTTCTGGAATTCAATTCCAATGCCCCAGATCAGCTTGTCCATACCCATACCAGGGGCAGCAACATCCTGGATCTGGTTACCAATATGTGTAACAGTTGCTCCACGCCAGAAATCAACTCCTCGCTGGTCAGTTCCAACCACAAGCTAATCCCCCTAGACATCCATATCCCGCCCCCACCCCCATTAAAGAAACCACTGCAAAAAATTTCTCCAAAGCCAATGAAGTCAGAAGTGGCCAACTTCACATCACCCACATGGATGGAAAATAGAGACACGACTGCTGAATCGTATACAAAATCACTGTATAAGCACATAGACGAGTGCATGGACCATGCCATCCCCAACAGAACCAAGATGCTATCCTCCAAAAAAGGAAGCCAATCTGGTGGTCCCCTGCCATAAACAAACTACAACAGAAGGAAGAAACTGTTGCAAAAAAAAGAGTAAAATCCCATGATTGCAGGAACTCCCTGGTCAGCCCCAGCAAGAAGCTGAGATCCCTCATAAAACCCACCAAAGCTAGTTATGAAAATAAAAGCGCCATGGATTCTAAAGACCACCACAAAGCTTTCCACAGCTATGTCAAGATGGCAACACTCAGATCTGCTCAGAACTACAGCACAATGGCACTAATTTAACGAACCAACTGATATTGCCAACATCCTAGCAGACAGGTTCAGTGCAAACTTTACCCCCCCAAAGGGCCCATCTTCATACCAGAAGATTGCAAAGCTCTTGTAATCATGGACGCACAGGTAAAGATCGCACTCTCCAAAGCCAAGAACACAGCATCCATGGGACTGGACAACATCCCAGGCTGTGTTCTGCACAAACTACAGAACGAATTGGCACCCCACCTAAGTACCATGTTAAACCACTGCCTCACTTTGTGCCTATGGAATGGCGCACAGCGACGGTAATCCCACTCCACAAAGGGGGTGCCACCACTGACCCCAGGAACTACCGCCCCATTAGCCTGGTCTGCAAGGCCATGGAACGCATCATCCTGAAATTTATAAACAAAGACACAGGTAACCTTCAAACTCTGGACCCCACTCAGTTTGGGTTTGTAAAAGGTAGATCATGCCTCCTAAACCTGACTTCTTCGATGCAGTCACCAGATCCATAGACGAGGTTAAGGTGGTGCACAGAGCCTATCTTGACCTCACCAATGCTTTTGACACCATACCCCACTCTGGTATTATAAACTCACTGGACTAGGTATAAATCCATATGTCACAAGATGGGTGGCCAATTGGCTCACTGACAGAACCAACAAAGTGAAAGTAGCCAACTCCAAATCCGACTTCAGACCAGTGACAAGCAGAGTACCACAGGGTTCGGGTACTGGATCCTCTCCTGTTTGGTATCTACTTCTCAGAAGTCCAGGCTAATACAGCTGGTCTCTGGCTAATGGAATTTGAGATGACTGCAAACTAGGAGCCATAACAGATTTGCCCAAGGATGCAGACATTCTACAAAGAGGCCTCACTGAGACTGATGCTTGGTGTCAAAGTCATGGCCTAAAGCTCAATGCCAAGAAGTGCACTGTCATCCCCTTTGGGAAAAACACCATACCCATGAAAGTACATTTGTATACACTTACCATAAATGTAGATGTTTGAGTGTATTCACTGTTGCAGTCATCACACTTGGGTTATCTGCTTGCATGTAACCCTCAGTCCTGCCTGCAGGTAGCCTCAGTCAGCCTGAATACCAAAGACTTAGTATTTCTGCTACGGTTGCTGTCGCTCCAGGACTGATGTCACAATGTCAGGCCATTAGGTGGTATAAAAACAGGCAGCCAATGCCATTACATCAGTTTTTCTTGCTCCAAATGTCAGGAGCCCCCCCCAATAGGGAGCTAAGGTATGGTGGGGAAATCACCACCAGTAAAAAGTAAATACGAATACCCCTGTAACGGGTGAGTAATAGACACAGAGAGGAGAGACAGAGAAGGGGGCTGGAGGGAGGGAAACCAGGACTGCAACAGTGAATACACTCGAAGATCTACATTTATTTTAAGTGTACACAACTGTACTATGTTCTTCGTGTTTCACTGTTGCAGTCATCACACTTGGGTTGATTCCCAAAGTAAAAGAAAGGGTGGAGGCAGTCAAGAAGAGTTGGGCCTGGCCAGTATCCCCTGCGGGACTGCTGTTGCAAAACCCGCCCTGGATTTGTAAAAGATATGCAGGAGGTAATGCTTGGTGAAGGTGTGTACAGAACTCCAGGTAGCAGCTTCCAGAATGTCCCTGGTAGGGGACTCCCCTGAGGAATGCTGTAGAGGTAGAAGTTGCCCTTGTGGAATGTGTTCTGACCCCTGAGTGGTTGGTTTCCCATGGTGTTTGTAGCAGAAATGGATACAGTATGCTATCCACTTGGAAATAGTTTTGAAATGGCCTTGCCCTCTGCCCCTGGTACAAAAAGTACAGTTTTGTACCTACCATAAATGTAGATGTCCGAACTGGATAGCATCTGCAGTCATAACAAGTGGGTTGTCTTTGGATAGATGCCAATGTTTCCAAATAGATAGAGGTAAACACAACAATAAGCATATATGTACATATATACAAACAAACATCTACATTTATGGTAGGTACAAAACTGTACTATGTCCTTCATGGATGCATCTGCAGTCATAAGTAGCCGTCTCCTTTTTCTTTTCCCTGCAGAAGAAGAAGGTAGTGGTGGTGGCTGCCTTGTAGAATGAGGGTCTTATGTTCTGTGGAATTGGTTTTCCATGGAGGCATAAATGTAGGATTAGTCCTCAAGACACTCTATCTCCTTTTCCATTTTTCCATATAGTTCTTCTTTGTTGAAGTCTGCGTTTCAGAATAATGTCTTTAACTCTTTGGGAAAGTTCTGGATTAGCTGCTGCATGCAGTCAGTTGCAGTTTTTTTAGGTTTGGATGTATGATACTGTAGTTGTTCTGTATTATCAAAGGCATCAGGGTATTGGCCACATGTTGTTGTTGACACATGCTTCAGTAGTGGGGTACCACCAGTGTATTGGGCCAGTTTGCTATCAGGAGGGGATTATCCTGGGACTTCCTGATTGATTTTAGTAGTTGTGTGTGTATCAAAGAAGAGGAGGGGAATGCATGCTGTGTTAGCCTTTCCAGTAGAAGGAGGTGAGTCCACTTTCCATGCTAGTGGGTAGTGGTCCTTGTGCAGAATTTTTTTGAGCTGGTGATGAGGAGGATGATAATAGGTCTATCTGTGGCATTCCCATTTCTTTGAGATGGTGGTTCTGCTTAGTATGTCTGCTATTGTATTGTCTTTCCCCGTTGCATAATATTAAACTGAATGTTGCAGGGTGAGTGCAGGGTCCACAGCTCAAGGTCATTCTGCTGCAGGGGTATGTGAATGCCCCTGTTTGTTTTTGTGATGTATGACTGTGGTGTTGTTGTGTCTTATCATCAAACTGGCCCTCTTTGAGGAATGGTTTGTTTTTGGACGCCAGTTTTACTGCCAGCATTTTCTTTTAGATTGATGTGCAGTGAAAAGTTGATTGTGTCCAATAACCTTGCACGCATTTGTCCAGCATGTGGGCCCCGCCTGTTGTGATGGTCTGGCTCATCTGGCATCAGAGCAGGGGCATCTGGCACACAGCAGGCCCTGGCCCTGCACCAACTCGACCTTAAGCATTTAATGGTGTTATTTTTTCTTCTAGTCTACTGTGTGTCTGGGACCATAACCATAAATTCTACCTGTAGTTTCCGTAGTTTCCTCATTATGTAGTCTGGCAAATGGGACCAAGATTATGATGCCCAAGAAGGCCTGTAGTGCCTTGAAATTTGCTGTTAACTTGTTTTGTTGTTTTGTTGAAGAGTAAAGAAGAAGAAGTTTTTTTTTTTGTTTTTCTGTATTTCTGTATTCAGGAATGCCATTTGTTGTACTGTAAGAATGTCCTTGTTTGGGATTGTATCAGCCTTGACTTTGTTGATAAATTGACTGTGTATCCCAGTCCTTGTAGCAAGTAAATGACCTTTGTAATCTGTTGTCAGCTTGCTTTTTGTTGTCCGCAATGCTGAGAATTGATAGTGCTCTGATCCTGCAAGAAATCTGAGGTATCTTCTGCAGATTGGAGAGTTACCAAGACTCCTTTGCCCAGCATGGAGGAAGTTGCTGTAGTCCAGCATTTTTGAATTTTGGGACAATGATGTATGTATTAAGTGGACAGGTCGAGAAATGGTCTCCAACTTTTTCGCTAACCCATTATCTGCATCTCTTTTTTTTTTTTTTTTGAATTTGGAGATTCTCTTTTGACTGGTAAAGTGTGGTGGAAGAAACCGCAACCTTGATCTATGGTTTGTAAAATCCACTTGTCTTTTGTTATGTAGTGCCAGTTCTTTGAACCTGTTGTATTTCTCTAGTAGTTAGCTTATCAATCAAAGATTCTTCAGTAGTTAGCTTTTTAGTTAACTGATCAAACTTACAGCTCTAGCTGAGAGTAGCTGTGAAAGCTGAAGTTTAAAACTGAGTCTAGAGACCTTGCTTGAGCCTTGAAACCCTATAGAAGGGTTGCTGGCTTAGCCTGCGCCTTGGGACCCCCTTTAAGGGTTTTGGGAGCTCTGCTCTGGGGCTGCTGAGGCCTGGTGAGGAGCTAGATTCTGGCTCTTTGTAGTGGTCTGGTTTGGCAGCAGCCTGTGTGTAAAATCTGAGCCGAGCAACATCATTGAAAGAAAGCAATCCCACAGAGAGAGAGAACAGGAGGTATAGGCCTGTGCTGTGGGAGGAGAGACAGGGAGGGTAGGCTAAATCTCTTTCTGCTGTGGAAAAACTTGCCATTGGAAGTCTGGAGTCGAAAAGACAGTGTGTGCTGTTTCCCCAGAATTCTTCTGGTGGGCAGGGTTCCCAGCTGAGAATTCTTCTTGTGGAATCTTCAAAGGGAAAGATTCTTCAGCATCAGAATCTTCAAGAATGGAGAAATTTGAGCAGAATCATCAGAGAAGACTGGCTCTCCAGCCATCATCATCAGGTCTCTCTGGGGCTGAGAGGCCCTGGTCTGCTCTCTTGGGATGGAGGCCCTGTCTGGATAATTAGAATGATCAAAGAAATGGAAATTAAATCTTCTGCCAAAAGCATTTGAGGGGTAGAACAGGAGGGGGCTGAGTAGTCTTTTGAGGTTTGATTTAGTAGTCTTAGGGCCTTGGCTGACAGGCCAGCTGGGCCCATACACGCTGGCTGAGCAGCAGAGTAGAGAGGATGGAGGCCTGGGTGTCTGACCACCGTGAGGGGTAAAAATCAATGGGTGACGATTCAAGAAAGAATTTCAGATTCAGTAGCAGGGGGCCTCCAGTTGTAAGAATAGCAGTAGCAGTTTTTTCGCCGTTTTTGAGTAGTTTTCTCGCGTAGGCTTTGACGCGGTTTTTGCTTTACCTTTCAAATCATGAAACCGCTTCGGACTTCTAGTGGCCTTTCTTCTTGCTTTTTGAAGATTGGGCAGTCGGAGGATCCGACACATAATGTCATAAAATCAAAAACTCAAAACTGCAACTGAACCCGACCCCCTTCAGCCCGGGTCGGTTGAAGAGGGCACAGCCGAACAGGCTGCTACGTCAGTGGGCTGGGCCAGGACATCTGAGTAGTAACTTGTTAGATTTCCTGAAGGGCTTAGTCCTATCCAGGTAGAATCTGAGCTGTCTGTGCACGTCTAGGGAGTGCAGGATCATTTCCCCTTTATTCAGGGGATTAGGAAAGAAGGTTGGCAAGTGGATAGATTGGTTAAAAGCCACACTGCACACCACTTTAGGCATAAAGGAAGGATTAGTCTTGAGAGATGCCCCGTCAGCATGAAAAATAATGAAGGGTTCCACAGCCATAAGTGCGTGTAGCTCAAACACTGTTCTAGCTGAAGTGATGGCCAGAAGCAAGGCTGTTTTCCAAGAGAGGAATTTTAACTCTGCTGACACTGCAGGCTCAAAAGGAGGGAGCATGAGTTTTTCCAGTACAAAGTTAAGGTCCCAAGCTGGGATGGGCGCTCTCCTTGTTGGCCTTAAGTTATTTGCCCCTCTCAGGAACTGTTAGATGAGAGGGTGAGAGAAGAGAAGTAGATCAGTGTTGTAATGAGCCAAGATGGCAGAGGCATGGATCTTATTGGAGAAGGATAGGCCTCTGTGGAGTAGATCTGCTAGGTAATCCAGGATTAGAGGTAAGGAGGGCAGTGCTGTGTCCTCTCCTGTAGACTGAATCCAGGAGTAATACCTTTTCCACTTATCAGCAGAGGATTTCCTTGTACTGGGTCTTCTGGCTTCAAGAATGACGTCCATCACCTGGTTGCTAAGGCTGGCCACTGGGTAAAAATTCAAGGAATAAGCCAGGCTGCAAGATTCGGGGTTTGCAGTTGCAGATGCAAGATCTGTCCCTCCCCTGCGGAGTGAGGAGGGTTGGGATCTGGGGTAGGTATTTCAATGTATTTATGTCATTGAGAATCAAATTATTTCATTTTGATTCTTCAGATGTCAGGCATTTTAAGTTTATTTACATTCATTCATATTCATGAGCATTGTTTAATAAGATTTTCATTGGTCAGTTTAAATGAATGGTCAGCATATATATAGGTGTTAATTACTGTTGTATTTGTCTGATGAAGTCTAATTTTTATGTGACGATTGTCAAACGTTTAACGTTCAATAAAGCTGTTAGTAGTTTCTCGGTTGTCCAGTTTTGTCCTCACACACTGCATTTTTTCGTTTATTGGTTTATTGTTTGCACTGCGCTTCGTTCTTTGATTTCATCTGGGGTAGGTGCCAGGGTGGCACCGGTGACGGGCTGTGCAGTAGTGGGCTCCAGTGCTGGCATGGCCAGTCCAGGGCAATCAGGATTGTCCTTGGTCTGTCCTGTCTTATCTTTAGTAATATTCTTGAGAGAAGGGGCAGGGGGGGAAATGCATAGAGAGGTTTTCCCACTGGAAGCATAGGGCATCCACTTTTCAGGCCCTGCTGTGGTGTGTGGTGTGTCCTGGTGCAGAATTTGCTGAGCTGGTGATTGCAGGGGGAGGCAAAGAGGTCTACATCTGGGGTCCCCCATTTTTGGATTAGAAGACTAAAGGTGCTGGGTTCTAACTGTCACTCGTGTGGGTCTAGGAGATTTTTGCTCAAGTCTGCCAGTGAATTTTGTTTGCCTGGCACAAACTGAGCTTGCAGATGAACATGAATGTCCAAGGCTGTGCTCCACAGGGCCATGGCTAGCCTGTAGAGTGGGTAAGAGTGGGGTTCTCCCCTGATTGTTGATGTACCACATAACAGTGGTGTCTGTTTTTATTAGCAGGAGTCCTGGTGAGAGTAGAGATCTGAAAGCTGTTAGAGCTTTTTGGTTGATGTGCAGATGAATTTGACTTGGGCTCCAGTGGCCCTGTATGCACCACAGTTTGATGCATCTGTGGTTAGAGTCTGGGCAGCGTGAGTCTGGGCAGTGTGGGGTTGAGTAAAGTGAAGTCTTGTTGTGGTTGCATACTGCTGCCCCCCAAAGAAACTCTGTCCTTCAACAAGGTATGATAGTCTCCAGGTCCTTAGAATGATGGCACCAAAGACTTTTTAAGTACCATTGAAGTTTCCTCATATGCAGTCTGGCATATGGAATTACTAGGATGCAAGAGGCCATGAACCCTAGGGCCTGCAGGAGTTTTCTTTTGGATAGCTGGGTTCTGGTGGCCATTTGAGTGAAATAGGCTGTCAGATGGGCTTGTTTTTCTGGAGTAAGGAATGCCATCTGGGATGCTGTGTCCAAGCTTGCTCACAGGAATACAATCTTTTGACTGGGGACTAGGTTTGATTTCTTTTCATTGATAGTGTACCCCAGGGAGGTTAGAAAGTTCTTTACAAATGTCAGGTGCTGCAACAGCTTTTCCTGACTGCCTGAATCAGGCAGTCGTCCAAGTACGGATAAATTTGAATTCTTCTCTGTCTGCAATAGGCAATGGCTGGAGCCAGGCATTTTGTGAATACTCTGGGAGCAGTGGATAAGCCAAAGGGAAGTGCAGAGAACTGATAATGCATAGATACTAACCTGAACCATAGGTATTTCCTGCACGAGTCCCTGATAGGGTTGTGCAGATAGGCTTCTTTTAGGTCTAGGGTGGCTAACCAGGCATCTTTAGACAGCATAGGAAGAAACTGCTGAAGGGTGAGCATTTTGAATTTTGGTACCACCAGGAAAGTGTTTAAAATGGAAAGATCTAGGATAGGGTGCCAAGTACCCACTTTTCTGGGTACCAGGAAAATTCTGGAATAGAACCCTTGACCTATCTGTTCTGCAGGAACAGACTGACTTGCCCTTATGGAGAGCAGGAATTGGACTTGGTTTTGTGCCTCTGCCCACTGGTTTGGAGGAAGATCTGAGAACCCTTTTGTGGTTGGTAGCATGTGGAAGTAAAATTTGTACCCCGGGATACAATGTTGAGGACCCACCGGTCCTTGGTGATGGAGGCCCAGTTTTTTGCATGGTGGGCAAGTTTTCCTCCTAGGGGTACAAGCAGTTGGGCAGAGGTGTGGAGTGGAGTTGAGAAGTCATTGTGAATTATTTCTGTAATGGGGAGGCTTAGCACTCCCTGCTTTTGAAGTGGAGGCACTCCATTGCTTAGATCTCTGCATACCCTGAGACTAATATGGGGGGGGGGTCTGTTTCCCCAGGTCTAGTTTGAGATGGCCTTGAGGGGGCTGGAAAAGACCAATGTTTGAGGGGTAATGCCTACTGAATCTAGGAGGCTGCACTTGCAAGAAATCTTTTTCTTCCATCTTTTTTAGAATCTCTAATGCTTTGGTGCCAAATAGATTTTTCTTGTTCAAAGGAGCATCTAGTAATTCTGATTTTACATGGTCTGGAAAGATCTGCTCCTTTAGCCAAGCATGCCTTCTCAGTACAGAACCAGTGACTGCTGCCCTGCAAGATGCTTCTAGGGCGTCAAAGACACATTGCAAAGTATGCTTGCTGACGTGGCTTACAGAATGCATAAGCTCTTGTAATTCTTTATTTTCTGCACAGTCTGTAAAGGTAGCTAATTTTTGCTAGAGTTCCATAATATGTTGCTGGCTAGTTAGCATGTTAAACTGGCAATTCAATGCCCTAATGGTGAGAGTTGCATAGGTGTATACTTTTTTACCCCATCTGTCTAAAGCTCAGGAATCCCTGTCCGAAGGGATGGGATTCATAGCTGTAGTTGCTTTTATACCTTTAGGCCCCTGGGAGATGACCTCTGGGTCAGCAGTAGGATTTTTGTAAAGAAATTTGTGAGTCAGGAACTCTGTAGTACCTGTCTGGTTTTCTAGGAGCAGGAGGTAAAGTATCAGGAGTTGGACTGGATTCCATAAAGACATCATCCACAACATCCAGAACTGGAGGAATTGCTAAGGGTCTATGTTGTGGCAAATATAAAAATTCTCCGTCTCTTTTTGGACTGAGGATAGTCTTGGCATTCCCAGTGGAAATGCTCTCAAAGTATGTAGGGTTTCGCCAAAAGAAAAATCCTTTGGAGGTGATGCAGAGGGAATGGATTCCTCTGTATCTGAATCCTCATAAGTAGATAAAGGCATGTCTTCATATTCAGAAACCTCAGAGTCGTCGGACTCTTCGTCTGTTAAAGCTGCTGGGGGACAGGTCTCTTTTTCTCTAAGCATGGGAAGGCTGGCTTCCCCTAATCAGCATAATTATGTCTTTTGCCATTTTAAGCATTTGATGTTGTGGCAAAGAAGCAGGTGCTTGAGTTTGGGTTGTCGGATTTTTAAGTGAAGCTCGTACTCCTGGCCTTAGAAACTCGGTAGTTTTAGACAGAACTGAAGATGCAAAGGAAGTTGTCGGTTTGTGTCGAACATCAGTAGTGCGAAGAATTTCCTCGGAAGCCAGTGCCTACACAGCAGCTCCGGACCCATCCAAGGTAGAGACATCTGCAGATTCTATAGTCAAAGAAGAGTCTTACAGCAAACCGGACTCTGAACGGGTCTTGGTAGCGGCCTGCAAATCCATCAAAGTGGGCATCGGGCTGCGAAAGCACCTGAGTACCAGCAAACTGTCGACTAGCTTAACGGAAGCATTGTCGGCAGTTTTGGACCTGTGCGGTCTGTCTCTGTCTTTATCCTTTTTGTTTTTTCGGAAGATTGGTAGTCGGATAGCTTACCAAAGCAATTTCGGAATACGGAGATCGAGAGCAAAAGTATTTAGGGATAATAAGGGCTCGATGACGAATAGTGCGGGTGTTGAACAAAACCGGCAACGAGGTACGTCATGGTCTGGGCCTAAACAGGTGATGCAGTAAGAATGGAAATCTCGGTGTGGTATTTGCTTTCCACAGGCTAGACGATAGTTAACTTTTTCTGGCATCAGTTAGTGCAAGAAAAAAGGATCCCCAATGGGGTACTTATCTTTAGAAGACTTTAGGATGATTCAATTTGGATAAACTAAAACTCAGGTAGCGGACGACTGGCACTTGTGCAAAAGTACACTTGTGTACACTTACCATAAATGTAGATGTTAGAGTGTATTCACTCTCAGTCATCACATTTGGGTTATCTGCCTGCAGGTAGCCCTCAGCCGGCCTGAATACCAGAGTCTTGGATTCCTGCATCAGATGCTGTCTCTTCTTCCATGACGTCAGGTCGTCAGGGGAATAAAACATGCAGTCAACACCATTACATCAGTTTTTCTTGCCTCAGGTGCCCCCACAATGGGAAGCAATTATATGTTAAGTTACACCTCCAACAAAAAAGCCAATACACCAGAAAAATTAAATAAATCAAACAAGAAGGAAAGGTAGAGCCAAGAGAAGTCAGGGGGCTGGAGGGAGGGTAACCAGGACCACATTTGGGTTGATTCCCAAAGCTAAGGAAGGGAGGAGGAAGTTAGAGAGCATTAAGTCCAGCTATTAAGCCCTGCAAGACTGCAGTAGCAAAACCAGCTCTGGAGTTAGAAAAAATAGGCATGTGGTAATGCTTGGTGAAGGTATGTACAGAGCTCCAGGTAGCAGCTTCTAGGATGTCCCTGGTAGGGACTCCTCTGAGAAAAGCTGTAGAGGTAGATGCAGCCTTGGTGGAATGCGATCTTATCCCCTGTGGGTTAGGTTTTCCACGGTGCTTACAGCAGAAATGAATGCAATGGGCTATCCATTTAGAAATGGTTTGCTTTGAAATTGCCTTCTCCTGTGCCTCTGCAGCAAAGCCAACTAGCAGCTGTTCAGATTTTCTGAGGCTTAGTCCAAATAAAATCTAAGTTGTCTGTGCACATCCAGAGAGTGCAGCATTCGTTCTCCTTTGTTTTGTGGATTAGGAAAAAAGGTAGGCAAATGAATGGACTGATTAAGGGCCACATTAGACACCACTTGGTCATAAAGGAAGGATTAGTACTGAAGGAAATCCTGTCTGCATGGAAGATAATGAAGGGTTCCACTGCCATAAGGGCCTGTAACTCAGACACTCTTCTTGCTGAAGTGATGGCTAGAAGGAAGGCTGTTTTCCAAGAAAGGAATTTCAACTCTGCAGTTGCAGCTGGCTCAAAGGGAGGGAGAGTGAGCTTTTTCAATACAAAGTTAAGGACCCAGGCTGGAGTAGGGGTTCTGCTGGGGGGGGGGGGGTCTTAGGTTTTTGGCCCCTCTAAAGAATTGCTTTAGCAGGGAGTGAGAAAAGAGGGGTGGCTCCGTATTATAATGTGCTGAAATGGCAGAGGCATGAATTTTAATTGATAAGGACAGGCCCTTGTGGAGCATTTCTGTTAAGTACTGAAGAATATGAGGTAAGTTGGGTACCATTGTGCCCATCCCGAGTCTGGCTCCAGGAACAGTATCTTTTCCACTTTTCAGCATGGGATCTTCTAGTACTAGGCCTCCTTGCCTCCAGAATGACATCTACCACCTGCTTACTGAGGGATGCTACTGGAGAGCTCAAGGAATTAGCCAGGCTGCAAGGTTAAGGGTTTGAAGCGGAGGCTGCAGAATCTGGCCCGCCTGTTGGGACAGCAGGGAAGGTGTCTGAGGCAGGTGCTATGGTTCCAGTAGTGTCATACTGCACAAGAGGGGGTACCAGTGCTGGAATGGCCAGTCTGGTGCAATCAGTATTGTCCTTGGCTTGTCCTGTTTGACCTTTTGCAGAACCTTCGAGAGGAGAGGCAGAGGGGGAAGGCATAAACTGAGGCTTTCCCAGGTAAAGTACAGGGTATCCACTTTCCAGGCTTGACTGTGGGAAATCCTTGTGCAGAATTTGTCCATTTGGTAGTTCTGAGGGGAGGCAAACCGGTCTACCTCTGGAGTCCCCCATTTTTTCCTCAAGAGGTTGATTATTTTTGGTTCCAGTTTCCATTTGTGTGGGTCCATGAGGTTTCTGCTTAGGTCGTCTGCTAGTGAATTTAGCTTGCCTGGCAGGAATTAAGCTTGCAGGTGCACTTGGTAGCTCAAGGCTGTGTTCCACAGAGCCATGGCTAGTCTGCAAAGAGGGTACAAGTGGGTTCCCCCCCTGCTTAGGTACCACATGCCTGTGGTGGTGTCTGTCCTTACCAGTAATTGTACTGGAAGAATGCGGTCTTTGAAGGCTGTCAGGGAATTCTGTACAGCTAACATTTTTTTTTGGTTGATGTGCAGTTGCAAGCATCTCGGGTTCCATTTGCCCTGAATGCACAGCCCTGCCAAGTCAGCCCCCAAGCATAGTCAGATGCGTCTGTTGTTAGGGTTTGGGTGGCAGGAGGTAGAGTGATGGGGAGCCCCTTGTTGTGGTAGCAGGCCTCTGCCCACCAAAGGAACTCTGTCTTTATACAAGGAATGATAGGAATCATTGATTCCAGGTCCTGAGAATGTTGATACCATAGGCTTTTTAGATACCATTGTAGTTTCCTCATACTCAGTCTTGCATATGGACTTAGTAGAATGCAAGAGGCCATGAACCTCACGGCTTGCAGAATTTTCCTTGCAGATAGCTGGGTCTTTGTGGCCAATAGTTTGAAGTAGGTTGCCAAATAAACTTGTTTCTCTGGAGTGAGGAAAGCCTTCTGGAAAGTTGTGTTCAGGCTTGCTCCCAGGAATACAATCTGTTGGCAGGGTACTAGGTGAGATTTTCGTTTAAGGTGTACTCCAGAGAGGTCAGAAGTTTCTTTAAGAATGCCAGATGTTTTAATAGCAAGTCCTGGCTTTCTGCCGGAATCAGGCAATCTTCCAAGGATGGGCATATTTGAATTTTTCGCTGCCTGCAAAATGCAATGGCTGAAGCTAGACACTTTGTGAATACCCTGGGTGCAGTAGATAAGCCAAACGAAGTGCAAAGAACTGATAGTGCATGGAGCCTGCCCTGAAGCGTAGGTATTTCCTGCAAGATTCTCTTATTGGAATGTGCAGGTAAGCTTCCTTTAAGTCCAAGGTTGCCAAACAGGCATCTTTGCCTAGCATAGGAAGCAGCTGTTAAAGTGTTAGAATTTTGGTATTACCAAAAAGGTGTTTAGAACAGAGAGGTCCAGGATAGGATGCCAGGAGCTGCCTTTTCTGGGTACCTGGAAAAGTCCTGAATAAAAACCTTGTCCCCTTTCTTCTGCTGGGACAGGTTGAATAGCCCTGATACTTAGAAGAAAGAGAAAGTACAGTTGTGTACACTTACCATAAATGTAGATGTTGGAGTGTATTCACTGTTGCCGTCATCACATTTGGGTTATCTGCTTGCAGTAGCCCTCAGTCGGCCTGATTATCAAAGTCTTGGGCCCTGCATCGGTTGCTGTCTCATCTTTCGTGACTTCAGGTAGTCAGGGGTATAAAGCATGCAGCAGACACCATTACATCAGTTTTTCTTGCCCCAGATGTCAGGTGCCCCCCTTAATGGGAAGCACTTAAAATATATATATATATATATATATATACATATACATATATATATATATATATATATATATATATACACACACACACACACACAAGGTTATACCGCCAACAAAAAAGCAAATACACCAAAAAGCTTTTAAGTATAATAAAGGAGAATAGAGGTATAGCCAAAGGAAGTCAAGGGACTGGAGGGATGGTAACCAGGACTGCAACAGTGAATACACTCGAACATCTACATTTATGATGTGTACACAACTGTACTATGTTCTTTGTGTTTCACTGTTGCAGTCATCACATTTGGGTAGATTCCCAAAGCTAAGGAAGGGAGGAGGAATTTAGATAACATTAGGACCAGCTACAAGGCCCTGCAAGACTGCAGTGGCAAAGCCAGCTCTGTATTTAGAGAAAATTGGCAAATGGTAATGCTTGATGAAAGTATGTACAGAACTCCAGGTTGCAGCTTCTAGGATGTCTCTGGTAGGGACACCTCTGAGAAAGGTTGTAGAGGTAGATGCAGCCTTGGTTGAATGGAGTCTAATCCCTGTGTGATAGGTTTTCCATGGTGCTTATGGCAGAAATTAATGCAATAGCCTATCCATTTAGAAATGGTTTGCTTTGAAATAGCTTCCCCTCTGCCCCTGCAGCTGTTCAGATTTCCTTTGAGGTTTAGTCCTGTCCAAGTAAAATATAAATTGGATGTGCACATCTAAGGAGTGCAGTATCTGTTCCCCTTTGTTCTGTGGATTAGAAAAGAAGGTTGGCAAATGAATGGACTGATTAAGAGCCACACTAGATACCACCTTGAGCATGAAAGAGGAATTGGTCCTGAGGGATACCCTGTCCGCATGAAAGATGATGAAAGGTTCCACTGCCATAAGGGCCTGTAATTCAGATACCCTTCTTGCTGAAGTGATTGCTAAAAGGAAAGCTGTTTTCCAAGAAAATAATTTTAACTCTGCAGTTGCAGCTGGCTCAAAAGGGGGAAGAGTGAGTTTTTCCAATCAAAATTAAGGTCCCAGGCTGGAGTTGGGGCTCTCCTGGGTGGTCTTAAGTTTTTGGCCCCTCTGAGGAACTGCTTGAGCAGTGGGTGAGAAAAGAGAGGTGGTTCTGTGTTGTAATGGGCTGAAATGGCTGAGGCGTGAATTTTGATGGAGGAAAAGAAAAGGCCTTTGTGAAGCATCTCAGTTAAGTATTGAAGAATCTGAGGTAAATTGGGTGTTGTTGTGGCCATCCCTTGAGTTTGGTTCTGGGCACAGAATCTTTTCCATTTTGCAGCATAAGATTTTCTAGTACTAGGCCTCCTTGCCTCCAAAATGACATCTAATAAGAAGTTATGTACCTACCATAACGTTCCATGTTAGTTGTCTTCTCTCGCCTTCTTTCTTGCTTGATGGGTTCGGAGCCGATCCTCGGCTCCGACTCGGCACTTGCTTTAGCTCGAGAACTCCTTTTACCAGCTCGAGGCAGCCCCATATCCCATGATGCAAGGCAGGAAGTACCCAGATCTCGTTTGTTGACAAAAGGGCAATAACACCAAGCATAAACAATACTTCCCAAAGGAAGAAGAAACTTACAAATGGAAAAGGGACCAGGTCTAAATGGTCTTTAGCATTATAGTTTCTTATACAAGGTCTGTCCAGGCCAGGGGGAAGGAGGGAGGGTGCAAGAAAGAAGGCGAGAAGACAACTAACATGGAGCGTTATGGTAGGTACATAACTTCTTAATGTTAAGTTGTCAATCTCGCCTTCATTCTTGCTTGATGGGACCGCGTCCCTAGCACCTCTATCCTGGGTGGCTCAATGGAACAAACTCTTGAGGACTGTAGAGCCAAAACTGGCTCTGTCCCTGGAGGCCAAGTCCAATTTGTAATGGGAAACAAAAGTGTGAGGAGTGGCCCAAGTGGCCGCTGCACAAATAGTGTCTAAAGGTAGTCTAGCTTGAAAAGCTGTAGAAGTAGCTAAACTCCTAGTTGAATGTGCTTTAGGTTTTGAGCACAGCTGTTTTCCCTGATCATAAATTTCAGTGATGACCGAAGAAAGCCATCTGGACAAAGTCACTTTAGAAACAGGAAGGCCTTTTTTATTATCCGCATAGGAAACAAAAAGTTGATCAGATTTTCTAAATTTTTTTGTTCTGTCCAAATAATATCTAAGCTGACGGTGGACATCAAGATAATGTAGCTTTTGTTCAGCTCTATCTGAATAGTTGGGAAAAAATACAGGGAGATCAATAGATTGATTCAGATTGTTTTTTTGAAGCGACCTTCGGTAAAAAGGATGGATTAGTTCTCAAAGATACTCTGTCTTTGTGAAAAATTAAATAGGGGGGTCGAACTGAAAGAGCATGAAGTTCAGACACCCTCCTGGCAGATGTAATAGCCACTAGGAATAAAGTTTTCCAAGAAAGATATTTCAGGGAACAAGAAACAGCTGGCTCAAACGGGAAGAATCAAGGATGTCAGCACTAAATTTAAATCCCACTGAGGAGGAGGATTCCTGATTGGAGGCTTTAGTAGGAAAATCCCTTTCAAAAAGGCCCTGCAGAGTCTATGGGACATAATATTATGATCTGCTATCCCGACATGAAAATTAGAAATAGCAGCCAACTGAACTCTGACTGTGGAAGAAGAGGAGCCTGCATGGAAAATCTCTGCTAAGAAGTCCAGAACTGCCTGAACAGGGGCAGTAAAAGGATCAATATTTTGGGCCTTAGCCCAATAAGAGAAACGTTCCATTTGCTTGTGTAAATCCTCCTGGTAGAGGATTTTAGTGAAGTTACTATGATATCTCTAACTGGGTTAGAGATCAAAGGAAGCCTGGCTAAGGAAGGAAGTGGAGCAACCATGCTGTGAGGTTGAGAGAAGGGATTGACCGGTGCAGCTGACCGGATTGGTGAATCAGTAGATCTGGCACTGGGTCCAGATGCCACGGCTGCACCAAAAGGTGGTGATGGAGGAACGGAACCAAACTTGTCGAGGCCAGTAAGGGGCAATGAGAATCAATTTGGCTCTCAAAGCGGTAGCTTTCTGGATCACCTGAGGGATCAGAGGAAATGGAGGAAGGCATAAAGAAGTCCCTGGGGCCAATCCTGGGTCAGAGCGTCTCTGGGGGATGGCCTGATAGAGGGAAGAGGCTGAAGAAGTCTGGACATTTGCTGTTTTGGGGAGTAGCAAAAGATCGCAACATGGGCGACCCCATTCCAGAAAAATCTCTTCCGCTATGGATTGCTTGAGAGACCACTCGTGAGGCATGAGAATAGCTCTGCTCAATATGTCCGCTATAATGTTGGTTTTCCCAGGGATATGCGTTGCTACCAGAAACCGATGAGAGGAGATGCCCATTGCCATAGTCTGAGCGCTTCGACACAAGGGGTAGGACTTGGTTCCGCCCTGTTTGTTGATATACCAAACTACAGACATGTTGTCTGTGTGGACTGCAATTGTCCCTACGGGAAGAAAGTCGTTGAGGGCTTGCAACGTTAAAAGCACTGCTCTCATCTCCAGGACATTTATGTGCAGATGGTACTCGAACGGTTGCCACGTCCCATGAACCATCCTGCCCTGATAATGACCCCCACCCGATCAGGGAGGCATCCGTGGTGACAGTGGCTATCGGGGGAGGTACAAAGCACCTGCCTTGGTGAACCTGAGACGATGTGATCCACCAAGCAAGATGTTCTTTGCATGTTTGTGTCACCAGAATCTGGTGACGCATTGGGAGTTGCTGGTATGACCACTGTGTGAACAGCATCCACTGAAGGAGGCATGTAGAATCGAGCCAGGGGAAGAAGAGTGATGGCCGCAGCCATAAGACCTAATACCTTTAGAACCATTCTGGCCTGTACCTTTTGCTGGCCAGAATGATCCTGACATGAGTCTGAATGTCTGAAACTCTTTGTTCTGTAAGGGTAGCTGACATCCGAACAGTGTTTAAGTTTGCCTATGAAGGTAATAGACTGGCAGGCGATAAGGATGACTTTTAAGTAGTTGACTGAGATGCCCAAATGAGAACAAAGGTCTATTGTGTAATCCCTGGCTTGTATAAGCTGATGCCTGGTGGTGGCTGACAGGAGCCAGTCGTCGAGATACGGAAACACCTGGAATCCTTGGCGTCTCAGGTGAGCCGTGACCACTGCCATGCATTTGGTGAACACTCTGGGGGCTGTAGTGAGACCAAAGGGCAGGGCTCTGAACTGGAAATGACTGGACCCCAGCAGCGGAGAAATCTCCTGGAGCGTCTGTGAATTTTGATGTGATAGTACGCATCCTGAAGATCTATTGAGCACATCCAGTTGTCCTTCTGTAAGAAGGGCAGAATTGACTGAAGAGTGACCATTCGGAATCTTGTCTTCCTGACAGACTTGTTGAGTCTGCTGAGATCCAATATTGGTCTCCAGTCTCCCGTCTTTGGGGACCAAAAGAACCTTGAGTAGATTCCGGCTCTGAATGGTCTATTGTGATTGGCTGAATGGCTCTTTTTGCAGTAGTTTGCGATCTCTAACTCTGCAATGTCCCTTAGACCGGTGGTACATCTGGAAGGAACTTGAGGGAAGGGACTTTCCTCGAAAGGAATTATGTAACCCTTGGATATGATCGACTGTACCCATCTGTCTTGAGTGAGGGAATGCCAGGCTTCTGGGTACAGTGATAATCTTCCCCGACTGCCTCCAAGGAGGGACAGCGGGCAACACCTCAGGGATGCTGAAAAGGCTTTTCAGGAAGAGACTCCCTGTTGCCCTGGTTCTTGGACCCCCTCTGCCTCTAGAGCGTCTGTTGTTGTTACCCCCTCTGCCTCTAGGGGTAAACTGACCACGTGAATCCGCGTGACTCCTTGGGATTACGGAACCACATCTTCCCACCCTTCTGTCCTTTGGGATAAGGCCTAGAAGGGGTGGAAAGGACTCCAACAGCAGAAAGAGTCTTGCCGTCCTGCTCACACCTGGTCAAGGTTTCCTTCACCTGAGGGCCAAACAAAGCTGACCCATCAAAGGAGAATTTGTGAAGGGCCTTAAAGGGATCCATAAAATCACATAGCCGCATCCAGGCTTGGCGTCTAAGAGCCACACCTGTGCCTGCTTGGCTCTACTACTCCATCAGCAGCATAAGATATTAGCCGCATGGAGGAGTTAGCAATGGAATTGAGGGTTCCTAGCTGCGAAGCAATCTTTTCTTAGGCCCCTGCAGCTGTAGGATCCTGAACTACTTCTCCCAGCTCCTTCAGGATATCTCTCTGGAGTCTGGTGAAGTGACAAAGATAACACAGCGAACGCAAAGCAAAGGTCGCTGAGGAAAACATCCGCTTGCCGTACCTATCCATGGTCCTAGAGTCCTTATTAGGAGGATGGACGGGCACGGAAGGATCTGCAAGTTCCTTTTTGGTGGCCGCAGCCACCACCATGGCATCAGCGGGACACCCTTTGTAAGGAATTGTTTGTCACTAGGGGCAGTTATAAATTTAGAAGGCCTCTAGGGACTGGCTCTACAGAGTCAGGAGCTGTCCACGCCTTCGTGCTATAACCTGCATAAGGGGTCGAAGCGGAGACACCCAGGAGGTGGAGGGCGAGATCCAAGCATACTCTAGGTATACTGACTCATCCTCAGAGGGATTGTTGGAGGCCAGTTTCCCTCTGTTTCAGAAGTTCTAGGATGTCTGAGAAGGAGACATCCTCAGAGGATCTAGGGATCCCTCTGACTCATCAAAGTCAGTATCCGAAGTGACAGACTCAGGGAGTCTACATGCTTCCTCTTACAAGTCCTCTTCCTAGGAGGATCTCCCGAAACATCAGGAGAATCCTCGGAAGAGGGGAAATTCCCAATGGGGAAACCTGAGGCGGAGGATCTCTGGGTCCTGTAGCAAGAGAAGTGGCAGAGATGTCAACAGGTACAATAGAGGGAGGAGCTACGGAAGAGACTGCTGACTGATACCAGTGGCCAGTACACTCTTCATCACTCAATGCTCCCTCCCAGGCAGGTCCGAGAGACCCGCTCCGAAAGAGCTAGGAACTCCAGGGGCCACCGAAGGGAAGTCTCCGAGGCAGATGTCGGAGCCGAGCTCACCAAGGCCGAGGCTCCAAGGGGAAGAGCGGGTTGGACAAGGGTCCGATGCCACTCACCCCTCGGAGGAGACCATGGAAGCCCGACCACCGAATCCTCTAAGGAAGAGGAGATAAGAGTAGGGGCTGAAGGAACAGAAGGGGTATCCGTCCTCAGCCGTAGCAGTAACCCTGCCGAAGACTCAACTCCAAACTCTGGGGTAGAGTTGAAGGAGGAACTGTAACGGGTGTGGAGCAACAGTCGTCTGCTGAGACGGACTGTGTAGCATTTGGGCCAGTACCTGTGACTTGAGCAATCTACTGACCACTCTCTCTAGGTCATGGTCTGACAACCTGGATGACCTTGAAGATCGGCTCCGATGGCTCGCTCCGATAGAAGGGAGGCGGGCCGAAAGTCGGCTCCAAGGAAGGAGACCTGACCTCTTCCTGGAATGGGTCATCGAGCGATATTATTGATCCTGTCGGCACCGATTTCGGAGCCGGGCAGAAAGTTCGATGTATCGGCTCCAGCGGAGCCGATACAGCCACCAAGTAACGGTGTCGAGCCGATCGGAGCCGACACGATGCTATTGCCACATGGGTGTCGGAGCGTCGGAGCCGACACGATGCCGTGCCGCGTGGGTAGCCGGGCGGTGGAACCGACCCCACAGTGGTCAAAAGCGATTGGCGCCGATAGCCATCGGCCCGAAAGGCTTAGCAGATCCAGAATGGCTCCAGCCGGGCCGATCTCGACTCTAAGCGAGTCGGAGCGAGGCCACAGGCTTAGAAACAGAAGCCTGGGTCTTGGTTGATTTTGTGGGGCGACTTAGCGGAGAGCCCTCCGCCTAAGAAGACCCCTCAGAATCAACTTATTCCTTCTCTCCTGCAGGACTCTCTGGCTGAAGGAGTGACAAATAGCACAGGAGTCCTGCAGGTGAAGAGGGCCTAAACAGTACAGGCAAAGTGTGACCGTCTGTCAGAGACATCTTCTGACAGCACGAGTCACACTTCTTAAAACCTGAAACCCTCTCTTTAGACATGGTGCCCAAAAAACACACACACACCAGTCCAATTAAATTAAATTAATCCCAAAAGGGGATATAGTAAAATAAACCAACACACACACCTAACAGGGGGATGGGAAAAGGGAAATTAACTGACTAAAAAATTTAAGAGAGACAGGGATTTCTGTCAGAAAATTAAGTTTAAAGTTAAACTATCAAAAATAAAAAGGTTTTAGTAAAAGTAAAGGGGCTTAAATGTCACAAAGTGAATTACTTACCAGGAGCTGGTAAAGAGAAGACCTCCCAAGCGAGCTGCAAGCGAGATCTGGGTACTTCCTGCCTTGCATCATGGGATATGGGGCTGCCTCGAGCTGGTAAAAGGAGTTCTCGAGCTAAAGCAAGTGCAGTGGGCCGAGGATCGGCTCCGAACCCATCAAGCAAGAATGAAGGCGAGATTGACAACTTAACATCACTTGTTTACTGAGGGATGGTAACAGAGAAATTAGGTAATTAGCCAGGCCGCCAGGTTCAGGGTTTGAAGCTGGGGGTGCAGAATCTGGCTCTCATGCTGAGACAGCAGGGTAGGGGTCTGAGGTAGGTGCCATGGGGCCAGCTGTGACACACTGCGGAAGAGAGGGTACCAGTGTTGGCGTGGCCAGTCTGGTGTAATCGGCATCATCCTTGGTTTGTCCTGTTTGATCTTTAGTAGCACTTTGGAGAAGATTTTTCCAGCTGAAGGACAGAGTATCCACTTTCCAAGCTTGTTTGTGGGGAGTCCTTGTGCAGATTTTGTCCAATTGGTAGTTATAGGGGGAGGCAAAGGTCTATATCCGGGATCCCCCATTTGTTGATCAACATGTTGAAAATCTTTGGTTCCAGTTTCCACTCATGTGGGTCCATAAGATTTCTTTCACATACCAGTTTTGTTTAGTTTTCCTGGCAGGAATTGAGTCTGTAAATGTACTTGGTAGCTCAAGGTTGTGTTCCACAGAGCCATGGCTAGTCTGCAGAGGGGGTAAGAATGGGTACCCCCCCCTGCTTGTTTATGTACCACATAACAGTGGTGTTGTCCGTCTTTACAATTAATTGTCATGGAAGAATGTGGTCCTTAAAGGCTGTCAGAGCATTCTGTACAGCTAACATTTCTTTTTGAATGATATGCAGGTGCATGTGACTTGGGTTCCATTTGCCCTGAATGCACTTCCCTGCCAGGTGAGCCCCTCCATGCATAGTCTGATGAGTCTGTTGTTAGGGTTTGGGCGGCAGGGGGTAGACTGAATGATAGTCCCATGTTTTGGTGGCCGGCCTCTGCCCACCAAAGGAGCTCCAAGCGTAGGCAAGGTACGATAGGAATCATTGTTTCTAGATTCTGAGAATGTTGACACCATAGGCTTTTTAGATACCACTACAGTTTCCTCATATGCAGTTTTGCATATGGAATTAGTAGAATGCACAAGTCCATGAACCCCAAGGCTTGCAGTATTTGCCTTGCAGATAGCAGGGTTTTTGTGGCCACTAGTCTGAAGTAAGTTGACAAATGAATTTGTTTTTTTGGTGTGAAGAAAGCCATCTGGGAAGTTGTGTTCAAGCTTGCTCCCAGGAATATAATTTGTTGACAGGGTACCACATGCGATTTCTTTTCATTTATGGTGTACCCCAGACAAGTTAACACCTTTTGTACAAAAGCCAGATGATTTAGATTTATGTCCTACCTTTCTGCCTGAATTAGACAATCATCCAGGTATGGGTATATTTGAATATTTCTTTGCCTGCAAAATGCAATGACTGGAGCTAGGCACTTTGTGAATACCCTGGGCACAGCAGATAAGTCAAAGGGCAGTGCAGAGAACTGATAGTGCATGCAGCCTGCTTTGAAGCATAGGTATTTTCTGCAAGATTCCCTGATTGAGATGTGCAGGTAGGCTTCCATTAAATCCAGTGTTGCCAACCAGGCATCTTTGCCTATCATGGGAAGCAACTGGTGAAAATTTAGCATCTTGAATTTTGGAATCACCAAAAAGGTGTTTAGGATAGACAGGTCCAGGACAGGATGCCAAGAGTTGTCTTTTCTGGGTACCAGGAAAAGTAGAGTAGAAACCTTGTCCCTTTTCCTCTTCTGGTACAGTCTGAATAGCCTTTAATCTTAAGAGAGAGAGTACTTGCTTCTGAGCCTCTGCCCACTGATTTGGCAGTAGATCTGGCCAACCGTTTGTGGAGTTGGTAGCGTGTGGAAGTGAAATCTGTATCCTTGGGAAACTATGTTTAAAACCCATTTGTCCTGGGTAATGAGTTCCCAGTTTTTTGCTTGCAGAGCAATCTTTCCCCCGAAAGGAGCAGTCAGTTGAGAAGTGCTTGAAAGTTTTAAAGTTAAGTCATTAAGACAGCTTATCATAGGGGGGAGTCTTAGTACTCCCTGATTTGGAAGTGGAAGCCCCCCACTGCTTAGGTCTGTGTGTACCCTGGGACTGAAGCCTGGGTGTTCTGCTGGTTCTGGGTTTGAACTGAAAGCCTAGAAGAGGCAGGAAAGGACTAATTTTTTGAGGGCCAATGCCTACTAAATCTAGGAGGCTGCACTTGTAAGAAATCTTTAACAGTTTGCATAGATTTAGCTTTTTCCTCAATCTTAAGAACAACTTCTGCTTTGTTGCCAAACAGGTGGTCCTGATTTAAGGGAGCATCCAGCAATTTAGTTTTAACATGATCTGGCAAAGATTGCTCCTTAAGCCAAGCATGCCGTCTAAGTACAGACCCTTCTATAGTTCTCTAGCATCTTATCTTCCTCATCTGTTAGATTTCCTAATTTCTTAAATTTTATTTCACTATTCAATTTATATATTTCTTTAGTAACAACTTTTTCATACAAAGCCACATTAGGATGAGTCGGGGGGATGTATGTACTCTTTCTTCAATTCTACTTTCTCAGTCGTTTTCGTTTTGTCCTGACATATTAAAGTTAAATTTATTCTCCTAAGAAATAATTTAAATTTCAGAAATATAATCTACTACTCTAAATTTAGGCTTAGGGATATATTTCATACTTTTAGAGAACAAATCAAAACAAGTTTTATTGACTTCCACATTGGTGTAATTGTATATTTTAAAATTGTCAAAACTATTCATAATCCCTTCATGGGTACATGTAATGGGGTGGTCATCAGTAAACACCTTCTGAAACTACCATCTGTTGTATTCTCTCCTGTTCTGTCCTTGATTCCACCTCTGCTTCCAGGGTGTTATATTCTGCTTCCATCTGTGTTTTTGTTCCTTCCCCAGATACTGTGCTTGTCCCTGTACCCTGTGAAAATGTGAATCCCTACGCTCTTTAAATTCTTGATTATAAAATCTTGTTCCTTCATTATTATCAAATCTTCCTACTACCTTCACATCCAATGTTTTCCCTCCTTCCAAGGATATGCCCCTTTAAATCTGTATTGCTCCATATCCCTTCTTAATTTCTTACATTTTTTAGAAAACGTTTTTCTCTGCTTTATCTGTTGTATTGAATTGTTTAAAGTACAATTTCTCCCATTGTTTAAATATCAAATCATTAATAATACGATAATTCAATTTCTCAACTTCTTCCATTAATGTACATATCCTCTCATCATTCTTTTTCATGAGAAGTTTCATATACTGAAATCCAAATCCAAACAATTCAATGAACTCACTACAAACAGCATCATTCAGAACAATACCCATGGGTGCCTTGAAATACCTCAGTCCCATTGGTACTATTTTACAATTTAAACATTTGTCAAAGTAAGGAAAGGAAATTACGAATAGTATCAGAAGACAGTTTAGGTATGGTAATTGCAATACTAAAAACATTACTTATATGGCTAAATGTATGACATGCCCTGGATTCTATATCGGGAAAACAGAGAGGCATTTTAGAAAAAGACTTTACAACCATTTATATGACATAAAAAGGAAAGATAAGAACAATGCATTGGATAGACATATTGCCAATTGTGGGACATCACACACTTTCAAATTTGCTATCCTTGACCAGGTTGAAAATAATCCTCGAGGGGGTAATAGTAAAGCATTGCTAAGCAAAAGGGAAGTGGTGTGGCAAATGTATACTGATGCCTCTTAATTAACAATGGCTGAATGAGTACATTACAATTAAACCATTTTTGCAATTAAGTTAATGGAAGTAGGAATTGTCATAGTTTCAACTGTCGGGAAGAAGTGTCTTTATGTAGAATTAAAAGTGACCAACAATTTACACAGTTTTAATATATTGTAGCCTTTTAAGAGATGTAATTAAGCATTTTTATAACACCTCCACACTTTGAAAAACACTTGGTACCTTGTATTTAATGTTTACTTTAATTAATGGTTTTAACATGCTCAATATATATATATATATATTTTTATTAACTAATTTAATTGACAATGTAATTTTGGCGCCAATAATTATGGTGTCTAAGTTTGTGTTTAATGCACTGGGAATTCTGAGGAAGTCCACATTTGATGTGGATGAAAGCGCTTAATGTCCGGAGTACTAAGAAACAATAAAGCATTTGGATTATAGTGTGGTTCCCTGGTGCATCATTCTTTAGCACAACTGTTGCTGTTTTGATTCTCTGTTGGATTACGCTAGAATTTATTATTTGGTAGTCAGGTAGCTTACCGAAGACATATCTGGATAATTTAACAGAGTACCACAATATTTAGAAGCAAAAATGTACAGACGGCGAATAGTTTGTGGTTTAAATAAGGCACAAAACTGACAGCGAGGTATGCCGTGGTCAGGGCCTAGACAAGGAATACAGTACAAAAGAAAATCTTTATGAGGTATTTGCTTTCCACAAGAAATACAATTATTAACTTTTACTGACACTGGTTTAGAGCAAGAAAAAGTTTCCAATGGGGTACTTAGCTTTAGTTGAAGACTTCAGTTCTGAAACTCGGAAACAAAAATTTCAGGAGTTGGCTGACCAGCACTTGCGAACTGCTTCTGCTTCGGGCACCGCACAGCAAGAAAGACTGATGTAATGGTGTTGGCTGCATGCTTTATACCCCTGACTACCTGATGTCACAGAAGATGCGACAACAACTGATGCAGGACCCAAGACTTTGATAATCAAGCCGACTGAGGGCTACTGCAAGCAGATAACCCAAATGTGATGACTGCAACTGTGAAACACGAGCAACATCCTGCTGTTGGGCCTCTACCCACTGATTTGGGGGTAGGTCTGGCCAATCATTTGGGGTTGGTAGGGTGTGGAAGTGGAATCTGTATCCTTAGGAAACTATATTCAAAACCCATTCTCCCTGGGTAATGAGTTCCCAGTTCTTTGCATGCAGGGCGAGCTTTCCTCCTAAGGGAGCAGGCAGTTGAGCAAGGCTTGGAAGACTTAAGGTTAAGTCATTGCACCATTTTTCCATGGGGGGGTGTCTTACTACTCCCTGCTTTGGAAGTGGGAGCCCCCCACTGATTAGGCCTGTGCGTAGCCTGAGACTGTAACCTAGGTGGTCTGCTGATTCCTGGCTTTGGACTGAGAAAGCCTGGAGGAGACAGGAAAGGACCAATTCTTTGAAGGCCAATGCCTACTAAATCTGGGAGGCTGTACTTGCAGGAAATCCTTAACAGTTTGCACAGATTTAGCTTTTCCTCCATCTTTTTGAGTACTACTACTGCTTTGCTGCCAAACAGGCAATCTTGGTTTAAGGGATCATCCAGTAATTTAGCTTTAACATGATCTGGCAGTTTTGCTCCTTAAGCCAAGCATGCCTTCTAAGTACAGACCCAGTGACAGCAGCCCTGCAAGATGCTTCTAAAGAGTCAAAATCACATTGCAAAGTATGTTTACCAACTTGTTCTGCAGAATGCATTAAATCCTGTAATTCTGTGTGTTCAGCACAGTCAGGAATCAACATAATTTTCTGTTTAACTAGTCCCATAATATGCTGCTGGTACTTTAACATATGAAACTGGCAATTTAAAGCCCTAATGGCCAAAGTAGCAGAAGTGCATACCTTCTTACCCCATCTGTCCAAGGCTCTAGAATCTCTATCAGAATGGGTAGGATTTTTGGCAGCAGTAGCCTTAATGCCCTTTGGTCCTTGGTAAATGGTCTCTGGGTCCGCAGTAGGATTCTTGAAGAGGAACTTGAGAGTCAGGTACTCTGTAATACCAGTCAGGTTTTCTGGGAGCTGGAGGTAAAGTGTCTGGGGAAAGGCTGGATTCCAAGAAAGCATCATCTACAATGTCATAGCTAAGGGCCTGTGTTGAGGAAGGAGTAAGAATTCCCTAAGACTCTTTTTGGAGTCAGAGTAATTCTGGCTTTCCTAGTGGAAATGCTCCCTAAGAGTGTGCAAGGTTTCACCAAAAGAAAAATCTTCTGGAGGGGAAGCAGAGGGAATGGAATCCTCTGCATCAGAATCCGCACAGGTAGATAAGGGCAAATCCTGCTAACCAGAAGAAACAGAAATATCAGATTCCTGATCAGAAGAATCAGAAGGAAAATCAGTTCTAGGTCTTTTAGAGGGGGAAGGCTGGCTTCCCCTAATTAAGGTAATAAGGTCTTCAGCCATTCTAAGCATTTGTTTTTTAGGCATATGGGCCTGAGCATGCGGTTTGGACGTCGGTTTTCTAGGCGTGGTGTGGGTTTTAGGCCTGGATGAAGAAGATGGCATCAGTTTAAAATGCAAGTCTGTAGGCCTGAATACACCCTCAGAAGCCAGTGCCTGCACAGCGGCTCCGGACCCATCCAAGGTAGAGACGTCCACAGGTTCCATAGTCGAAGCATCTTGCGGCATACCGGACTCCGAATGGGTCTCAGTAGAGGCCTGCAAATCTAAGTAGTGGGCATCAGTGGCTGTGAAAGCACCTCACTGAGTACCGGTGGACTGGCGACTAGCTTAACATAAGCGTCATCGGCAGTTTTGGATCTATGCGGTCTGTCTCTGTCTTTATCCTTGCGTTTTTTCTGAAGAACGGTAGTTGCATGGCTTACCGAAGCCATTTCGGAATACAGATACAGAGTACCAAAATAATTTGCTGCAAAAATAACCAGACAAATAGTTCGGGGGTTGAACAAGGCAGAAAACAGACAGCGAAGGACGTTGTGGTCCGGGCCTAAGGAAGGAATGCAGTACGAATGAAAATCTTTGAGGTATTTGCTTTCCACAGGTAAGACAATTGTTAACTTTTACCGACATCAGTTGGAGCAAGAAAAAAGATCCCCAATGGGGTACTTATGTTTTTTAGAAGACTTCGGGTCTGAAACTCGAAAATGAAAATTTCAGGAGTCTGCTAACCGGCACTTGCGAACTGCTTCCGCTTCAGGCACCACACGGCCAGAAAGAATGATGTAATGGCATCGGCTGCATGTTTTATACCCCTGACGATCTGATGTCATGGAAGAAGAGACAGCATCCGATGCAGGAATCCAAGACTCTGGTATTCAGGAAGGCTGGAGCTACCTGCAGGCAGAAAACCCAAATGTGATGACTGCAACAGTGAAACACGAAGATCATCTGCTTCGGGCTCCTCGGCAAGAAAGATTGATGCAATGGGGTCACTGCCTATTTTTATATCCCTGACGACCTGATGTCAGTCCTGGAGCAACAGCAACTGACGTAGAAATACTAAGTCTCTGGTATTCAGGCAACTGAGGGCCACCTGCAGGTAGGACTGAGGGCTACCTGCAGGCAGATAACCCAAGTGTGCTGACTGCAACAGTGAAACACAAAGAACATCTACTACATAGGCGGGTAGCCTAATAAACAATGAAAGTGTGATAAGAGACCTTGGGACACAGGTGGACACTAGTCTCTCCTTTGATAATCACGTCGCCACAGTAGTAAGGAAATCCTTCTGGGTGCATACCTCATCACAAAGGGTTTCTCCTCCAGAAAAAGAGGTAATCGTTCCTCTCTACTCATCCCTCATCAGACCCATTACAAATACAATGCCCAGTTTGGCATGTACCTCGCAAGACATCTGCAACAGCCAGAAAGGCCACAGAAATACCTCACTAGGAGGATTACCAGCCTCAAACAGTTGCCATACGCAGATTGTCTCAAAAAACTCCAGCTCTACTCCGTCGCATATCGCCTACTCGGAGGCAACCTCTGTCTAACATACAAAGCCATGTCTAACCCACATTTGATGGACATGCTACACTTAAAGAAATCCTATTCTCTCAGAGCCACATGCTGCAGGGACCTAAACCTTGTCACCACAATAAACAGAACATGGTGGAGGGATAGATTCCTGTCCCAGAGACTTCCCATGCTCTGGAACAGGCTACTCATTCATGTCAAGCAGAGCTCCTCATTAGCCCTCCAAGAGAAATCTTGACAATTGGATGGGAAACAGGAAATTCACAGCAGGGATCACTGCTGTGGCGCTGCTCGACAGGGGCACATTAAAGTAATCTTCTTGGGTGGTGTAAGCCAGGGAACCTCGTTTGGCTAGGCTTATATAGGCACTAGGGCTTAGGCTATGACAAAGAAAAAGGATTTTTTTTTAAACTATAGAAAGGATTAGAAATAAATTACCAATTGTAATAAGGAGCACCCCATTAAAAAGGGTACGAAAAAAAGAGTTAGGATAGAAGTACCAACAATGGAACTTATAAAATTTACTGTGTTAAAATAAGAAACTTGAAAAAAAAACCCAGAAAACTAGAGGAAAGTAAAGTTTAAATGTACATGGAATATATTAGAAAATACAAAAGAGGATGAGAGCGAGCTAAACTAATACACCTACAGCCACCTAAACACATAACATATGCTCCGAGAGAGGATCCACGCCCATGTGAGATGGTAGCAAACCAATCTGAGGTACAAGGGATGGACTAGGGCATCATGGGCTGAAGGAGGAGCTTGAGAATTGGATCTGAAGTCTACAGAATGCGGCTGAGTCAGATCAAAGGTCAGATCCGTAACCCATAAGTTGAGGAAGAATGACAAGGTCATCAGATCAGACATTATCTATGGAGCATTGATGAGCTTAAATAAATAAATAAATAAATATATTCAGACTGTTGCCAAAAAGAAAGGTTCCCATTTTTCCACATCATAAGAAATAATCATAGTTCTGTTCATTTTGACTATGTTCTTATCCAAAAAAGAAATAAATACTTCTCATTGGTCCATCAGAAAGTAACGGACAAAATATTGTAAAACAAGACTTGGTTTTAATAGCAACTGAAGATAGGTACAATAAACTTCAAAAATATTTTATTGCTCAAGAGTGTAAGCACGCAACATACCATTTCCAAGAGCAAATGGAAGACAAATTCCAGTCAAAAATTCTATTATGTAAGCACCCATTCCTTGAAAACATTTGTGGTTAAAACCTAAACACTTAGGACTTCCTAAACCATGCTTGTTCAGGGGCTGTAGAAAACGGGATGCTTTAGTTTTAATACATCACTCTTGACATTTTCAACCTGTAGAGTAATACAGATACTTAACACTTCCCTTCATTTAATTTGAATTGCTCTTAATACTGTAAGCTATTTATAATGCATTCAACATAAACTTGCTTACAAACAAATTTATACCATTTGAAATTATGCTTGGAAAGAGGAAATACCGGACCTACCAAAAAAAAAAAACAAAAAAAAAATACATGCTTTCAGTACTTTACATGGCATAGCAGGCCAGGAATGGGTTTCAGTTACAACACATCAAAGAAATGGATAAATAATTGAAATCGGTAAATGCAGAAGGATATTAAGAGGCACTTCACAATCAAGCATGGCAACATTCAGGCATGACATTACAATAAGGTCACTTAAAGTTCTCTTGGATGAAGACAGAATACTTCACAGCAGAAATAAATAACAAATGTTGTTCAGTACTTGAATTCATGCAGAAAAGATGCAATGTTTAAAATGTTCAGTGTTTAAGACTGCCATAATGAAGTCCACAAGATCAAGTACATACAGGGCCAAATTCCAAAATATTTACACTCAGTGTTAAGTTTGCCCAGATTCCGAAATAATTGCTCTCAGTATAAGTGACTTATTTGTTGTTAGGCCCATCTATGAATAGGATTGCATAGGGGGCCAGACTCCAAAACACCTGATCTCAATGTACGTGGTCATGTACACAGAGCTAGTTTGCGACCTGTACTATGAAATTTATTCTGAGGTTAGTAATATTAAGAACTTAATATGAACTAACATTCCATATGACTCGTGCACTCCATTCCTTGTGTTAACAGTGTAAGATAATACAGTCATACAAACAATTTAACACATCAGACATTGTATGACACTACCAACAATTCTGATGGAGTGCTATTTTTGGTATACTAACTGCTATGCTCATACCCAAGGTACATATTTAAGTTTAAATTAATGAGAAACCTAGATTTTTCAAAAAATAAGAACTGAAAGACAAAAATCTATGCTTGAAATGATCTATGCTGTACTTCATGCTGTAGAAGTTGCTACTAAACTCTAGCTGGAAAACGCACCACTTTCTACAGAAGCTCTAAGTTTGCAGAGAAATGGTAATTCAAATCACTGCTTCACGGCTAGTCATTTTATCTACATAGTCTGGAGAGTTAAAATAAAGGAGTTGTAACATGTACATATAATTAAAATAACTTACGCGTACACTATTCTTTCAAGTACTGTCTGTAACTGGAGTGAACTGTACTAGTAAAAGGCACTATAAGCCAGAACAGCCTAACATTAAAGTCTTTTCTAGCTGCTTAGTGCTTTTGTGGGTTTGAGCAACCAGCAGCCATTAACATTTTTATTTAATGTACTACAAAACGCTTTCAATAAAGAAGCCTACTATTCTTTTACATCTCGATACATTAACACAAGCATACGTAAAAAAAAAAATGTAATAGAACAAGAATGGTTTGGTGTAGAGAGAAAGTACAGTTGTGTCCACTTACCATACGTGTAGATGAAGTGTCTTCACTGTTGCAGTCATCACATTTGGGTTATCCCTGCTGGGGTTGCCCTCGGCCGGTCTGAATTCCAGAGACTTGGTAACTTTGCATCAGTTGCTGTCACTTGAAGATGGATTTCAGGTCGTCAGTGGTATAAACGAAGGCAGCCCACACCATTACATCAGTTTTTCTTGCCCTAACCTGTCAGGAGTCCCCAAAGTAGGAGGCCAGGCTCTGGTGGCAGGACCCCACCAGTGGAAAAAAAAATACCAATATGTCCCTTGTAAGGAAAGGAGAACAACAAGGAAGGAGGGTAACAAAGAAAAAAGGGGGAAGGAGGGAGGGAAACCAGGACTGCAACAGTGAAGACACTCAAACATCTACATTTATGGTAAGTGGACACAATTGTATTATGTTCATGTTTCACTGCTGCAGTCATCACATTTGGGTAGATTCCCAAAGCTGAGGAAATGGGTGGAGGCAGTCAATGAAGCTAGGGGCTGGCTAGCATGCCCTGCAAGACTGCAGAGGCAAAACCTGCCCTGAATTTAGAAGGGAGAGGCAGGTGGTAATGTTTGGTAAAAGTGTGAACAGATGTCCAGGTGGCAGCATCCACGGTGCCCCTGGTGGGGACTCCTCTGAGGAATGCTGCAGAAGTGGAGGCTGCCCTCATGGAGTGGGTCCTGTCCCCCTTGGGAGGAGGCTTGCCAAGCTGTTTGTAGCAGAAATGGATGCAGTGTGCTATCCATTTGTGCACATCTAGAGAGTGCAGAATCCTTTCCCTCTTGTTTTGAGGGTTAGGAAATAAGGTGGGCAAATGGACGGATTGGTTGACAGCCATAATGAACACCACCTTGGGCATGAAGGATGGATTAGTTCTGAGGGACACCCTGTCTGCATGGAAGGTGATGGGTTACACTGCCATAAGAGCTTGCAGCTGAGACCCTTCTGGCTGAAGTGATGGCCAGGAGGAAGGCCATCTTCCAGGAGCAAAATTTTAGCTGTGCAGAAGAAGCTGGTTCGAATGGAGGCAGGGTGAACTTTTACAAGACAAAGCTAAGGTCCGAAGCCGGTGTTTGTGCCCTTCTGGGGGGGGGGGTCACAAGTTGTTGGCCCCCTCTGAGGAACTGTTTGATCACAGGGTGTGAAAAAAGAGGCTGCTCAGTGGGAAAATGAGCAGAAATAGCAGAGGCATGATTTTTTTATAGATGAGAAAGAGACCACTGTGTAGTAGGTGAGCTAAGTAATCCAGGATGAGTGGGATGGAGGGCTGTGCTGTATTGGCCCCCCTTAGCCTGGACCCAGGTGCAGAACCTTTCCCATTTATCTGCATAAGACTTTCTGGTGCTAGGACGTCTGGCCTCTCTGACAACATCTAGAACCGGTTTACTGAGGAGGGCAGATTGGTCAGGGGATCAGGGTATAAGCCAAGATGCCAAACTGAGTGTCTGCAATTGGGGGCGCATGAATTCCTCTTCCCTCTGGGTTAGGAGGTTGGGAATCTGAGGAAGATTCCATGGGGGCAATGGGGACAGGCTGTGCAGCAAGGGGTACCAGTGCTGTCTGGGCCAGACTGGAGCTATGATAATGGTCCTTGGTTTTTCCTCCCTTATTTTGATCAGTACCTTGGGAATGAGAGGTAGGGGAAGAAAAGCACAGACCGAGAGGTTTACCCAGGGGAAGGATAGGGCATCTACTTTCCAAGCCATGCAGTGATGCTCCCTGGTGCAGAATTTACTGAGCTGATGGTTGGTATGGGAGGCAAAGAGGTCGACCTCCGGGGTACCCATTTCTGGGTTATTAGGCAGAAGATGTTTCTGTTGAGCTGCCACTCGTGGGGGTCCAACAGTTTTCTGCTTAATTGGTCTGCCAGGGAGTTGAGAGAACCTGGCAGGTATTGTGCTAACAGGTATAGATGCATGGAAGAGGCTGTGAACCAAAGGGTCATGGCCAGCCTGCAGAGCGGGTAGGAGCGAGTCCCTCCCTGCTTGTTGATGTACCACAACACTGTGGTGTTGTCGGTTTTGATCAGGAGAACCCCTGGAGAGAGAAGGGGTTTGAAAGCTATCAAGGCCTGCTGCATAGCCATCATCTCTTTTTAGATTGATGTTCAGGGGGAGTTGCTGGGGGTTCCATTGGCCCTGTATGCACCTGCCATGCAGGTGTGCACCCCAAGTGTAGTCTGATGAGTCTGTGGTGAGGGTCTGGGCGGGATGTTGGGAGAAGGGCAGTCCCTTGTTGTGGGAGCAGGCTGTTGCCCACCAAAGGAATTCCTCCCTCAGGCATGGAATAATAGGTAAAAGAGTTTCCAGATCTTGAGAGTGTTGACACCAAAGGCTCTTTAGGTACTATTGAAGTTTTCTCCTATGCCGTCTGGCACATGGAATAAGGAGTATGCAAGAAGCCATAAACCCCAGGGCTTGCAGGATTTCCCTTGCAGAGAGCTGGGGCCTGGTGGCCAGTTGAGAGAAGTAAGCGGATAGGAAACTGTTTCTCTGGTGTTAGGCATGCCATCTGGGATGCTGTGTCCAGACTTGCTCAGAGGAAGATGATCCTTTTGGTGGGTACCTGTTTGGATTTCTTTTCGTTGCTTGTATACCCTAAGGAGGTTAGTAGGTCCTTTACAAAGACCATGTCTTTGAGCAGCTTTTCCTGGCCGTCTGCCTGAATAAGGCAGTCATCTAAGTAGGGGTAAATTTGAATATTTCTTTGTCTGAAAAAAGCAATGGCCGGAGGAGCCAGGCATTTTGTGAAAACTTGGGAGCAGTAGATAAGCCAAAGGGAAGTGCAGAGAACTGAAAGTGTTGAGATCCTGCCCTGAAGCGAAGATATTTTCTGCAGGACTCCCTTATGGGAATGTAGAGGCAGGCCTCTTTTAGATCCAGGGTAACTAGCCAAGCATCCTTGGACAGCATTGGTAGCAGCTGCTAGAGGGTGAGCATTTCGAATTTTGGGATCACCAGAAAGGTGTTTAGAATGGATAGATCGAGGATGGGGTGCCAAGTGCCCTCTTTTCTGGGTACCAGAAAAAGTCTGGAGTAGAAGCCTTGGCCTATCTGCTCTGCAGGAATGTGTTCTACTGCTCCCAAGGACAGCAGCTTATGGATTTGGTTTTGAGCCTCTGCCCGCTGATTTGGTGGTAGATCTGAGTACCCTTTTTGGGTAGAAAGGGGAATTTGTACCCTTGAGACAATGTTCAGAACCCATTGGTCCTTGGTAATGGTGACCCATGTGCTTGAATGAAAGGAGAGTTTTCCTCCTAGGGGTATGTGATGGTGGGCAGAGATGAGGCAGGGAGTGGATGAGTCACTGAGTTTTTACCATAAGGGGGTGGCTTAGAACTCCTTGGTTTTGCAGTGGAGGTACTCCACTGTTTAGATCTCTGCAGCCCATGGGGCTGCTGTCTTGGAGGTCTGTTTCCACGTGGCCTAGGCTGGCCCTGTTTACTAGGTGCAGGAAATGACCAGTGGTTGGAAGGAAAATGCCTGCTGAACCTAGGGGGCTGTACCCGCTAGAAATATTTAACAGTCTGTATAGATTTTGCTTTTTTCTTCCATCTTTTTCAACACCTCTTCTGTTTTAGTACCAAATAAGTTATCTTTGTGCAAGGGTGCATCCAACAATTTTGATTTGACATGGTCTAGCAAGGGTTGTTCCGTAAGCCATGCATGTCTTCTAATGACAGATCCAGTGACTGATGCCCTACAAGAAGCTTGTAGGGCATCAAAACTGCAGTGCAAAGTGTGTTTAGTCACTTGACCAGCAGAGTGTATTAATTCCTGTAAGTCTTTAGATTCTGCCCATGCAGGAAAGGACATTTTTTGTTTAAGGAGTTCCAAGGTATGTTGCTATATTTAAGCATATTGAACTGACAATTTAGTGCTCTGATAGCAAGAGTAGCTGAGGTGCATACTTTTTTACCCCATCTGTCCAGTGCTCTGGAATCCCTGTCTGAGGAGGTGGGACTCTTAACTTGAAGTAGCTTTAACCTCTTTTGGGCCTTGAGTAATGACCTCGGGGTCTGCTGTTGGGGTTTTGAAGAGATTTGAGTGTGTCAGGGACTCTGTAGTGCCTGTCTGTTTTTCTGGAAGCAGGAGGGAGGGCGTCTGGAGTAGAGCTGGATTCAAGGAAGACATCATCCACCACATCTATGACTGGGGGGATGGCTAAGGGTCTGTGCTGTGGAAGGTCCAAGAACTCTCAAGAGTCTCTTTAGACTGTGGGTAGTCTTGACTCTCCCATCTGAACTGCTCTCAAACGTATCCAGGGTTTCTCCTAAGGAAAAATCCTCTGGGGAAAGGCTGAAAGAGTAGATTCCTCTGCATCTGAATCCTCATATGTAGAGAGGGGCTGCATGTCTTCATAGTCAAATACATCAGATTCATCTGACTTTTGTTCAGACAAAACTTCTGGAGACAGATTTCTTTCTTTTTGAGAGAGCAGGCAGCAAAGAATGGCTGGAAGTATGTTTCTTGGGGGTGGTTCGACCCCTGGGCCTAAGGAACTTGGTTGTTTTAGAAAGAACAGTAGTTGTGAAAGTAGGCGTCTGTTTATGTCTGGATTCAGTGTTGCGAAGAACTTCCTCTGAAGCTGGTGCCTGCACAGCAGCTCTGGACCATCCAAGGTAGAGACAACCACAGGATCCTTAGACAAAGAATAGTTCTGCAGCATACCGGACTCTAAAAGGGTCTCAGTAGAGGCTTGTGAATTAACTGAAGTGGGCATCAGTGGTTGCAAAAGCGCCACACTGAATTCCGGAGAACTGACGACCAGCTTGGTGGTAGCATCATTGGAAGGTTTAGTTATGTGCGGTCTGTCTCTACCTTTATCTTTGCGTTTTTTCGGAAGGTCTGCTGTTGGATGGCTTATGGATGCCATATCGGAATTCAAGGGACTGTAAACGAAAATATCTGGCTATAATAAGGGGCCGATGGCAAACAGTTTTGGCGTTAATGCACAGAACCGACAAAGAGGGACGTCGTGATCTGGGCCTAGACAAGTGACGCAGTAGGATGGAAGTCCCGGTGTGGCATTTGCTTTCCACAGGCGAGACAATTATTAACTTTTTCTGAAATCATGGTACTTTTATTTATTTTATTTTTAATTTTATTTTTAATTTTAATTTTATTTTCAGTTTGATTACTGGGGAAGTTCACTGGGCCAAGAAGTGCCCATTTTCAGTGGAGGCCCGGGGAGAAAAGCTCCATGAGCAATACAATACAATAAAGGTTACAAAATACAAATAAAGGTTACATAATGTTGGAGATGAAATACAAGAGTAAGATTCATACATTCAGGAAACTGCAAAGTGTAATATGCATCATGAGACAGTTTAAAAACAGAATTTTTTTTTATTTTGGCTCTTCAGATGATTAGAATATTTACATGCTTGGAGTTCAAGTCTGCTAGTTCTTAGTTACTTAGCTTTTGAAGACTTCCAACTTCAATTCGGAAATGAAACTCCGGTAGCGGCCGACCGGCACTCGTGCGAACTGCTTCTGGCTCCATTGCAAGAAAGACTGATGTAATGGCATCGGCTGCCTTCCTTTATACCACTGATGACCTGACTTCAGTCTTCAAGTGACAGACGCAGAATTACTAAGTCTCTGGTATTCAGGCAGGCCGCGGGCTACCCCAGCAGGGATAACCCAAATGTGATGACTGCAACAGTGAAACACGAAGAACATCTTTAGTCAATGCTGCTTCTGTTATTTCTCCACCAGAAAGAAACTCCGGTAAGCTCACCTAACCAAAGCTTCACATTCCACCTTAGAATTTGACACACATTCATACAAGTAGCATATTTTGTAAGCAAGCTGCCCTGCAGCACTCAGCACAAGTTTCTATTAAGTCATTCTTCTTTCAAATTAGTAATATCAAATATTTACTACGGAAACAGCAAGGAAATGTAGGAGTCACTCTGATACGGAGTATTCTGACAAATGACCAAAATCTTTGAACTTGATGAAATTGACTTTTCAGCGAAGTACCAAGTTTCAATGCAGATGAAAAGGGGGTAGCTGTAACTTCATCATCCAGGGGTTGTACAATACATATAAATGAGTTATGAACCAAAGCTGTTATTTTGACTTAAACGATTTTGTCCAATAAAACAAGCCTTGTAGTAAACTTCACTATGTATTCTATGCTTGTCACTCCGATGTCTCCAACACTGCAAACAAAGGCTTAATGAGCCATCAGTTTTAATGAAAAAGTAATATTATAGTGATTGCCTGGAACCAGATATAGCCACAACACATCAGTTCCTATGGGGAAAGAAAAATGCATTAATACAAAACCCATCAATAAACCAAGTAACACTCGGTACCTCTCGTTTTAATTTCTCCAAGTACCATAGCTGCATTGATAATGTAGCCAAAGTCACAGCAGAACCCCTAAATGAATCCTGGTGAATGTTCATTAAGCTTGCATTCTGAAAGAGATGAGGTTCTGAACCTTTTGTTCCCTGCTGCAGTCTAACATATCAGTGCAACTACAGAATGCTTCCATATTACAAGATGTAATTAGGAGTCATCATTTCTGTCACCAGCCTCTGTTTTCCGCTTCCTAACTGAAGTTTGAAAGGTATTTTCATCCAGTGGAAGTTCTTCGTCGTCATCATCTTTATCTGACATTTCTAGCTCATCATCTGCTTCCAACTCCTTCATTAATTTGGCTGCTTCAGGGGTTAGTTTGTCTTAAAAAAAGGATCACAGTGCATAGTTATTGTCTGACGCATCCAATGGACTGAACTTCTAAAATACAATATGCAAAAAGAACTGCGTGCCAACATTACAGAAGAAAAGCATTGTTCTTATTGGCATAGGCCATACCAAACCTTAAGTTATGCAATTATTTTCTGTTAGTTGAAAATGGAAAAAGTAGAAATCAAATGTACTATGCCTTAATTTAAAACAAAAAACTTTTAAAACTGGAGTTTTGTTTCAGTTTGAACTTTTCAGTGCATTTGCTTACAAGTTATATTGGTACATAAATATTTCACTCACTTTTTTTTCCAGAGTTTTCTCTGGATACCACTTTTATTGAACCTGATGACCTTATTTATTTTATATGATTCTTTTGTTGACCAGGTTTACAGGGGGGACTCAATGTGATATTTAGGGAAAATTTGGCCAGGGTATCAGGGAACTTCCTCTACTCTCTTTGTTGCGATGAGGAACACTGTGCTAATCTTCCTGCCATGGAGGCAACTAGGAGAAGCTCTGCAGCAATGGATGGAAGAGAGTTTTCTGTTGGTGAAAGCAGCAACTAAAATTGCTTCTGGAGGTTTGCCTGATGAAAAACTGGTTGCTTTTTTGAACAAATGTGATCTTGGAGAACAGTCTTTTTTGTGATTTTGTGGTGTCTGATACAATGGAAAGGTTTTCAGAATGGAAAATGCATACCATGGGTAACACCTTTTGAAGAGTTGATATTTTGAAATTTGGAACCAACAGGAACTGACTAAGGGCAGACAGATCTAGAACAGAACAGCCTTCCTGTTTGGGAACCACAAATAGCCTGGGATAGAAACCTTTTCCTTTTGGTGTTCTGGGACTGGTTCCACTGAGCCCTGGGAGCACAAATTCTGAATTTGGCAAAGGGCCTCTATCCTTTGGTTTGGGGAAATGTCTGGATAGTCTGAGCACTTTAGAGGTTCTTTGAAAGTGAACCTGTAACCATTTAAAATAATGTTTAGAACCCACCTGTCCAAAGTGATGAGACAAATTTTCCTTGAAAAAGGGCAAGTCTTTCTCTTAGTCTTGTGGGAAGGGGGGAGGGAAGGGGGAACAGAGTAACTGGGATTGATGAATCATTGCTGCTCTCTGCCAGGGACCTGGGGCCTAGAACTCCCTTATCTGGGAGCGTCTGAAGTCCACTGCCTGGGTTTTTCTTGCTGTTGCCTTTGTGCCCTTTACCTACATGGCTTTCTTTGCATGGTTTTGGATTGTGAAGGAGAAGACCAGTGTTTTGAGGTGTAGTTCCTAGTAAATATAGGAGGATGAACCTTAAGGAAGTCTAACAGTTTGCATGGATTTAACTTTGTCTTCCATCTTTAAGTACAGCTTCAGCTTTGGGTTCAAAGAGGAAATCCTTATCCATGGGGGCATCTGACAAATTTGACTTGACATGCTCAGGGAGGGACTGTTTCACTTAGCCATGCATGTCTTCTAATAACAGAACCAGCAGCTGCAGCCCAGCTGAAAGCTTCCATAGCATCACAGCCTCAGTGCACGGAATGCTTACCAACTTCTGAGCTAGAGTGACATAGGCAGAGTAATTCTGGGAAAGATTCTTGTCTTCAGTGGTTTTATGGATTTAAATTTTTGGTTCAACTGATTCAGGATGGTTTGCTTGTATTTTATTATGTGGAACTGACAGTTAAGGCCCCTCACAGCTAAGGAGGCTGAGGTATAAACTTTTTGCCAACTCTATCAAAAGCCGTACTCTATCAGTGGGCAGGGGGATTTTGGAGGAACTATCAATATTTCCTTTGGGTCCTGGGGTCACAAACTCTGGGTCAGCAGAGGGGTTCTTAAAGAGATATTTATGCGAGTCCAGTAACCTATTAAACCTGCCTGGTTTTCGAGGTGCTGGAGGAAGGGAATCTGGGTTCAAAGAGGAATCCAAGAAAACATCCTCTACAATCTCTAAAACTGGATGGATGGCAAGAGGCTTGTACTCTGGCAGGTCAAGGAATTTCCTAAGCCTCTTTTTGGATTGCAGGTAATCCTGGGTCTCCTGCTGGAAATGCTCTCTCATAGCATGAAGAGTTTCCCCCAAAGGAAATGTCCTCAGAGGAAAGCAGAACCCAGGTTTTCCTCAGAATCTAAGTCCTCAAATGAAGTCAGAGAGGGTCTTTCATCAAAAACTGACTCGGCCTGGTCAGAAACTTCAGCTGATTCAAAGGGATCAGAAAGGACTTCTGGAGTATGGTCCTTTTTCCTTTTCCCTGGGGAAGACTCAACAGGGGGATGCCTGGATCTGACCAGGGAAATTAAATCTTCTGCTAGCCTAACCAAATCCTGTTGATAACCCTGAGTGTGAGAGCTGGTAGGCCTAGGTGTAGGCCCAGAGGAAAATCCCTTCTTTGTGGTAACTCTCTGTTTGGGCCTAGGTATGTCCACAATTCTGATGCCAGTCTCTTGAGAGGAATGTGCGCTGGCATTGGCTGATGCTGCAAAGGAGCATCCCCAGTTGAAGCATGTTCATCGGAAGCCGAGGCCTGCACTGTGGCTCCAGATTCGAACAAACCAAGTCCTAAGGTTTGTGCAGAAGTTGAGGGACCCGATGGCATATCAGACTCTGGATGGGTCTTGATAGAGGCCTGCTCCACCACCTCAGTCGTGGATGGGGTGTGCAAAACCTCCTTGCCTTTTTCAACTATCATGAGCCTTGGAGGACTAGCTGACAGAGTGATTGTCTCCAGGTCCCTAAGCCTGGGTTGTTTTTCTTTATCCTTTTTGCACTTAGGAAGCTCAACCTTGGATCAACTAGTGGATGACATCGGACACAGAGAACCTGAAGCAACACTAACGTGCTTAAATAATAACTCGGCCCAATACCCAATAGTCCTAGAGTTGAAACAAGCACAGAAATGGCAGTAGGTAACGTCATGATCTGGGCCTAAAGAGGTGACACAAAAAGAAAGGAAGTTCCTGGTGTAGAATCTGTGTACAACAGCAGAAACAATTATTGACCTTTCTGACACGAGTCAAAAAAGTAAAAAGGGTTCCCCAATGGGGTACTAAGCTTTCAGACAACTTTTCTCTGGTGCGGACTGAAAAAAAAAAAAAAAAAAAGACTGTAATCATGACAGCAGCTGGCTCGCTATATACCCAGGGACTTTTGCTCTGGTAGTCGGGATGGCCAAGGGCTTTCACAGTAGGAAATTCCACATGTGAGGACTGCAACAGTGAAACACTAAGAACATCAAAAGGTACAAGTAAACTTTAATAAAAAGGAAAAATGGTTGTTTGTATAAGAATGAAAAAAGAAGAAATAAAATACAAATATTTTGAGTGGGATAATTCAGTGTTAGCAAAAATATCCCACATGAATAAACAAATGGTTTAATGCAACAAAAACAAAGTAAAAGCTTCAGTAAGCGCTTCCGTCTTCTAACTCCTTTACAAAGACTTCTTCAGACTGAAGTAAACAGCAAAATTCATGTTTAAATATCTTAAAAACCATCACCTGACCTTACTAAAAAACACATGTTCCTAGTGCTTTAACCCTTTCCTTTTCAGATGGCTGACAAATTCTTCTCTATTGTTTAGTCCTGGTGGAAAGCAAGCATTTAGCCTCACTTGCCAGCAGTATTCTAACCACCCTAGTTCTTCAATATTAATATTTGCTTCAACGGATACCGTATCAAGTACTATAAATTTAAAGTCTACCTTACATTTATTTGTTTTATAGCGTTTACATAATGCATTCCTCTCATCACCAGACTAAATAGCATATTTATGCTCATATATTCTATTTAATTCTCGAGTGGTCCTTCCAACAGAACAGGATTTGCATTGACTACAGAAACACACGTAAACAACATTTTTAGACTTACAACTAAATTGTCCTGGAATTTTAACTTTTATACCCCCTATTTCTATTTCATCTCCTTCCGTAAAAAATGTAAGTGCACACATTACAATTATAACATTTAATCATCCCACATTTTCTGTTACTTCTTTCATTTGGCTTATTCAGTTTTCCCTGAAAATAATTTTTAAAGTTTCTTCCTTTTCTTTGTACAAATAGAGGACTATCACCTACTTTTCTAAACACATCATATTTATTCTTAATAGTCCCCAGTTTTTTTATCATCACATTTTTTATAGCTAATGAATCTACGCTGTTTTGAATGGCCATAGAAGTTTTTCTTTTATAAGAGATTTTTTCTTTTCTATCCGGTATTTTTTCCCTTCAACTCTATTCTTTCTTCTAATAATTTATTTACTTCATATTCTGGGTATCCTCGTTTTCTAACTCTATTACAAAACGAACTAGCTTCTTCTAAAAACTTATCTTCACTGTTTGCAAGTCCACTTATTCTAGACAGTTGCCCCGTTATTATATCTAGCTTATATAATATATATGTGTTTAGAAAAGTACGTGATAACCCTCTATTTGTTCAAAGAAAAGGAAGAAACTTTAAAAATTATTTTCAGGGATAACTGAAAAAGCCAAATGAAAGAAGTAACAGAAAATGTGGGATGATTAAATGTTAAAATTGTAATATGTGCACTTACATTTTTACGGAAGGAAATTAAATAGAAATAGGGGGTATAAAAGTTAAAATTCCAGGACAATTTAATTGCAAGTCTAAAAATGTTTACTTATGTTTCTGTAGTCAATGCAAATACTATTACGTTGGAAGGACCACCTGAGAATTAAATAGAAGGACATATGAGCATAAATATGCTATTCAGTCTGGTGATGAGAGGAATGCATTATGTAAACACTATAAAACAAATAAATGTAAGGTAGACTTTAAATTTATAGTACTTGATATGGTATCCACTGAAGCAAATATTAACATTGAAGAACTAGGGTGGTTAGAATACTGCTGGCAAGTAAGGCTAAATGCTTGCTTTCCACCAGGACTAAACAATAGAGAATAATTTGTCAGCTATCTGAAAAGGAAAGGGTTAAAGCACTAGGAACATGTGTTTTTAGTAAGGTCATGTGATGTCATGTCAGGTGATGGTTTTTAAGATATTTAAACATGAATTTTGCTGTTTACTTCAGTCTGAAGAGTCTTTGAAAAGGAGTTAGAAGACGAAAGCGCTTACTGAAGCTTTTATTTTGTTCTTGTTACATTAAACCATTTGTTTATTCATCTGGGAGCCTGTGGATATATTTTTGCTGATTCTGACTGTTTGAGCTACCTGGCTGCTGTTTTTGAAGATAATTCAGTGTTACCTTTGGGTTCTGAGGCAAAAGACATTAGGATCCTTGACTCATTTGGAACATCTTAAACAGAAACTTAAAGGAAACATTTTTAATTGTGAGAAAAATACCCACATAATAAATTTACATTTTCTGGGAAAGGGTCGCAATTAAAAAAAATGTGTTTCTTTAATTCTGCACTAATGAAATTTAGTTAAAAAAATGTAATTTTTTTTTCATTTATATGTTACTCAGTACATTAGAAAAATAAACCTGACAGGTACTAGGGTAAGGGTGAGGAAAATAACATTTAAAAATACATAACCAAAGATTTAAAAGAAGGTAAAAGTATATTTTAGATGTGTTACAGTTAAAGAAAATAGTGAAAAATCTGATTCGGAGGATCAATGAATACTTGTACATAACATTCAACCTGGGAAAGGATAAAAAAAAAAATAAGAATGATGATAATTTTAGAGTGTTTTTAATAAATGTGAATAGTATTCATAGTGTAAAAAATATACTGATACTGGAATGGTGTGGCTAAATCCGATTGCAGATATTCTACTTCTTGAAGACGCAAGACTCTGGACAAGTGAAGAAAAACTGCAAACAGAAAAATTGTGGGGTGGAAAATATGGAATTTAGGAAGTGAATGTTGTTCTGGAGTGGCTGTATTGTGGAAAAATAGCAAAAAATATTATATGCAACATTGGTAAGGATGGGAATGCTAACTGCTGTGGATGTGATGTGGACAGAATATGTTTACAGAGCTACAACATTACATGCATATACAAATGGCAAGAAAAGAGAGCATCTGTTTCACCAAATATTAGATTATGTGGTGGTTAATATGAAAATTATTATTACAGGAAACTTTACTTTGGATTTAAGGAGAAAATGTAAAAAAAATGTTAAAAATACAAGTAATAAAATATGGTTAGTTAGCTGTGTGGAATACAAGTCAATGTACTTAGAGAAGAGGGGCAACTGGATATAAAATTGATTATTTTGTACTACTGGAAGGTTTAGAGGTAGCAGATGGCGACACAGTAAAGACAGATTTTTTGGATCATTTAGCAATATTGATGGAGGTGATGGAATAGCGGGAGTATGTTAAAGTAGAAATGGTAATAAAACTAATACATGAGAAATTATGGGATGAATTTGGAAAGTGAGAAGCACTGCAGTTATGGATCGTATAACCATGAAGGACTTCTATAAAATATAGTTTGAATGGTGGATTGAACTTAAAAGGATGTACAAATTTTTTTTTTCAATGGCATAATGATGTAAGAAAGGAAGAGAAAGTGAAGTATGAAAAGACGTACAGAAAAGTATTGGAGAATTTACGGATGAATACAAGCGACATTATGATATGGAAAAGTACATACATAAAAGAAACTAAGGAAAAAAAGACATTACTGTAAGCAGATATACTATTTAAAAAAAAGAAAGGAGTAGGTTTCTACATATTTGGGTAAAACTGTAAATGAAGATGTTAGCATAATGAGGGAACTAAAAAAATGTAAAAGGAGAAGTAGAAAGAATACAAGAGCAAATTAGAAGTATTGTAGTCCATAATGTTGAAAATATATATAAAAGAGTAGCAAGAAGAGAGAATGTAAAGTAAAAAATGAACAAGTTAAGGAAGATTTTGAAAAAAAAAAAACAAAACAAAAGTTATGTACTCACCATAATGATAAATCTGTATTGCCTTCTTTTCATCTGGTTCAACATGTGGCCAGTCAGATCCAATTGGATCCAATCTATGTGTCTTACACCACAGCTTTAGATCCCAAAGCTCTGGGTTCTTCCCAAGCCATAATTCCCCAACTTGCTTGAACCACCTCAGATCGAGTTTACTGTCTGGCATAAAAAAGTTATTATGAGTATATCTACCTAAAGGTATCTATCCATTTATCCAACAGGACAAATGGGAAGGAATAAACACCACAAAATATGAGACAAAAGTAGGCCAGACAGGGTCCAAGTGAGATCTTTCCTCTCCCTAAAAGGAGAATGACAATTTTGGTAGGAGAAAGGCAGCAGGGGAGTTGAACCAGATGAAAATATACAACACAGATGTATCATTATGGTGAGTACATAACTCTTCTATCCGATGTTGTCTTTTTTTGTCTGATTCAACATGTGGGACAGATTCCCAAGCTACTCAACTGGTACCAGGGCGGTCTCAAGGAAGGATATTCCTTGGAATGGCAAAACCAAAAGTGCACATCCTAGACTGAACATCTAATTTATACTGGGATACACAAGAGTGACTTGGTGACAAAGTTGCTGCTGCACAAATATCACAGTAATTCATCTGGCAAAGGCTGTAGAGGTTATTACCTTAGCTCTTGTAGAATGTGCTTTAAGCTTTGACTGTAGAGGCAAACCTAGTGAAATAAGCAAAGGAAAAGCAACTGACTAACAATCTCGAAAGAGCACTTTAGAAATAGACTGACCCAACTTTTTCTTGGGAGAAGGACATGAACGATTGGTCTGATTTTAAGATCTTGGTACAATGAAGATAAAACCTGAGTTATCTGTGCAAATCTAATGGATGTTAATATATGTTCCCCTTTACTTGAGAACTTGGGGAAAAAAACTGGTAAATCAATTTATTGGTTTAAATTTGATTCAGAAACCAATTCTGGAAGAAGGGAAAGGTTTGTTCACAATGTCACTCTATCTTTATGAAAAACGGAGAAGGGAGCTTTGCATAAAAATGCCGTTTGGCAGAGGTGACTGCAACCAAAAATATAGTCCTCCAGGACAGAAATTTCATATCTGTGGTTGCTGCACGTTCCAGGTAGGGATTGGATCATGAACTGGAGGCTTCATTAAAAAAAGTACCTTTTAAAAAGGGCTTAGAGATTTTGAGAGAAGCAATGAAAGAGTTGTTGAATCCTACGTGAAAGTTTGAGATTGCTGTCAACTAGAAGGAATTCAAGGATTTTAAGAAGTGCTTTTGAAGAGGGGTCTAAACCATTATCAGAGGTCCATATAGCGAAGTGTTTCATTCGCTCTTGTAAGTCTTTTATGTCAAAGTTTGCTAGTGACATCAATAAGTATACGGAAATTATTAAAAAGAATTGGCACTTATTACATGAAATACCAGGTCTGGTTTCCACAGTTGGTGACACCCCAAACTTCAGTTTTAGAAATAATGTGTCTTTAAAGCAGCAGCTCTGTAATAGAGAATATCAGTCTTTTAGAAAAAATCTCTCAGACAGGGCACCTTCCAGTGCAGGAATTGTGCTGCTTGTCAGCATGTCTACACTAAAAATGAGTACATTCATCCTGTGAAATGTTTTAAACTTTATACGAAGAATTATTATGATTGTAAAAGTGTCGATGTTGTTTGTTTTTGCCAAGCATGCCATGCCTATTATGTAGGCAAAACAAATAGGAGCTTTAAAGAAAGAATGTTAGAACATATAAGGGACATACGGAACCAGAAGCAATCAAATGCTCTAGCTAATCATGTCCTGAATACAGACAGTAGCCATTGTTTTAAATTTTTAATCTTACAACAAATAGTAAGGACACACAGAGGTGGTGACATAGAAAACCACACTGAAGAATTAGAACAAAAATGGATCACTAAATTACAAGCAGATAGATATCCTGGTTTGAATGGCTGCACCTCATTAGTTCCTTACCTTAAGGCCAGGCCTTAAACATTAAAACATGAGTTTTATATAAAACATTAAAACATGAGTTTTTATATATATATATATATATATATATATATATATATATATATATATATATATATATATATATATATATATATATTTTCATTGTACTATTATGGTTATATGTGTGTGTGTGTGTATATGTATATATATATATATATATATATATATATATATTTTAATAACCATCAGGGATGACACCCCCCCTTTTTTAAATATTATTGTTTTTAAATATTATTGTGTAAATACACACCTTTCTATATATTTTATGCATTTTTCTTATGGATATTGATATATGTTCTTATGTTAGTGGAGTAATATCTCTTTAAATTGTGATGTCATACTAATTGTCCTAGTATTTAACCAAGCATCAGTTGTAGTGATGTGGTCTGATGAAGCAACATTAAGTTGTGAAAGCGCTTACCGTTTGTCTTCTGCAATAAAGTACAGTGACTGATTTCCAGTGTGTAACTTTGGTGATCTCTGGCAATTGTCAGAACTAGAGAAACCATGCGGTTTGTTTTAGAGTCTGCAGGTCCATTACAGGCATCCCAGAGGGGTGTGTGAGGATCTGGGAATGGATTCAGCACCCATGGTGGGTGAACTAGGTGAGGCCAAAGAAAACATACCTGCTGAGGCCAGAAGGGGGCAATAAAAATTACTTGGTCTTGCATTCCAATGTTTTCTAGATAAACTTCGGGATAAGGGGAATGGGGGGAAGGCATAAGGGAGACCTGGGGGGCCAAGGATGGACTAGAATATCTCTCTGTGACTGACCCTGTGGAGGGGTGAGGGCACAGTAACTTCTGCGTTTATTTCAGAAGCAAAGGGGTCACAGCAAGGTTGGCCCAGTGGCTGAAGATCTTTGTTGCCACTGATGCATCAAGATACCACTCTTGAGGTGGTAATATCATTTTGATCAGCTTGTCTGCTGGGATGTTAGAAGCATTGCTACTAGAAAGAGGTTTGAAGACATCGCCCATTGCCATACTCTCATGGCTTCTCAGCAATAAGGTATAATTTAGTTCTACCCTGTTTGCTGATGTACCAAACTACTGACGTCTGAATACATTGCAATCACATCCTTGGGTAGATGGTCCTGAACAGCTGCAATACAAAGAGAACAGCTCTTAATTCAAAGAAACTGATGTGAAAGTTGGCCTCTGACAGGGACAACATTCCTTGGACCGTTCTCTCTTCGAAATGCCCCCCCCCCACCACTAAAGAAGGGAGGTGTCTGTGGTCACTGTGGCTTTGGGTATCAAAGAAGGAAGTATCTGCTCAAAGTGACTGAATCAAATGACATCCACCATTTGATATGGTTCTTTCTTACCTGTGTGAGTTAAATTTTGTGGTGAATGGATGAAATCTCTGTGACCACTGTACAGCTACTGCCACTGTAAAACTCTTATGTGGTATCTGGCTAATGGGGCCACCACTATGGAAGAAGCCATTAGACCTAGAAGTCTTATTATTCCAGCATTGGGATTTGGATGATTTACTACTACCTGAAGAGCCACCGATCTGACTGAATTGATCCACGATAAGGGTAGATTTGCTATCTGATGAAGGAATTGTTGTGTAAAGTCTTACCATAACCATAGATGTCCTTTTCTTCCATGTTGCAGTATTCATTACCTGAGGGATTCCCGTCTAGGTGACCCAAATGTCTGGCCAGTATACAAAAGACTTTTGCTACTGCATGGTACGTGCAAGGTTGCACACAGCAAGGTAGCCTACGTAGGTCATAAAGGTGACTTCAGCATGTACCATTCCTTAGAACTGAATGCCCCAGTCAGAACACCTGTCCAGCGAGAAGAGGTGCACATCATCATCCAAGAAACAGCAAGCACCAAGGGGGTAGGAGAGTGGGATAGAATATTGCAACACGGCAGAGAAGGACATCTATGGTTATGGTAAGATTTTACACAACTATTCTATGTCCTTCTGTTCTTATGTTGCAGTATTCATAACCTGAGGAAGAGTACCAAAGCTCATGGAAGGGAAAGGGAGGATGAAGCAGAGGAGTTTTCTAGGAATCAATGCAGGATTGCCCTAGCAAATCCTACTCTGGACCTGGAAATAGTGTCCAGTATGTAATGTTTGGTGAACGTAAGTACAGAAGATCATGCAGCTGCTTCCATAACAGATGCAGTGTCCAGGCCTTTAGAGCAGTAGCCTCTTCAGAGGCTTTCTTCAGTGGCGTGAACCTTTACAGAGGTATAGTGTGTCTTTCCATAGGAGACATAAACGAGATTGCTTTAGAAGTCCAAGTCTGTGCACATCCAAGGAACAAAGAACCCTCTCACAAGGATCTTTACGGTTAGGAAAAAGGGTGGGCAGATGAATGGACTGGTTTAGGGCCAAGTTATTAACCACCTTAGGCATGAAGGAAAGGTTAGTACGAAAAGATACCCTGTCCTTGTGGAAAATGAGAAAAGGTTGGCAAGCCATAAGGTTTGGATTTCAAAAACTTCTAGCAGAAGTGATGGCTACTAACAGGATTGTTTTCCATGTGCAAAATTTTAAAGAAGCTGACATGCAGTCTCAAAAGGAGCCTGAGTAAGCTTTTCCAGGACAAAATTTAATCCCAGGGAGGAGGGACAGGTTTCCGGGGAGGTCTAATGTGAAGGACACCTTTTAGAAAGAGCTTAATTTCTAACCTAGAAGCTAGAGAAGATGATAAAGGTAGACATGCTGAAATGGCTAACAGATGGGCTTTAACAGAAGAGTAGGCCAACCCAGCTTTATGTGACTCGCACAAATAGGAAAGAACCAATGGAATGTCCACTGAAAATGGATCCAGGTCTTTCTTTAGACACCAGATGGACAAACTCTTCCATCTGGATAAATAGGATCTCCTAGTGTTGGGTTTCCTGGCCTCCTGTAGGAGTAGAAGCACATCCTCAGAGAAAAGGTGTCGGAAAGGGATCAAAAGCCTATCACCCACAAAGTTAGATTCAAGAAGGTGAGATGTGAATGGATAAGCAATCCCTTGTCTTGTGCGAGATCCACCCTGTGGGGTAACTTGCGATGACTGCCCTTGGCTAAATGCAGAAGAGGGAACCAGTGCTGTCTTGGCCAAAAGGGGGTTATCAGCAAGATTTTTGGTTTGTCCTATTGTATTTTTAGTAGAACCTTCTGAATGAGTGGGAAGGGGAAGAAATGCATAAAGAAGGGGAAGAAATGCATAAAGAAACATCCCCTTCCAGGAGAAGGACAGGATGTCCATCTTCCATATCAGACAGTCTGGGACTCTGGCACAAAACGTTGGAAGTTGTCTGTTCATGTGGGAGGCAAATAGGTCTATTTGAGGTGTACCCACCGGTGAAGAATGTCCAGAAACTCATCCCTTTGAAGCATCCATTCACGGGCTTGTGTCATGGACCTGCTGAGAGCGACTGCTAGCACGTTTTGAGCTGAAGGAATATAAACTGCTTGCAAAGAAACCTTTGCTTGAAAGGCAATCTCCCAGGCTTGAAGGGCCAACCTGCAAAGCAAGTATGACTTGGTGACCTGTTTGTTCAGATACCAGAGAACTGTAGTGTTGTCTGTGAATAACTTCAGGGGTCCTGGTAGTAGAGAGGTGTGAAAGGCTTGGAGTAATAGGATCAAAGCCCTCATTTTATTTACACTGATATGTTGCTTCTTGACTGAGGGGGGACCAAAGGACCTGTACTTTTAAATGACACAGAGTTGCTCTCCATCCCAAGTCTGAGGCATCTGTGTAGAGTTCAACTGTAATTGGCTGTTGAAAGGGAAGGCCTGGGTTCAGTTGAATTTGTTGAACTCACTATTGTATTTCTCTCTCTATGCATGGGAGAAGAGGAGTACAATTTCCAGAGGATGGTCATGCTGGCTCCAAAGTGTTTTTAGAAACCACTAGATTTTCCGCATAGGAAGTCTGGCTAGGGGGTAGCATGGGAGTAAATGATGCATGAGCCCTAGTACAAGCAATTACTCCCTGGCAGAGATGGAGGTTAAGGGAAGTAGCTGAGCAGAGTTTGCACTTTTTGAGGAGGGATGAAAGTCATCATATGATCTGTCCTTCGTCTGCATCCTAGGAAAATCTGATCCTGGGAAGGTTTGAGAGAAGACTTTCTGGAGTTTATGGTGAACCCCAGGCCTTCGACAAGGAAGATAGTGAAGACTAGGTTTTCCTTTAGAGTGTCTGAGTGGTCTGCTTGAATTAGCATGTCATCTAGATAAGGACAGATCAGTATTCCTTGCAGACTGCAGAAGGCAATATCAGGAGCTACGCATTTTGTGAATACCCTTGGTGCCGTGGAGAGTCCAAAGGGCAAACCACAGAACTGAAAATGTGAGGAAGCAACAGAAAAAAAGCAAAAGCTCCCTGTACTGAGGATGAATGGGGATATGCAGGTATGCATCCTTGATGTCCAGAGTGACTAGAAAGGCCTGGGGAAGTAGAAGAGGGAAAAGGGTTTGCAGCGTGAGCATATGAAAGGTTGGCACTTTGAAGAAAAGGATGAGATGTGAGACGTCTAAGATTGGTCTCCATGTTCCATCTTTTCTGGAGACTAGGAACATTCTTCAGTAAAACCCTCTTCCGTTTTGTAGTGGTGGGACTTCTTGAATGGTTCCTTGATTTAGCAAGTCCTCTACGATTTGAGGGATCAGATGAATCTGATTCCGAGGAGGTTGTGGGAATGTCCATGAAGGCAGGGACAGATTTCCATACCATGTAGTAGCAGTTTTGGGTAAGGGAAAGGACCTACTTGTCAATGGAGATACTTGTCCAAGAGGGAAGAGAAGAAGATAGGCACTGGGAGAAGAGTATGTCTGAGAGATAGTCACAGACTACCTGGCATGTCTTGAAAGGCGGTCTTTTGAGCAGGGATTTGCTGGGGTCTACAGGATCCCTGTCTATGAGCCCCTTTTTATGGGAAAGAGGGGAACTGCATTGCTTCCTTCTGACAAACTGCGTCTTGGAAGGATAATTTCTGTGGTGTGTAGGAAGTGGAGAAACGAACAGATGTTTTGGTTCCTTAACCTCTTTCCCTTTTTCATTTATGGACTTGAAAAGGGATGCAGTATCAGCTCCAAAGAGGGCATCATTGTCCAGAGGTGCATCCATAATTTTAGCCTTGACATCATTAGGCAATCTCTTAAGGACAGAACCTGAAGCTCTTGCTCTAGCAGAAACTTCAGCTGCTTCATAACTGCATTTAATTGAATTTCTAAGCACCTGGGCTGAGGCAGACAGTAAAGAGGCAAGCTGAGCCTTGGCTGGAGAACCAGGAGTGTCTGATACCAGATGAGAAGCTTGGGTAAGCAAGGCCAGAAAATATTTTGAGGTGTGGGTCTGGTAGTTGATGGCTCTGAAAGTCAGGGTACAGAATGTATACATTTACCTATCCTCTCCATCATTTTGCTATCCTTGCCAGAAGGGAGCAAATTAGTACTGGGAAGAAGTCTAGAAGGTTCTGTATAAAGGGAAATAACTGCAGGATCTGCTGGAGGACAGTTAAATAAAAACCTGTGGTTCTCAGGGACCTTATAGAATCTGTTAGGCCATTTAGGGGCTGGATTCTTTGACACAGAGAAAGGCATACAGAAAAGCAGGAAGAAAAGGGGGGTGGCTGAGGGAGATGGAAGTCCATCTGCAACAGATCATAATCGGATCATATCATCTCTATTTAACTTATAATACTTTACTACTTTCCCATTTGAAGAAATTTGTCATTCTAGAAACAGTTTCTCCAAAGAAGAAATCTTCCTCGGGAGAATCCTCACTGTTATAATCTAATTCAGGGGACGCATATCCTAGAGGTGACTATTTGGGATGTGTAGACTAATGAGTCATCTGATGAGGATGTTTCTTCTTCTCCATGAGGCTCCTGTTCCTCTACTGATCTCCAAGGAGTGCAGGAAGAAACAGAAATAGCAGCTTGAGCACTGGATGGATTTAAAGCAAGGAAGGCATTAAGGATTCCTTGAGAGAAGGCCTGCCAATCTGGGAAAGGATCCTAGGATGTGGAAACATGTTTTTGTTTAAATTTCTTCTTACTAGGAAGATCCCCCTTCCCTAGGTTGTAAGGAAATGGCCAATGTAGGCCTAGGTTCTTGGGCAGACATAGGGTTCTAGTTTGAGCTGGAGGGGCCCCGCAAGGGACATCCGAAGTAGTGGGTCGCGGTTCCCCCTTACTACCCTGAACGAAGTCTGCGATGCCTCTGCGGACATGTTAGTGGCACCCCCCTTCCAAAATGGTACCTGCTTGCAGGTTAGGAACCAGAGATAGAATGGGCCGCCAGGCCTTCAGTGGCCTCGAGAGGACCGTCCAGATCTAGAAATGTAGTTGAAGATGTGGGCCTGGTCTTTTTGCCCTTCGGACAGACCTGTGGTGGCCTCAATACCAAAAGCTAGCCTTTTAAGCCATTGATTCTCAAGGTAAATATTAATAACTGGCAAACGACTATGAAGCATCTTGGAGATGAACGCCTGGGAAATTGTGCAAGACTTGTAATAATGCTCGGACCCTAGGCAAAACAAACGCTGATCGTGGCTATCTTTTGTCTGGAAAATGATGTCCACAAAGGCACTTGCCTTTCCTAGATGATATTAACCTCAAAAAACATGCAGTAGCAAAAAAGAAAGATTTTCCCCAATGGGGCACTTATCTGAAAACAGCAAACACTCTGCAATCAAATGATTGGTAGAAGCTGGAGTTCAGCCTGGCAGCACAGAAGCTCTGAGGAATGGTACCATGCAGATATCACCTTTATGGCCTACATAGGGTGCCTTGCTGTGTGCAAAGTCACATGTACCATGCAGTAGCAAAAGTTCTCTGTATACTAGCTGGATGTTCAGGTTGCCTAGGCAGAGAATCCCTCAGATTATGAATACTGCAACATAGGAGCAAAAGGACATCAGTGTCAATCTGGCAGTCTATGAATTCTATGCATTGAGTAGGCAGTAATGTGCTCTTTTTTTATGTCGATGGAAATACCCAGGGCAGATGACAGTTCTAGCAGGAATGAATGGTGTGTTAGAATTAGATCCCTGGAAGTAGCAATTCAAGTCATTCTTCCAGATATACAGAATACTTGGATCTCTTAAAGCCTGACAAAGGCTGTTACCACTGCCATTATCTTGGTAAACACCTATGAGGTTGTGGTGGCACCAAAAGGCAGGGCTCTGAATTGGAAGTGATTGACTCCCATCCTGAAATGCAGAAATCTCCTCGACTGCCTCTGGATCTTTATGTGGCAGTAGGCATCTTGGAAATCTATACAGCATATCCAATTACCCTTCCTAAGTAGAAGCAAAATGGACTGCAATGTGACCATACTGAATTTTGTCCGTTTTACAAATTGGTTTAATTTGCTGAAATCCAAAATTGGTCTCAGGTCCCTTGTCTTTTTTTTTTTTTTTTTGGAACTAACTGGTCTTGGGGGACTGGTTGAATGACTCTTAACAGCAACCTTTGAACCTCTGTTGCTGCAGATTCCAACTGACTGGACAGAATGCTGGCAATCTTTCATTTTATTCAAGGGGTTTCTGAAAAGGGAATTGTGTAACCTCTGGAAAGGATCCTTAGTACCCATAAATCTTGACTGCCTGTAGAATGCAGCAGCAGGGCCAGTGTTCAGGGACAATAGAAAGGCTTCTGCATAAATGGACTAAGAGAACTTCACTTTGTAGACCACCTCTGCCTCTAGGGTGACATCCCTTGGAATTATCTACATCTCTGTTTCTGTGAGGCCTGTCCCTAGAAGTGGCCTGGTAAAAGCCTTGATATTTTTTGAACCACATCATTCTACTCCCTCTGATTCCTGGAGAAGGATCACGGAGCGGTTGAAAAATGGATTCCAACAGAGGACAAGGTCTTACTGTCTTGTTCACTTCTGGCAAGCGTGTCCTTGGCTTTCAGTCCAAACAAAGTGGAACAGTCATAAGGGGCATTGATGACGGGTGTTCTCTGCAAATTCACATTGCTGCATTCAGGCATTAAGCACTGTAAAGCCAGTACAGGCTGCACTATCCACTGCATTGAAAAGCAGTCTCATGGTTACACCTGTAGTAGATTGTAGAGTTGACAACTGGGACTCAACATTTTTTTTGACATCTACTGGTAAGTTAACCCCCAGAGAATCTGAAAGTTCCTTAATCAAATCCCTCTGGAAATTTGTTAAATGAGCCATATAATTCAGCGCATGAATACAGAAAGTGGCTGAAGCATATGTTTGTTTCCCCAATCTGTCCAAAGTCCTAGCCTCCTTGTTAGAGGGATGAACAGAGGAACTCTCTTTGGACGGTTCCTTTTTTGAGGCTGCTACTATGACCATGGCATATACTGGGGGACTCTTAGCCCAGAACTTCCTTCCCTTTGCAGCAGCTAAGAATCTATCTGACTTTTTAAGGATGGGTTCTCCCAGATCAAGCTCCTTCCATGCTTTTGGAGTAAGGAGGTTGAGTAGTGGGTCGGGAGGAGAGACCACCTAAGACATTGAAGGACTAGAACCATAGACTTCGAGAAACAATGACCCATCAGAAAAAGGGGATCTGGTGGACCAGCCCCCCCCCATACTGTCTCATCAATTCTAGGATGTCTCCAAAGGAGATGTCTTCGGGGGGGAGGGGTCTTTGAAAACCGGTGACAGACTCAGAAGAAAAGTCAATATGCTTCTTCTTGCAAGCCCTTTACTAAGGAATGCGTCTTAGGACACCTGAAGGAGATATCCGAATTAGACAAGGGACTCAAGGGTTGAAAAGTCTTGAAGACTAATGGGTTCATTTGTCGCAGTCTGTTGGAATAAAAGGAAGAGGGTACAGTCTTCAAAGGGAGTCTGGATGGATTCAAGCTCTGGGAGTGTTCCAGAAGTCTTGGTCCAACCAAGGTCCTCTCCACAGCCTCGAAGGTCGATCAAGCTAAGCAAAACAAGAGCTAGCCAAATTGGAAATGTTGGAAACACTATCAAATCCAATGGTTGAAGGCCCACAGGAGGACCTTGGATCCAAGCTGTCAAGTGTTGAGACCCTGAGCTGCGGTTATGGCTCTGAAAGTCTCAGCAATGACTCCACCACTGGAATTGCGACTCAGACACCTTGGATCCGAGACAGTGAGGAAGATGTCGAAACTGAAGTTTTGAGCCTGTTGACTCAGACACTGGTACTGCTGGAAGACTGGATCCAATATACACAGTCTCCGGGAAAAGGGATGGGGTAAGAGGCTGAGAAGAATGAACAGCTGGGGAGAGAGTGACTGATCCTGAATCCTTCCTCAGGTACAAAGCCGGGAGGACTCCCATCTGAAAAATAGAGTCCTCAGAAATCGCCTCATCATCTGGTCGATGTCAAACTCCATGAGACTTCGAGTGGAATGGCCAGATCTGGAAGAAAAACTATTGAAGCATGCTTTGAAGGTTCTTTCTGCAAAACTGGAGAATGGAGCATAGGACTGACTGGAGTAGGAGTAAAGTAAGACTTTGGAGATGGAGTCAGGATCTGACTCTCTGGGAACCTTTGGTGCTGGGCCCACAATAACTGTGGGGTCAGGAGATCTTTTAATGGTTCTTTCCTGATGATATTCGGGCAGTTTAGATTTTCCTTTAGATTTTTCTCTCTCTTTCTCTTTAGATCTGTCTGTCTCTATCTTTATTCTTGTCAGAGAGAGAAGAGGAAGTGGATGCCTTGGGGCCAAAGAATATTATGAACCCTGTCTGGGTAGAAAAAGAAGTTATGTCTTACCATAACGTTCCATCTGTGTTGCTGATCTCTGTTCATTCATTAATGATGGGTTATCGGTTCCATCCTTGGAACTGAGCCGGCCTTATATGAAGCTCGTGTCAGCTAAAAACTCTAGAGCCAAGATCCTACCCAGAATGCTCTGCTCCCTGTTACCTCAGATCGAGTCTGCAAGTTGATAGACAAAAGTAGAGGCTACCTCTGGTCATAACAGACCTACAATAAAGGAGTATATGAGATTAACCAGGAACCTCCGGAGGGGGGTGGAGGGTTGGGAGTAATGAATGAATAAAGATCAACAACACAGATGGAACGTTATGGTAAGACATTAACATTTTTATTGGATGATGTTAATCTTCATTCATTCCTTACTGATGGGACAGAGTCCCCAGCTACCTGTATCCCTGGGTAGCCCTCATGGAAGGACATATCTGAGCACCATGGAGCCAAAAGAAACTCTACCTCTGGAGGCCAAATCCAATTTGTAATGAAAGATAAAAGTATGAGGTTTGGCCCAAGTCGCAGCTGAGCAAATATCACTGAGGGAAGCCCTAGCATGGAAAGCTGCTGAAGTTGCCATAGACCTTGTACAATGTGCTTTCACTCTGAGTCAAGGTGATACTGTTCTTGTTGTAGATAAAGGTAATGCAATTTCTCAACCATGACGCAAATGTAACTTTTGAGATGGGATGACCTAGTCTTGGTCCAGAAAAGGCCAGAAATAGTTGGTCTGATTTACGGTTAGATTTTGTTCTGTCCAGATAGAATCATATTTGCCTATGAACATCCAGGGAGTGCAGGCAATACTCTCCCTTGTTAGAATGATTAAGAAAAAAATACCGGAAGATCAATAGACTGGTTGATAGACCGCTCTGACACCACTTTTAAAGGAAGAATTAGTTCTCAGTGATACTCTATCCTTATGGAAGATAAGGTAGGGATGTTTGATGCATAAGGCTTGAAGTTCTGACAATTGTCTGGCTGATGTGACTGCAACCAGAAATTTTCCGAGAGAGAGACTTTAAATCACATGAAGACGCAGGTTCAAAAGGGGGAGCCGTTAGGGCTTGTAGGAACAAGGCCAAATCCAAAGGTTGTACTGGTTCTCTAAAGGGAGGGTTTTTAGGTGAAGAACCCCCTTCAAGAAAGTTTTACAGCATCTATGTGACATGAGTGAAGAACCCTGAAAACCAATGTGGAAATTTGAAATGGAAGCTAAATGAACATGAATAGTAGAGGCAGGCACCCTAGAATGGAACAATTGTGATAAGTAATCCAGAACCACCGAAACTGGGGCTGACAAGGTGTCTAATTGTTTATTCGCTGCCCATAGAGAAAACAGTTTCCATTTACTGAGATAGATTAGTCTGGTGGACGATTTATGAGATGCAATAAGAATATTGCGCACCCGGGCCGAGAGGTTATCTTGCCTGGCAATCACTGGAAGTGGAGAAACCACGCTATCAGCTTCAGGTTTGTTCGATTTGGGTAAGTCAGACCAACGTTGGGGATGGATTGAGGACCCATGGTCGATCTAGCAGGTGAGGCCAGAGGAAGGGGAACCAGACTTTGAGGCCAATATGGAGCAATGAGGATCACTTTGCTTTTCAACTGCCATGCTTTCTTTAGAAATTGGGAGATGAGGGGGAGAGGAGGATAAGCATAAAGTAGACCCGAGGGCCAAGCATGGACTAGAGCATCTCTCAGTGACTGTCCCCGAGGGGGGGGGGGGGAGATCAGGGCAAAATAGTTGCTGCACTTGTAGTTGGTTGGGGAGGCGAATAGGTCGCAGCAAGGCTGGTCCCAGAGGTTGAAAATTTTTGCCACTATCACAGGGTTGAGGGACCACTCCTGAGGTTGTAGAATGCACCTGCTCAACTTGTCTGCTATCACGTTGGAGCTCCCAGGAATGTGCGTTGCAAATAGAATGTGGTTGGAAGCTATCGCCCATTGCCATATTTGCAAGGCCTCTCAACATAACGGATAAGATCTGGTGCCCCCTTGTTTGTTGATTCACCAGACCACTGACGTTGTCTGATTGGATCGCAACAATCCCTGATGGAAGGATGGAATGGAATGCTTGCAACATTAGTAGCACCGCCCTCACTTCCAGGACATTGATATGCAAAAGGGTCTCTGTCTCTGACCAGGTGCCTTGGATCGAGTTTCCTTGACATAGCCCCTCCCCCACCCTATCAGGGAAGCGTCCATGGTCACCGTGGCTTTTGGTTGATGGGGGCTGAAGGGGCGAGACTATTGTTGGGAGTTGAGACTTCCACCAGAGCAAATCTTGCTTGCATCTCAAGAGTTACACTTATCTGAAAAGACAAGGGGTGTTGAAGAGTTCCACTGAGTGAGGAGCAACCACTGGAGAAGTCTCATGTGGAATCTTGCCAGAGGAACAATGGTGATAAAGGCTGCCATTGACCTCAAGAGTTGGAGTGTGGACCGAGCGGAAGATTTGTGGTGATAGAGCAGCGGCTGAACCTGCTGTCTTATTCTTTGAACTCTGTGATCCGGAAGAGATGCTGTGCAATTCCTCGTGGACAACAGCACCCCAGTGAATTCTAAAGACTGTGCTGGGGTCGTGTTGGACTTCTCCCAGTTTATATCAATTCCCAGGCGTTGTGCTGTGGAGAAGAGTGTAGTCTAGGGCTTCTTCCAGAAGGTGCCTGGTGGTGGCGGTGAGGTGCCAGTCGTCTAGACATGGAAACGCCTGGAATCCTTGAAGGCGCAGGTGAGCAATGACCACTGCCATGCATTTGGTGAACACTCTGGGGGCTGCAGAGAGACCGAAGGGCAGTGCTCGAAACTGGTAGTGACTGGCTCCTATGAGGAAGCGGAGGCATCTTCTTGCGCGCTTGTCCATTTTTATATGGTAATGAGCATCTTGAAGATCTACAGAGCACATCCAATAGTCTACTTCCAGAACAGGAAGGACAGAATGAACCGTGACCATCCAGAATTTCTCTTTTTTACAAATTTGTTAAGTGTACCAAGATCCAGAATTGGTCTCCAGCCCCCTGTCTTTTTTGGCACCAAAAAGAACCTTGAGTAAAAACCGGACGCTATCTGGTCTGGGGGGCCGTTAGGCTGATTCTTTTGTAGCAGCTTTTGGATTTTGTGTGCTGCTGCTTCCCTTTGACTGGGTGGAACGTCAGGTATGTCTCTGGATGAGGTTGGACAGAGATGAAAGGAGATGTGATAGCCTCTGGATATTATCCATTGTACCCAAGAGTCAGTGGTTATGTTTCGCCAGGCAGTGGGGTACAAGGAAAAATGACCCCCGACCGCTTCCAGAGGTGAGCAGTCATGCAACACTTCAGGAGCGCTGATAGGGTTGGCCAGAGAATCAATCTCTGGAACCCCGGTTTTGCGGACCTCCTCTGCCCCGAAAGGGGCGTCTTCCATTGGAGTTTCCCCCTCTGCCTCTAGGGGAGAACTCTGCACGTGTCACAAAAAGAGCCCTGTGATTTCCTGCGCCACATCTTCCTGCTCATATGATTTCTGGAGTAGAATCGTTGAGGATTGGCATGTCTGACACCAAAGGCAGACAGGGTCTTGCCATCTTGTTCGCACCTTGCCAGCTTATCTTTAACTTTAGGGCCAAACAAAGAAGCGGCCTCGATGGGGGCATTCATAAAGGAAGCCTTAAAGGAGTCCGCAAAGGCGTATCCAGGCATGTCGTCTCGTGACTATACCTGCACCTGCTGCTCTAGCTGCTCCTTCAATTGAGTGTGAAATAAGACGCATGGAAGAATTGGATATGGATTCTAGGGTCGCTATCTGAGAAGCTACGTCGTCACGGACCTCATCAGAAACGGCTCCTGACAAGGTTTCAGAGAGTTGGTTAATAAGATCCCTCTGGAGCCTTGTAAAGTGTGCCAAATAGTTCAAAGACCTTACAGCGAAGGTCGATGAAGCAAACACATGCTTCCCAAGTCAATCGTCCGGGACTCCTTGTTGGGCGGATGGACAGTTTGGCTCTCTTCTGCCAAGTCTTTCTTGGTTGCAACCGCCACTACCATGGCATCTACTGGAAGACCTCTTGACCAATTGGGACGGTCAGCTGGGGGAGATAAGATCTTGTCAGGCCTCCACGGTATAGCTTCCAGGGTGTCAGGAGTCTTCCATGCACACTGGACGATGAGCTGGACAAGCTCATCGGCCGGCGGGGTAACCCAGGAGATAGGAGACTGGGTACAAAAGGCCTGCAGGAATACAGATTCCTCTGAGGAAGGATTAGAGGACTTCCAGTCACCCCTCTGTTTAAGGATCTCGAGGATGTCACCAAAGGACACCTCATCAGAGGGTGACCGTTGGGACACTTTCCCAGTCATCAAAGACCGTATCTTCGATCAAAGACTCCTCAGTGGAGTCCATGCGCTTCCTCTTGCATGAAGCCTTGCAAGGTACTTCCTCAGTGGGAAGTTCTGGGGAAGATTGCAAAGAGAGGGTCTCCTGAGGGGGAGAAACCTGAGGCCCTTGTGCCCGGTGGTTGTGGCTTGTCATAGTTGCAGCACAGAGGGGGAGAGGACTTCAACATGGGGCGTTTGCCAGCGGAGGCAAGAGCCCTCTCCATGGCCTGGAAAGCCGGCCTGCCCAAAGAGGGATGGGAGCCCGGAACACAGCATGACAACCTCGGAACCGGGGTCGCACCCCAGTCCGACAAGCCGACCCCCAGACCACGAGTCTCAAGAGGGCTGTGGAGCGTGAGAGAGGGAGGATTCCTGGAGGGCACCATAGAAAAAGTTGGCGTGGAACCAAGAATGCCTTCCCCCATGGCACAGCCACTAGCCTGAGAACAGCCCAATGCCCAGTGCACAGAGGGCCACATGGATGACTCCGGCTCCAAAGTGAGGTTCACTATTGGGGTCAGTGGGAGGGAAGCTGCTGTCGCAGGGAGGAGCTTCGATGCTGGGGTGGAAGTTGGAGGAGTGTACGTTGGAGTTTGAGGAGAAATGCATTCACCTGATGGAGGGAACGTAGGTTTAGATGGTTGAGAGAGACCCCTGGCCACAAGTAACTGGTCAACAAGCTGCAACACATCTTGTTCAGAGAGGCTCCTGGTCAACCTCGTAGAGAAACCTGAAGGCGATTCTGGCCTTTCCAGAAAAGGGCTATATTGGCTACCAACAAACGGATCCAAAGAAGGAGAGTACTTCGTCCTTGCTAGTTTGAGTGGTGCAGAGCCCAGAAAGTACAGTTTTGTACCTACCATAAATGTAGATGTCCGAACTGGATAGCATCTGCAGTCATAACAACTGGGTTGTCCTGTCGTCAGGCAGCCCTTCGGTCGGCCGGATTCCAAAGTCCGGGTCCGGCTTCGGCTGATGTCGCACTTCACCAGACGTCATCTCTGTTGGTCTTCGGGTATAAAGGCATCAGCCGACGCCATTTTCCTCAGTGTTTCTTGCCCCAGATGCCAGTTGCCCTCTTGGAAGGCTAAATTTTGGGTAAATGCCAATGTTTCCAAAAAGATAGAAGGCAAACACAAAAAATAAGCATGTATGTACATATATACAAACAAATACACCATAAGAGACTCCCCCCCGCCAGCTAGCTATTAGGAGGGTAAATACCCTAGGAGTACCACAGAGGGGAAGGAGGGAGGGTAATCCTGACTGCAGATGCTATCCAGTTCGGACATCTACATTTATGGTAGGTACAAAACTGTACTATGTCCTTCATGGATGCATCTGCAGTCATAACAACTGGGTAGAATACCATAGCCAACTAGGGAGGAGGAAGAATAGATTATGGTGTGGATAGGATCCCTTGCAGTACAGCAGTGGCAAACCCTGCTCGGGATCTGGAATACAGAGGTAAATTATAATGCTTGGCAAATGTATGCACGGAGGTCCAAGTAGCCGCCTCAATAATGTCCTTGGTTGCCACTCCTCGTAAGAAGGCTGTGGTAGTGGCTGTTGCCCTTGTCGAATGAGGCCTTATGTTCTGTGGAATTGGTTTTCCATGAAAGGAGTAACAGAATCGTATGCAATTTCCTATCCATTTGGAGATTGTCTGTTTGGAAATCGCTTTTCCTTCCCTTCCTGTTGCATAGGCTACAAACAGCTGGTCAGTTTTTCTGTTACTTTTGTTCTGTCCAGGTAGTAGCGTAGCTGTCTATGTACATCCAAGGTATGCAGCATTCTTTCCCTCTGTTTTGTGGGTTTGGGAAGAAGGTAGGTAGGTGGATTGCCTGGTTTAAAGACACTCTGGATACCACCTTAGGCATAAATGTAGGATTAGTCCTCATGGACACTCTATCTTGGTGGAAGATTAGGAAGGGTTGTACTGCCATTAGGGCCTGAAGTTCAGAAACCCTTCTTGCTGAGGTTATTGCCAGTAGGAAAGCAGTTTTCCACGATAGATGCTGCAGGTCTGCTGTTGCTGCTGGTTCAAAAGGTGCGAGTGTCAACTTTTCCAGCACAAAGTTCAAATCCCAAGCTGGCAATGGTGGTTTCCTAGGAGGTTTTACATTCTTGATCCCTCTGAGGAACTGCCTGAGTAAAGGATGTGAAAAGACAGGTGGATCAAAGCTGTATTCTGCTGAAATAGCTGATGCATGTATCTTGATGGAGGAATAGGACAGGCCTGCATGTAGAAGCTCTGCCAAATACTCCAGGATGTTAGCAATGTCTATATTGGACACATCTTTTCCTCTTTCAGCACTCCAAATGACAAACCTTTTCCATTTTCCTGCATAGTTCCTTCTTGTTGAAGGTCTGCGGGCTTCAAGGATAATGTCTTTAACCCTTTGGGAAAGCTCTGGATTAGTTGCTGCTATGTGATATTCCATGCAGTCAGTTGCAAAGTTTTTAGGTTTGGATGCATGATGCTGTAGTTGTTCTGGGTTAACATCAAAGGCATCAGGGGTATTGGCCATATTTTGTCCCGAGACATGCTCCTCAGCAATGGGTACCAGTGTTGTCTTGGCCAGTTTGGAGCTATCAGGGTTATCCTTGGGCGTTCCTCCTTGATTTTTAGTAATACCTTGTGTATCAAGGGAAGAGGTGGGAATGCATATGCTGTCAGGCCTTTCCAGCTGAAGGAGAGCGAGTCCACTTTCCATGCAAGTGGGTGGAACGTCCTTGTGCAGAATTGTTTGAGCTGGTGATTGAGAGGGGAAGTGAATAGATCTATCTGTGGCATTCCCCATTTCTTTGAGATGGCCTTGAAGATGTCCGGGTGTAGCATCCATTCGTGAGCATCCGAGGTGGTTCTGCTTAACATGTCTGCTAGAGTATTCTCCTTTCCTGGTACGAACATTGCCTGTAACTGGATGTTGTAGCTGAGCGCCAGGTTCCAAAGGTCCAAAGTCATTCTGCATAGGGGGTATGAATGAGTGCCTCCCTGTTTGTTGATGTACCACATGACTGTGGTGTTGTCTGTCCTTATCATCAAATGTCCTGCTTTGAGGAATGGTCTGAATTTTTGGATTGCCAGCTTTACTGCCAGCATTTCTTTTAGGTTGATGTGCAAATGGAGCTGGTCCTGTGTCCACAATCCTTGTACGCATTTGTCCAGCATGTGAGCCCCCCATCCTAGGTCTGAGGCGTCTGTTGTGATGGTTTGGCTTGCTTGATAGTTGTAGAAAGGTAGGCCTGGATTTGACTGGCATGCTTGAGCCCACCATAGGAACTCCTGTTTTAGGCATGGGATTAGAGGAATTTCTGCTTCTAGGCTGTGCCTGTGTTGGGACCATAAATTCTTTAGGTACCACTGTAGTTTTCTCATATGTAGTCTGGCATGTGGAACCAAGATTATGCAGGATGCCATGAAGCCCAAGGCCTGTAGAACTTTTCTTGCTGTTAGCTTGTTCTGTTTTGTTAGTGCCAAGAAGTAAAGAGGAGTTCTTTTGTTTTTCTGCAGTTAGGAATGCCATTTGTTTTACTGTGTCCAATTCAGCCCAAGAATGTCCTTGTTTGGGATGGTATCAGCCTTGACTTTTGTAAATTGACTGTGTATCCCAGTGCTTGTAGCAAGTAAATGACCCTTTGTAAATCTGTTGTCAGCTTGCTTTTGTTGTCCCCTGTAGCAGACAGTCGTCCAGGTATGGATAAATTTGGATTCCCTGTAGTCTGCAGTGAGCGATTACTGATGCCAGGCATTTTGTGAATACTCTGGGTGCAGTAGATAAGCCAAAGGGCAATGCTGAGAATTGATAGTGCTCTGATCCTGCAAGAAATCTGAGGTATCTTCTGCAAATTGGTCGTATGGGGACGTGCAGGTATGCCTCCTTGAGATCTAGAGTTACCAGCCAGCACTCCTTGCCCAGCATGGGAAGAAGTTGCTGGAGGGTCAGCATTTTGAATTTTGGGACAATGATGAATGTATTTAAGATGGACAGGTCGAGAATAGGTCTCCAGCTTTTTCCTTTCTTGGAACTAGGAATAGTCTGGAGTAGAATCCTTTGCCTTGTTCTGTTATTGGCACTTTTTTCACAGCTCTCATCTTTGTTAGTTGCATTATCTGCTGTAGAGCTTCTGTTTTTGATTTGGAGGCAGGTTTGGCATTCCTCTTTTGACTGGTAAAGTGTGGAAGTGGAACCGGTATCCTTGGTCTATGGTTTGCAGAATCCACTTGTCTTTTGTGATATAGTGCCAGTTTTTTGAAAATAAGGTTAATTTTCCGCCTAATGGTGCTGCTATTTGTTCCCTGGTAGGCGGAGTTAGAATCAAGTCACTGTGCTGTTGTAGTGGCAGTGGCTGTGTCTGTGCCTCTGTTATTACCTTGCCACTGTCGTCCTCTGTAGGCACCCCCTCTGGATTGATTTCTGCCTCTGGGACGTCTATTCCTGCCCCTTTGGGATCTTGTGGAGTCAGTAAAGGACCAATTTTTGGCAGGCCAGTTCCTGCTAAACCTTGGGGGTTGAACCTGCAAGAAATCTAACTGTTTGTACAGATTTTGCCTTTTCTTCCATTTTCTTCATTACCTGCTGGGCAGGTGTACCAAACAAACTGGCCTTATCCATAGGTGCATCTAATAACTTAGCTTTAACATGATCCGGTAAGACCTGTTCCTTCAGCCATGCATGTCTTCTTATCACTGTGCCAGTCATGGCTGATCTAAATGAAGCCTCCAGTGCATCATAGCCACATTTTAAGGAATGGTTACTAACCTGTTGTATGTTATTTACCATTTCTAATATATATTTCTTATCTATAGAGTCATCAGAGGATAGCTTTTCAAGCATAAACTCTTGGTATTGTATCATGTGAAACTGACAATTTAAAGCTCTAGCTGAGAGAGTAGCAGAGGTGTAAACCTTTTTGCCCCATCTGTCTAAAGACCTGGCTTCCCTTTGAGAAGGAATAGGGTTTTTTTGCTGTGGTCGAGGCTGCTGCCTTAGGCCCCTGGGATATGGTTTCGGGGTCTGCAAGTGGGGCCTTGTATAAGTGGTGATGAGTGTCTGGAACCCTGTAAAATCTGTCTGGTTTGACAGGGGCTGGAGGTAAGGAATCTGGTGCAGTGCAGACATCATTAAATGCATCGTCCACAACAGAGAGGACAGGAGGTATAGCTAAAGGCCTGTGTTGTGGTAGGTGCAGAAAAGTCCCAAGTCTTTTTCTAGAATCTGAGAAATCCTGCTCCTGCCATTGGAATTGTTCTCGCATGGCATGTAAGGTTTCCCCAAAGGAGAATTCTTCTGGTGGAGAAGCAGCTGGAATGGATTCTTCAGCATCTGAGTCTTCATGATTGGAGAAATGAGCCTCTGGCTGGTCTGTAATATCAGAGTCCTCCGCGGAATCATCAGAGGACACAGGCTCGGGGGGCTCTGCTCTAGGTCTCTTTCTGGGGCTGAGAGGCCCTGTCTGGGTGAGATTGAGATCCCCTAATTAAGGATATTAAATCCTCTGCCAGAGTAAGCATTTGTGAACTAGAAGTGGGCCTAGTAGAGGGGGGCTTAACAGGCACTGTTTTAGTAGATTTGGCTGCTTTAGCCCTGGCAAAGGCCTTAATAGACATGGCTGCAGGAGGCCTAGCAGCACCACGTGCTGGGGTAGAGACATCCAAAGGGATGGTGTCTGATAAGTCACTAGTAACCACTGGAGGTAAGATTTCTGAGTCCGTTTCAAGTAAGGTAGCAGGAGCCTCAGTAGTAGTCATTGATTCAGCTGTGCTTTGATCAGTTTTCTCGGTTTCGGCCGAAACCGAGACACTCGCGGTTTGCTTAACCATGGTTTCGGCCGAAACCGCGGACCGCGAGTGTCGGTCTTTTTCTTTGCGTTTTTTTAACAATCTGGGAAGTCGGAGGATCCGATGGCATAATGTACGCAAAATCAGAGCCGAAAAACTGTTCAGCAAACTCCGACCGACGCCTAAGCGTTCGTCGGTTGAATGAGGCACAGGCTGAACAGGCTGCTACGTCGTGGTCTGGGCCTAAACAAGGCAAACAGTAAGAGTGGAAATCTTTATGAGGTATTTGTTTCCCACAAGTTAAACAGTTATTGACTTTTTCTGACATTGGCTGAGGCAAGAAAGAGTCCCCAACGGGGTACTTAGCTTTTAGAAGTCTTCGAAGTAGTATTCGGAAGTAGTAATCTCTGGATCTGACCGACCGGCACTTGCGAACAGCTTCTGCTTCGGGCGCCACGCGGCGAGAAAGACGGAGGAAAATGGCGTCGGCTGATGCCTTTATACCCGAAGACCAACAGAGATGACGTCGGGTGAAGTGCGACATCAGCCGAAGCCGGACCCGGACTTTGGAATCCGGCCGACCGAAGGGCTGCCTGACGACAGGACAACCCAGTTGTTATGACTGCAGATGCATCCATGAAGGACATCAGAGTATGTCTGCATCGAGGAAAATGGTGTCGAGGTAGTCGGCACAGACTAAGGCAGCGCCATAGAAGTTGAAGGTGTCTGTAACATAAAGGCAAGTGTCTGCACCGATGGGTATGGTGTCGTCGAGGAAGGTGTCTGCACCGGTAACAATGACTGTGCTGAAAAGGACTGCACCGAAAAGCATGTCGTGGCGAAGGTGTCTGCACCGTGGAGGACAGTATAGTCAAACTCAGGGCCAAAGGGGATTGCACCAACGGTGCTGAAGGAAACCTTACCTGCAGGGATGATACCGGTAAAGGCTGCGACAAAACACTCAGAGCTGCAAGTGTCTGTCAAGTGAACTTTGGTGCTGATGGCGTTAAGGAGGACATGGCAGGAGCAAGAATCAACTGGGGCGGTGCTGTGCCTGGAGCCAAAACGGTCACAGGTGGCAGCACTGGACTAGCAATTTTCACTTTATGAGATGACTCCCTGCGATCTCCAGAGGGAGATGAACTGAGCGACTCGATGAGGAAGAAGAAAGCCTCTTACGGGGTTTAGCAGCAGGTGGTGAGCCCTCTGACCCAGAGACAGCCTCACAGAAAGGAGGAGATTTGAGGAGACCGTTCACGATTAACTTGTTCTTTCATTAAGAGTCCTGGTCAAAAAATTTCTACAAATCCCACATGGGGGATCACCAGTAAGGTGGGAGACATTCAAGCAATAGACACATAAATCATGGCCATTGGAAAGTGGTAACTTGCGGCCGCAATCTGTACACTGTTTGAAACCAACACTACTTTTCTTAGCCGCCATAATGATGTGGAGAAGAACGACAGTACCGAGTAAAGAAAGGCTACCCAGAAGGGTAAGGAAGGATTACCAATGATGGTAATGAATTACCTCAAGGGTAAGAAAAGGGCAATAAGAGGAAAGACTATATAGGGAGAGAGTCTTAAAGATACGATAGGGTAGGAGTATAGTAAAAGTAACTGATTGAAAAACTTTTAAAGTACTAACAATATATAAACTTTCAAAAAATTATTCACTTAGGTGAGAGGGAATGGCTTGACACGGCTGTACAGTAACGTGGCAAAGAAGATCTGAGGTAACAGGGAGCAGAGCATTCTGTGTAGGATCTTGGCTCGAGAGTTTCTGGCTGACGCGAGCTTGATATAAGGCTGGCTCGGTTCCGAGGACGGAACCGAAAACCCATCAATAAGGAATGAATGAAGATTAATAACATCAGATAGAAGACCTTTCAGTATTCGTTTTTCTTTACGTCCTTGAAGGGCTCAGTAGCTGAAGGCAGCTCAAACACAGCAGGAAGCTTAAAGGTGTGAAGGCCCTAAGCATTATACACACCGAGAGTGGGAGGTGTGTCTGCGTGCGTGTGTGTGTGTGTGTGTCTGCGTGCGTGTGTGTGTGTGTGTGTGTGTGTGTGTCTGCGTGCGTGTGTGTGCGTGTGTGTGTGTGTGTGTGTCTGCGTGCGTGTGTGTGTGTGTGTGTGTGTGTGTGTGTGTGTGTGTGTGTGTGTGTGTGTGTGTGTGTCTGCGTGTGTGTGTGTGTGTGTGTGTGTGTGTGTGTGTGTCTGCGCGCGGGTGTGTGTGTGTCTGCGCGCGGGTGTGTGTGTGTCTGCGCGCGGGTGTGTGTGTGTCTGTCTGTCTGTCATGTGTGTGCTTGTGTTTGTGTGTGTGCGTGTGTGTTTGTGTGTGTGTGTGTCTGTACGCGTGCGTGTGTGTGTCTGTACGCGTGCGTGTGTGTGTCTGTCTGCGTGCGTGTGTGTGTGCTTGCCTGTCTGCGTGCGTGTGTGTGTGTGTCTGCTGTGGTGTGTGTGTGTGCTGCGCTGTGTGTGTGTGTGTGGTGTGTGTGTGTCTGCGCTGTGTGTGTGTGTGTGTGTGCTGTGCGTGTGTGTGTCTGCGCGCGTGTGTGTGTGTCTGCGCGTGTGTGTGTGTCTGCGCGCGCGTGTGTGTGTCTGCGCGCGTGTGTGTGTGTCTGCGCGCGTGTGTGTGTGTGTCTGCGCGTGTGTGTGTGTGTGTGTCTGCGCGCGTGTGTGTGTGTGTCTGCGCGCGTGTGTGTGTGTGTCTGCGCGCGTGTGTGTGTGTGTCTGCGTGTGTGTGTGGGAATTTATGTCCGCAGAAAGAGAACTTTTTGAAACACGAGGACATGAGAATTACCTATACTTTTTAGAAAAAGACTACAATTATAGGACAAATTCCAATCTAAATCTAAGGAAGTTTTATCAGCACTAACTACACAAGCACCAACACACTCAAAGAAAAAACTGCGCAAAATATATAAGAAAACACACCATCTCTAAGACTACTCTAAGCACAATGTAAATCCTAAAATAATGATGGAGGAGGATAAAGCACTAACTTATCATATATTAAAGGCAAGCTCTCATTCCACACGTCTGGATTTCACAGGTGGCAAACCAAATTTGGGGTGGTTCAGGCAGGATGAAAATTGTGGTTAGGGGAGGAGTCAAAGCTCTTGGATCCAAAGCTTTGGCATGAGGTGCCAAGGTCAGATCCAATCGGATCCTACTACTACATGATGAATTAGATGAAAAAAGACAACATCAGATATGATTATGAAGTACTTGGGAAAGTAAATGTTGATTCAGTATTAGGCCTAGATGGTATATAGAGTATGGAATACATAGGAAATTAAGAAACTGGCAACAAGTGTGTTTTGTAAACATTTTGAATGAATGGTTGAAAGAAGGATTTGTTTATGAATAGTTACCTAGTCAGATATTAAAATTGATATGGAAAAAAGATGAAAGGAATGAAATAAAAAATTGTCGACCTATCACATTAAATAATACAGATAAGAACATTTTTATGAGAATAATCCAGGAGGAGAAGGGAAGGAAAAATTAAGTACATTATGGAAGAAAGCATATGGTATAAAAGGGAAGGGATGCCAGGAATTATTATTGCTGGATTGAAAAATTGTGCACGATACAAGTAAAAGTGAAGATGTGAAACTTACAGGTGATATTACTAAGGCATTTGATACAGTAGGCCACGATTTGTGAGATTTTATGGAAAAGCAGTAGGCCACGATTTGTGAGATTTTATGGAAAAGTATGGAATATGTAACAGGATTAGGAAAGTATATGTCTACAAAGCAAAATAATTGAGTGCGTTAGTGAATGGGTGGTTGATTAAATATACATGACTTGTTCGTAGGTTCATAGGATAGTACTAGGTTATCTGCCCTTGTGGGTCATTTTAAGCCTAGCCAAATTTCTCAACCCAAAGAATCAAACCCTGTACTTCAGGTTTATGAAGTAAACACCTTAACCAGTATGCCAACCCCTCAACATCAATTGTAAATAGTTGTACAAATAAAGAACCCCTACTCTTTTTGATAGATGCCATGGGATCTTTTACATTCACCTGAACTACTATCAACTCAAGCAGATGGGGCCTCGGTTTAACATCGCATCGAAGGACCCTCCTTAAGTTGCACAGCAGTGCCAGTAATTGATATACCTGGTGTGGGAATAGAATCCACAGCCTTCTGGACCAAAGGCAAGTATCCTACCTGTTTTGCCACTTGTGGTATACAAGACATGGATGTCTCATGAGTGGGATATTGTTTGCATTAGTAATGAATCTGACAGTGAGTGAAGCAGCTTATAAAATTAAAGATGCTAGATACGGGATGCAAAAGGTGGTGATTCAAGTAGCTTTGATATATGCAGAAGATATAGTTGTAGCTGTGAAGAATAAAATATGGACGAGGGAAGTGTTGGTTTGTCTGAATGGATGAATGACCATGACTAAAGATAAAAGCAAGGGCTGGGAATGACCATGATTAAAGATAAAAGTAAGGGTTTGGGTAGTGATGTAAAAATTGGAGGAGTATATATTTTTCAATGAATGAAGTATCTTTGATAGGGACAACAAAGAAATCCTTATTTTTTGAGGCAAGTCTTTTAGCAAAGTCAAATATGATTACTGTTTTCCAGTCTCACTGATAGCCTCATTAGAAAAGGTGGCACAAATACTATGTATACTGCAGATAAATGCTGCTCCTTTCCCTTCATACTGGGTGTTATTCTAGTGGTGTGAACAAATCAAATTACTGGTGGGACAAAAAAGAGTGAATCTAAAAACTGAGTGAATCAACAAAATTGAAAAAAATCCCACACACACGTTAGGTACTTACGGGAATAATGCAGGTGGTTAGAAAAACACATTTCACGTGTGAAAGAATTAACAGAAGAGATATGGGGGCAAAGTCCCATCCAATTACCTGACATTTTCAATATTAACAGATGACTTAAGTGTTAACTTTACTGAAATGCATATGTTTATTCCGATTACAGCTAAAACGACTACCAAGAAGCTTGGTCATACCATCCAATATTGCTAGGAGATTAACATTGTTCCCTCAAGTACAGTTTCACCCGCCAGTCATCAACTACAAATTAGTGTCTGGTGTTTACCTGATAGTGCTCTTGTGGGGGGCTGCGACTTCCACCATCCCAGCTAATTATATATGCAAACTCCGAGAGTGCACCTTTATAAGGGGATACTATTATTTATTAACATATAAGATGTTCTGTACTTTATTTTACACAATGTGCACTTTAGAAGGTGTTTTTCTGAAAGTTACATTTGCTTAGTTTTAGTTGATAGCATCGGATGATTCTGATATTGGCCAGCTATAACTATTCGATGATTTGCTTTATGATGTAAAGCCTATACGACAAACAGCAGTTTCAATTTGTAACATTCGATGAAACACCGTTTAGCGAATGTTTTCTTCAATAATAAACCATAAATCCCTTACGAACTACCTCCAAACAAAAAAGCAGGTAGAAGAGCAAACTCTCTCACTATCCACAAAGGATACAGTGAATGGAGCGCACGACCGAGCTGCTGCTCAGAATGATGACAAACTAAATCTGGGGTAGTTCTGTTAGAGCGGGGAGGTTATAGGTAGAGGATTTGAAGTTTGTTGATTTGAAGTCTTTGGAAGTTGGCCAGCAGTATTGGATCCAATAACCCACAGGTTGAACCCAGGTAGAAAAGACAACATAAAATCTGAAATCTCCCAGAAAAAACATCTGACCTGATTCCTTAAATGCTTCCAGCAGCTCTTTCTTCTGATGACTATCCAAGAATTATATGTCACTATTTATGACTATAACAAGTTGATTTCAGTATGGACACATTTGTGTGTGTAGAAATAGCACAAAAACCCATTACAACAGAGTAAAAATGCACAGTATAACAATAGAAATCTGCTAAGATTTATATAAATGTTTCCCCAACTACTTAAAATTAATTACAAAAAAACCATCAACTAACTGTTCAAACATTATATTTCACTTCATTCCAGTCTTTAGGAATCCACAAATAGGTGTATTTCAGTAAGGCAACCAGTTTATAAGCAGAGAAATAGAAAAAAAAAGCATAAGAGTAAAAATAAAAACACAACAGAAAGATCCATATAAAACAAATTGTCTACAGAAAACAAATTGCTAAATACTGCTATTGAAATGGAGCAGTTTCATTAAGTAGGTAAAGGGGTTATCTTAGTTAACCTTGTGCGAAGGTCAAGGACATCAACAATGAATGCATTTTAATCAATCTGAAATGCAAATGCCCTCAACTGTATTCCATTTATGGAAAAGGAAAACTTCAACACCAACCCTAATGTTATATATAGTTCACACTCTAAATACTCAGATTTGTTTCCAACTTCCAAGTCAGTCATGACATTTTCTTTAAAGATTCTAGCTGCGGGCATTACTTTATTCTTCATTTCAACTAATGTTTTTTCAAGATGCTCCACTCCAATATTCTGAAACATCCCAAAGATATGGTACAGGTGGACTTGCAATCCACCAGATCACCAGAAGGTGTGTCTGTGCGTGTGTCTGTGCCCTGAAACATGCCCTATGTTAAAAACACGTTTCTCAGCTTGCATGTACTGAATCCTAGGATAGGCTTTAGCGCCTTGTGAACTTAAACTAAACAAAGTAGGTAAAGACAGAATGAAAGAAAACATGAATGAATTAGCAAATTCAAGTCATTACCGAAAAATGAAAAAATAAACATTCAAGAATGTAAAACATTTATTAACTCAAAGCTTTTGTCTATAAGCAAGACTTAATCAAAATGAGTCCAAAGCATCAAACTCCACACTTAAATAATTAGTAATCAGAGTCGCATGCATTTATCCATTACTTTTAATGCATTAACCGTTTAATTTTCAAATAAGCTTTAAAAAATTCAACATAATTAAGTCCAGTGACTTACAGGCATCTAAATCCTACTTGTCAACCATACTTCTTGAAATCTAAAAGGATCCTCAAAATATTCTGACTGCATCAATAACTGTGAAAAAGAAATATTTCCCTTTTATAGGAAGGATAAGCATGTTTGGAGAGAATATTCTTATCTTTTGACTCATCATATAAATGCTCAAACTCTCCCATGCAACTCTCTGCATGTTCTCCCAGTGTAAAATGCCTGGCATTGTTTGCAAGTATCTACATATGAACAAACACAGGAATCTGTCTAGTTCCAACCTCAGCAACACAATTGTTGAAAGAATGAAAAACTAGTACTCTAAAAATTTGTTGATGAGCTCAGTCACAATGGTTGTCTTTCGGCTTTTCCCGGTTAAGGGTCGCCACAGCGAAACTCCGATCCACTAATGATTGGCAGTTGATTTTTTTTGATGAGCTCAGTCACAATAATTTCCAAAAATCATGAAACCCAGGTAGTGTTCCAAATCAGCAAGCCTTTATTCGTGCCAAGTGATCCTCAGTAACAGAAAATCAGAAATACTTTACATTAAACATATCAGCTTTTATACACTTTAAAGTAGGTATGGAAAATATATGTACTGTTTAATTTTAAACCAGCCTATTCCACGCAAACAACTTAAACAGGGTCGTAAAAGTGCTTTTAAGAAGAGCAAATACCCACCCTTTACACACTACTACTTAGATCAAACTAAATGCTACTTAAGGAATATCTATTTCCAACCCAAAATCAGAATTAAGAAAAGCATAACATACATGAAAATAGACGGACTTCTAACTAAAATCCCTTTTGGCTAACTAATGCAATAAAGCCTTCATCAGGTCTGTGACACAAACTAAAATCATATACATAGGTAGGTAAGTAAAAAGTGCTAATTAGATAGATACAAGAAAAACACCCAAAGCTATCTAACCATAAACATCATCTAATTAGAATACTATAAATATATTTTTGTGTAATACTATCCAGTAAGCATCCATCCATATGTATTAATGTGCATAAAAACTTAAGTTATTTCCATCTCAGAAAAAAATGTCAATTGCTTCCAGATGAGAGAGAAAAAAAAAAACAAAAAAAAAACAGCCATGACAGTTCTCATGTTTACATCCCCCAAAAATGTTTATACAATGCAAACCAGTAGAAAAACCACACAAAAATACAGAAACAATGGATGAATTAAACTAGTAATGTATAAAAGTGTGCAGGTGTGAGCATGAGTGAGCATTAGCTTGCACCAGTATGCTAAATGGGGGGGGGGGGGGGTTTATACCAAAACTTTATGGTAATAGTGGCATGAAAAAACTAGAAGTTATGTACTCACCATAACGTTTGATGTATGTGGTCCAGCTCGCCTCACATTCTTACTCACGGGTTCGGAGCCGAACATCGGCTCCGACTCGGCCAACTTATTTTTTTTAGCACAAGGTCTCTAATTGGCTAGGCTAACCTGGTATCCCATGTTGCACTGCTCCATAGCCCCAGATCTAGTTTGCAGCAATCCACAGTCACACCTCATGCACAACCACAGTTCAGTAAGGTAGAACACTATCCAGGGTACCGAAGGGTACTGAAGACCAATGTCGCCTCCAAATCCTCCAGGAGGGGGGACAGGTGGGAGGGAACGTAAGAATGTGAGGCGAGATGGACCACATACATTGAACGTTATGATTAGTACATAACTTCTAGATGTTATGTGGTCCAATCTCGCCTACATTCTTACTCACGGGACAGCGTCCTCAGCACCTCTATCCTGGGGGCTCAATGGAAGATGCTCCTGAGAACGGTGGAACCAAAGGAAGTCCGGCTCCTAGAAGCCACGTCTAATTTGTAATGAGTAATAAAGGTGTGGGGAGAAGCCCACGTGGCCGCAGCACAAATTTCATTCAAAGATAGCCTGGAATGATAGGCTACTGAAGCGGAAACAGCCCTGGTGGAGTGAGCCTTGACGGGGAAAGTACAGTTTTGTACCTACCATAAATGTAGATGTTCGAGTGCTAATACAGTTGCAGTAATCACATATGGGTTCTCTGCAGTAATCACATATGGGTTCTCTGCCATCAGGCGGTCCCTCGGTCGGCCGAATTCCAAAGTCTTGGTCCGGCGTCGGTTGTCGTTGCTTTCTCTTCTGACGTCAATGAGGCCAGAGTATATAAGACACAGCCGACGCCATGTTCTCCAGTCTTTCTTGCCCCAGATGTCAGGTGCCCCCAAAAGGAAGGCAATACATAAATTATGCTTATAAGAATATACAAGCAATGCAAAATAATCCAAAATCAGTAGTTGCAAGCAAATAAACCATAGAAGGATAACCCAGTGAGGTTGTATGAAGAGATAGTTAGGCCCCATGCCTTTACCAAGTGGGGAAGGAGGGAGGGAAACCTGTACTGCAGCTGTATTAGCACTCGAACATCTACATTTATGGCAGGTACAAAACTGTACTATGTTCATCGTGCATACAGCTGCAGTAATCACATATGGGTAGAGTCCCAAAGCTACGCACAGGGTGGTAGGTATTAAGAGGAACTGGGTTGAGCCACAATGCCCTGCAAAACAGCAGTGGCAAAGCCTGCTCTTGTTCTGGAATATAAAGGCAGGTGGTAGTGTTTTGTGAAGGTATGTACAGAACTCCAAGTGGCTGCCTCCAAAATATCTTTGGTAGGAACCCCTCTGAGGAAGGCTGTAGAGGTAGCCGTGGCCCTGGTGGAGTGTGATCCGATACCTGTAGGAACAGATTTCCCATGATAGGAATAACAAAACCGTATGCAGTGGCCTATCCACTTTGAAATAGTCTGCTTGGAAACTGGCTTCCCTTGAGCCCCTACAGCATAGGACACAAAGAGTTGTTCTGATTTCCTGAAGGACTTGGTTCTGTCCAAATAGTAACGTAGCTGCCTATGGATGTCTAAAGAATGTAGCAGCCTTTCCCCTTTGTTTTGAGGATTGGAATAAAAGGTAGGAAGGTGTATGGCTTGATTTAAAGCTACCCTGGATACCACTTTAGGCATAAATGATGGGTTGGTACGAACGGAAACCCTGTCCTGATGAAAAATGAGAAAGGGCTGCACCGCCATGAGGGCCTGTAGCTCCGAAACTCTACCAGCTGAAATGATAGCCAGAAGGAAGGCAGCTTTCCAGGACAAATATTGCAAATCTGTTGCGGCAGCTGATTCAAAAGGAGGCAATGTTAATTTTTCTAGTATGTAATTAAGATCCCAAGCTGGTACTGGTTGTTTCCTTGGTGGTCTTATATTCTTAGCCCCTCTGAGGAACTGTCGTACGAGTGGGTGAGAAAATAAAGGTGGATCCGTGTTGAATTCTGCAGAAATGGCTGAGGCATGGATTTTTATGGAAGAAAATGAAAGTCCACTGTTCAGTAGCTCAGCTAGATACTGTAATACCTGAGGCAAGTACAGTTTATTAGGGTCCTGGCCTTTTTTCTCATTCCATGAGCAAAACCGCTTCCATTTTGCGGAGTAAGCTTTTCTAGTAGATGGCCTTCTGGCCTCCAAAATGACATCCTTGGAGAGCAGGGTCTGTTGTGGTGTTAAGGAATTTTCCATGCTGCGAGATTGAGTGTTTTCAGCTGACTGTGAAGAGTTTTGTAGCTGTGCTGAGTCAGCAGAAGAGGCATTAGAGGCAGGGACCAGGGAGGAGTATGTGTTAGGCTCCTCAGCAGTGGGTATCAGTGTTGCCTTGGCCAATCTGGAGCAATCAGTATCATCTTTGGTCTGTCTGCTCTTGCTTTCAAAAGTACCTTGGGCAGAAGAGGCAGAGGTGGGAATGAGTAAACTGTCCATGCTGTCCAACTGAATGAAAGGGCGTCCACTCTCCAGGCCTTTGGATGGAAGGTCCTCGAACAAAACTTTTCCAATTGATGATTCCTGTGGGAGGCAAAAAAATCTGTGTCTGGCCTCCCCCACACTTGGGTTATTTCTGTAAACACCTGAGGATGTAACTTCCATTCGTGTGGATCTGTCATATTTCTGCTTAATTTGTCTGCCAGCGTGTTTTCCAATCCTGGCAGGTACTGTGCTTGAAGTTCGATTTGCCATTTCACAGCCAAGTTCCAAAGAGTCATGGCTAGTCTGCACAAGGGGTATGAATGTGTTCCTCCTTGTTTGTTTATGTACCACATTACTGTGGTGCTGTCTGTTCTTATCAGTAATTGTCCTGGATGCAGGAAGTCCTTGAAAGGTGTAATTGCATTTATTACTGCTAGCATTTCTTTTTGATTGATGTGAAGGTGCTTTTCCTTTTGGGACCATTTGCCCTGGATGCACCTGTCCGTCATGTGCGCCCCCCAGGCGTAATCTGAGGCGTCTGTTGTGATAACTTGCTTTGCTTGAGGCTTGCAGAATGGAAGGCCTGTGTTTGTTTGACATGCTTGGGCCCGCCATAGAAATTCCTTTTGCAAACATGGGATTATTGGTATTATTGTTTCCAAACTGTGACTGTGTTGAGACCATAGGTTTTTTAGGTACCATTGAAGTTTCCTCATATGCAGCTTTGCACATGGGATTAAAAGAATGCAAGATGCCATGAATCCCAGAGCCTGCAGGATTTTCCTTGCAGTAAGCCTGGTACTTTTTGCTAGTATTTTGAAGTACTGAGATAGTTGCCCCTGTTTTTCTGGCGTAAGATAGGCCATTTGGGTGTTTGTGTCCAAGTTGGCACAGAGGAAAGTTATTTTCTGAGATGGTGTTAGCCTTGATTTCTCTTTGTTGATTGTGTATCCCAGAGAATGCAATAACCGTGCCACATATGCCAGATGTTCCAGAAGTATGTGTTTGCTGTCCGCTTGGATCAGGCAGTCGTCCAAATAAGGGTAAATTTGTATCCCTTGAAGTCTGCAGTAGGCAATCACTGATGCCAGGCACTTTGTGAATACTCTGGGCGCAGTAGATAAGCCAAAGGGCAATGCAGAGAATTGATAGTGGATTGAACCTGCAAGAAATCTGAGGTATCTTCTGCAGCTTTGTCTGATTGGGACATGCAGGTATGCCTCCTTGAGGTCCAATGTTACCAGCCAAAACTCCTTGCCCAGCATGGGAAGAAGTTGCTGTAATGTGAGCATCTTGAATTTTGGTACGAGTAGAAATGTTGTTTAGGATGGATAAGTCCAAAATGGGTCTCCAGTCGGTTCCTTTCCTTGGTACCAGAAAAAGTCTTGAATAAAAACCTTGACCTTGTTCGTGAGTAGGTACCTCTTGAATAGCTCTCATGCTTATGAGCTTTGAAATTTGTAGTTGTGCCTCTGCCCTTTGATTCTGTGGCAGGTTTGGCATGCCTCTCATTTTTGGAAGAGTGTGGAAATGAAATTTGTAGCCTCTGTTTATAATGTCCAGGATCCATTTGTCTGTTGTGACAATATGCCAATTGCTTGCAAATAATGCTAGCTTTCCTCCCATAGGTGCTGCCAGCTGAGACGTGCTTGGCATGGAAATGAGGGAGTCATTGGATTTGCTTCCTGTATTGTTGTGCACTGTCCTCGCCACCTCTTGGTGATGGAGTTTGCCATTGTCGTCCTCTATATGATCCTTGTGATTGCCCTCTGCCCCTTGTGCGTCTGTATCTACCTCTTTGGGGCTGGTCAGTGGCTGGAAAGGACCAGTTTTTTGAAGGCCAATTCCTGCTAAAACGTGGTGGTTGGACCTGTAAAAAGGCTTTGACAGTTTGCATAGATTTGGTTTTTTCTTCCATTTTCCGCAGTATCTCCTCAGCATTAGTACCAAACAGCACATCCTTTTGTAAAGGAGCATCTAGAAGTTTAGCTTTCACATGATCAGGCAAGTTTTGTTCTCTAAGCCAGGCGTGTCTGCGATGACTGATCCTGTAGCAGCCGCTCTACTTGAAGCCTCTAGGGCATCATAACCACATTGTAAAGTGTGTTTACCCACTTGCTCTGCACTATGCATCATATCCTGTAACTCCTTTAAATCTGGTTGTTCAGGTTGAGACATTTTATTCCTTAATTGTGATAACAAAAACTGTTGATATTTAAGCATATGAAACTGACAATTTAAGGCCCTCATGGCTAGGGTGGCCAAGGTATATACCTTTTTTCCCCACCTTTCTAAAGATCTTGACTCCCTTTCTGCAGGAAGTGGATTCTTGGCAGTGGAGGCCTTCAATCCCTTGGGGCCTTGAGAAATGGTTTCAGGGTCAGCATTATGGCTTTTGAAGAGAAATTGGTGAGAGTTGGGTACTCTGTAATACCTATCAGGTTTGACTGGTGCAGGAGGTAGAGAATCTGGGTTAAGGCAAGCCTCCGAATAAACATCATCAAGTATGTCCAAAACAGGGGGTATCGCCAGAGGTCTGTGTTGAGGTAACAATAGAAATTCCCTAAGTCTTTTCTTGGAATCTGAAAAGTCTTGGCCTTCCCAATGGAAGTGTTCCCTCAAGGTGTGTAAGGTTTCCCCAAAGGAAAAATCCTCAGGAGGGGATACAGAAGGAATGGACTGCTCTGCATCCGAATCCTCAAAAGGGGAGTAAGAGTGTTCCTCTGCATCAGAATGTTCTGATAAAATGGATCCCTGATCAGAAGAGGGAGAATCTTCCTCCACTCTGGGTCTCTTGTCTGGAGGGGGTTGAGAACCTCTGATAAGAGTAATTAAATCCTCAGCCATTTTAAGCATCTGTTTTTTAGGCATGGGACCTGGAGATGGGCCCTGTGCAACAGGCCTCTTGGGATGCCTGGCTGCTTTGGATTTAGTAAAGGCCTTAATAGAAAAAGAAGATGAGGGTCTAAAGACACCATGGGTGGAGGTGGACCTGTCCACATTAGTAGGCTCAACATTAGCAAAGGCTTCGGTGGTTGTAGTCTGGGAAAGGGCCGAGGTCCCAGCGGTCTCGGGTACAGAGGACACTGCCAAAGGAGTGTCGTCGGTAGTCAGGGACTGCAAAGGCATCTCGCTGAGAACCGGACCACGTGTAGCCTGTTTTGGCGTGGTGTCGGCGGGGACCGCAGGCCTCGCGTTGTCGTCGGTCCTTTTCCTTGCGTTTTTTGGACAAAACGGTAGTCAGAGTGTCCGACGACATTTTATAATCAAAAGCTTTACCAAAATAGTGTTGGGCGAACTCCGCCCGACGCTTAATAGTGCGTTTATTGAAGGTAGCGCAAAAGCGACAGCCCGAGACGTCGTGGTCTGGGCCTAAACAAGGTATGCAGAGGGAATGGAAATCCTTATGCGGTATTTGCTTCCCACAAGAAATACAATTATTAACTTTTTCTGACATCGGTCTGAGGCAAGAAAAGTTTCAACGGGTACTTAGCTTTAATGAAGACTTCGGTTTCCAAAATTTTCGTAATTCAGGAGCTGGCCGACCGGCACTTGCGAACTGCTTCTGCTTCGGGCACCGCGCGGCAAAAAAGACTGGAGAAAATGGCGTCGGCTGTGTCTTATATACTCTGGCCTCATTGACGTCAGAAGAGAAAGCGACGACAACCGACACCGGACCAAGACTTTGGAATTCGGCCGACCGAGGGACCGCCTGACGGCAGAGAACCCATATGTGATTACTGCAGCTGTATGCACGATGAACATCTGTAAATTTCTGCCTGCTGACGAATAGACATAGGAGATGCAATCAGAAATCCATCTGGAAATTGTAATCTTAGAAATAGGGGAACCTGTTCTATTTTCTGAAAAGGACACAAACAGTTGGTCAGACTTTCGAAGTTGTTTTTGTCCTGTGTAAGTAAAATCGAAGCTGCCTGTGTACGTCCAACTGATGAAATCTAAACTCTGCCTTGTTGGAAAATTGAGGGAAGAAAACTGGCAGCTCAATAGACCGACTGAGATTAACGGTAGAGGTTACTTTCGGAAGAAAGGACGGATTAGGTCTCAAGGAAACCCTGTCCTTATGAAAGATTAAATACGGGGATTTGATGGACAACGCTTGAATCTCCGACACCCGTCTGGCTGATGTGATGACGATTAAGAATGCAGTCTTCCAAGACAGAAATTTTAGTTCACAGGTAGCAGCTGGCTCGAAAGGTGATGAAGTCAGGGCTTGTAAGACAAAATTTAAATCCCATGGCATGATGGGTTCTGACACAGGAGCCCATAGTAACAAGGTGCCCCTCAAAAAGGCCTTACATAGTTTATGAGCCATGAGAGAAGGTTCGTAAGAGGTATGAAAATTAGAAATAGCGGCCAGCTGGACCTTAATGGTCGCAGGAGCAGAATCCTGCTGAAAAGTATGGATAAAAAATCCAAGACAGCAGGGATGGGGACTGTGAAAGGATCCAGTCCCTGGGCCTGAGCCCAAATTGAAAATCTTTTCCACTTGCTGAAATAAATCTTCCTGGTAGAAGGATTTATGAGAAGAAGATAAAATGTGTACTACCTCAGTTGAAAAACGATGAAGTCTGACTAAAGATGGAAGTGGAGTAGCCAGGCTGTCAACCTGAGGGCCCGCAGGGAGGGATGGGACTGTCCAGACATGTGTGTCAGTAGGTCTGGGGCTGGGTCCAGAATCCAAGGACTGTCCACTGCACACTGATGAAGAAAAGAGAACCAGACTTGGCGAGGCCAGTGTGGGGCAATTAGAATCATCTTGCTTCCCGAGGAAATGGCTTTCTGAATCGCTCTTGGTAGCAGAGGAAACTGAGGGAAAGCATAGAGCAGACCGGGAGGCCAATCGTGGACTAGAGTGTCCCTGGGTGACTCCTCCTGTGGGGGGGGATCAGAGTGAAGTAGTTGCTGCAATTGGCATTGTGGGGATTGGCAAAACGATCACAGCAAGGCTGACCCCACCTGTTGAAAATCTGTTCCGCAACTCGGCAGTTCAGGGTCCACTCGTAAGGCATCAGAATACATCTGTTTAGCCTGTCTGCTATCCCATTGGCCTTCCCCGGAATGTGCGTTCCCACTAGGAACCATTGGCCACTGCCACACTCGCATGGCCTCTCTGCATAGGGGGTAAGATCTGGTTCCCCCTTGCTTGTTGGGTACCACACCACGGACATGTTGTCCGAGTGAATCGCAATCGTCCCTAGGGGGAGAGAGCTCTGCAGTGCTTGCAACACCAGTAACACTGCTCTCATCTCTAGAACATTAATGTGCAGATGTACCTCGTGATCTTGCCATGTGTCTTGGACAGTCCTGCCAAGATAATACCCCCCCACCCCATCTGGGAGGTGTCCATGGTCACCGTGGCAACAGGTGGCATAGGAATAAACTGATTCCCTTTGTTCAAGTTGGCGGAGCGTAGCCACCAACAAAGGTCCTGTTTGCACCGATCGGTGAGTAGGAACAAATGGGACAGGGGAAGTTTCTGAAAGGACCATTGGGCAGAGAGGAGCCACTGCAGAAGCCTCATGTGTAATTTGGCTAGAGGCACTAACATAATGGTGGCTGCCATGGATCCCAGAAGCTGTAGAACCCATCTGACCTGAACCTTCTTGAGGGGTAACAACGCGTGAACCTGACCCTGCAACACTCCTATCCTTTCTTGGGGCAGGAATGCCTGCATATGAACGGTGTCTAGCTCTGCGCCTATAAATGTGACATGCTGTGAGGGCAGCAAGGCAGACTTTCCCCAGTTCAAGGTAATTCCTAGTTGATGACAAAGGGCAATGGCCGTTTCCCTGGCCTGAATGAGAAGATGCCTGGTGGGGGCAGTGAGGAGCCAGTCGTCCAGGTATGGAAACACTTGGAATCATTGACATCTCAGGTGAGCTGTCACCACTGCCTAACAGTTGGTGAACACCCTGGGGGCTGTGATGAGACCAAAGGGCAGGGCACGAAACTGGAAATGACTGGCTCCCAGCTGGAAGCATAAGTGACTCCTGGATGCCCTGTCCATTTTGATATGGTAGTAAGCATCCTTGAGGTCGATGGAGCACATCCATACTTCTTTTCCCAGTAACGGAAAAATAGACTGAAGGGTGACCATTCGGAACTTGGACTTTAGAAAGTACAGTTGTGTACACTTACCATAAATGTAGATGTTAGAGTGTCTTCACTGTTGCAGTCATCACTGTAGGGTTCTTCCTGCCGGCAGGCAGCCCTCAGTCGGCCAGAATCCCAAAGTCTGGGTCCGACGTCGGCTGTGTACTCGCCCTCCTGACGTCAGAGCACCAGGTGTACAAAGCTCCCAGCTGACGCCATGTTCTCCAGTTTTTCTTGCCCCAGATGTCAGGTGCCCAAAAGTGAAGGCTAAAAGTAAAACGAAAATGTAACATACAACAAACCCCATAACCTGTAGCAAATACACCTCAGAAGAAGGGTGAAGTAGGAAATCATACCAATAAAAGTATAAGAGGGGATAGGAGGGTGGGTAACCCAGACTGCAACAGTGAAGACACTCTAACATCTACATTTATGGTAAGTGTACACAACTGTACTATGTTCATAGTGTTTCACTGTTGCAGTCATCATTGTAGGGTCGAATCCCAAAGCTGAGAGAAAGGGTGGTGGTTATTAAGAAGGGGTGGCTAGAAGGCCTTGCAAGACTGCAGAAGCAAAGCCTGCCCTAGACTTAGAATAAAGAGGGAGATTATAGTGCTTAGAGAAAGTATGCACTGAACTCCAAGTTGCAGCTTCCAAAATATCTTTGGTAGGTATTCCCCTGAGAAAGGCAGCTGAAGTAGCAGCAGCTCTGGTAGAGTGAGTCCTAACTTTTCCTGGGATTTGCTTTCCATGATGAGTAACAAAATCTGATTCCATGAGCAATCCATTTAGAAATGGTCTGTTTTGAAATAGCTTTGCCTTGGGAATTTATTGCATATGAAACAAACAGATGTTCTGTTTTCCTGATATCCTTGGTTCTGTCAAGGTAAAAGCGAAGCTGCCTGTGCACGTCAAAAGAATGCAAGATCCTCTCCCCCTTATTTTGTGGATTAGGGAAGAAGGTTGGCAGGTGAATAGTTTGGTTTAAAGCCACTTTAGAAACCACTTTAGGCATGAAAGTAGGGTTAGTCCTCAAAGAAACCCTGTCTTGATGAAAAATAATGTAAGGTTCCACAGCCATGAGTGCTTGTAACTCCGAGACTCTCCTGGCTGAAGTTAAAGCCAGTAGGATAACAGTCTTCCATGATAAATACTTTATATCAGATGTGGCAGCAGGCTCAAAAGGAGACAGAGGTTTTTCCAGGACATAATTAAGGTCCCAGGCAGGAATGGGTGGTGTCCTAGGTGGCCTTAAATTCTTTGCTCCTCCGAGATATGGTTTCAGAAGTGGATGTGAAAAAATTGGAGGGTCTGTATTATAATGTGCAGAGATAGCTGAGGCATGTATTTTTATGGAGGAAAAAGATAAACCCTTATGCAACATATCTGTTAGGTAATGTAGAAGCAATGGAATATTTGGAATGTGAGGATCTGATTCCTGAGCATGCATCCAGGTGCAAACTCTCTTCCATTTACCTTCATAAGATTTCCTAGTGCTAGGCCTTCTGGCTTCTAAGATAACATCCATGACCTGTTTGGAAAGTGTAGGATTAATCATAGGCCCTGAATACGCCAGGCTGAGAGTTTTGATAAGAGTGCAGGACCTGGCCGTGGTGTCGAGACAAAAGATTTGGAATCTGAGGTAGAATCCAAGGAGGTTCCTGGGATAGATTTATCAGTGTTGAGTACCAAAATTGTCGAGGCCAATTCGAGGCTAGTAAGATCAGCTTTGCTTTGGTTTGTCCTGTTTTATTTTTTAACACCCTTGGTAGAAGAGGTAGTGGTGGAAAGGCATACCCAGAGAGGTTCCTCCAACTGAATGAGAGAGCATCCACTTTCCATGCTAGCTTGTGATGTTTCCTTGTGCAAAAAGTCTGTAACTGGTAGTTGTGGGGAGATGCAAATAGATCTATGTCTGGACAGCCCAAGGCTTCTGTAATCATCTTGAATATTTGGGTGTCTAGCATCCACTCATGTGGGTCTGACAGGTTCCTGCTCAGGCTGTCTGCCAGAGTGTTTTGTTTCCCTGGCAGGAATTGAGCTTGTAGGTCCACTTTGCAAGCTAGTGCTGTGTTCCATAGAGTCATGGCTAGTCTGCAAAGGGGGTGGGAGTGAGAACTCCCTTGCTTGTTTATGTACCGCATTACTGTGGTGTTGTCTGTCCGTATCTGTAGCTGCCCTGGCTGTAAATGATCCCTGAAAGCCAAGAGGGCATTCTGCACAGCTAACATCTCTTTTAAATTGATATGTAGATGCTTCTGATCCTCTGTCCAAAAACCTTGTAGGCCTTTCCCCTGCAAGTGGGCTCCCCATGCATAATCCGATGCGTCCGTGGTTATCACTTGGTAGGCTGGAGGTAGACTGAAGGCTTTCCCTTTGTTTTGAAGACACGCCATGGCCCACCAATGGAATTCCTTTTGCAGGCAAGGCAAGACAGCAATCACCGTTTCCAGACTGTGACAATGCTGGGACCATACGCTTTTTAGGTACCATTGTATCTTCCTCATATGCAGTCTTGCATATGGTATGAGTAGGATGCAGGAAGCCATGTAACCCAAAGCCTGCAGGAATTTCCTTGCAGTTAGCGGAGACATCAACGCCAGGCTTTTGAAAGTTGAAGCCAGCTGTAGTTGTTTTTCTGATGTCAGGAATGCCATCTGGGTTGTTGTGTTTAAAAGAGTCACCCGGGAAAGTTATCTGTTGAGTGGGTGTCAAATTTGACTTTTTTTATGTTCACAGTGAATCCCAGGTACTTGAGTAGATTCTGAACAAATTCCAGGTGCTGGAGTAAAATGTCCTTGCTGTCTGCTTGAATAAGGTAGTCGTCCAGATAAGGGTAAATTTGAATTCCCTTGAGCCTGTAGTAAGCTACTACTGGTGCCAGGCACTTGGTAAAGACCCTGGGCGTAGTAGACAAGCCAAAGGGCAGCGCAGAAAATTGGTAATGTTTCGAGCCTGCCTTGAACCTGAGGTATCTTCTGCACTGCTGTCTGATAGGAATGTGTAGGTAAGCCTCCTTTAAATCCAATGTCACCATCCATGCATTTTTGCTCAACATTGGCAGGAGCTGCTGCAGAGTAAGCATCTTGAACTTTGGTATATCCAGGAAAGTATTTACGACTGACAGATCCAGGATGGGTCTCCAAGTATTTTGCTTTCTGCGAACTAGAAAGAGTCTTGAATAAAAGCCTTGTCTCGTCTCTGAATTTGGAACCAGTTCTATGGCCCTCATAGCCATGAGGGACCTCACCTGTTTTAACGCCTCTGCCCATTGAGTTTTTGGTAGATCTGGCCATCCGTTTGGTTTTGGTAGGGTGTGAAAGTGGAATCTGTAACCTCTTAAAACTACATTCAGAACCCACTTGTCTTGGGTTATGCAAGTCCAATTTCGGTGAAAAAGAGAAAGTTTTCCTCCTGGAGGAGCTTCCAGGAGAGAGGTGCCTGGAGCCGTGCAGGAGGAGTTATTGAGCCTGTTTCCTGTAAGGTTGAGACCTATCTTCTCCACCCCTGGGGGTGGAAGCACTCCACTGTCTAGGTCTATAAGAGGTCTGTGCTTGGGCCCTCCCTCTGGGGCGCCTACATTTTCCCCTCTGCGGCCTGTCCAAGCTGGGAAAGGACCGATTTTTAGCTGGCCAATTTCTGCTAAATCTAGGAGGCTGAACTTGTAAGAAATCCTTAACAGTTTGCATGGATTTTGCCTTATCCTCCATTTTCTTTATAACCTCTTCAGCCTTAGACCCAAATAAAACATTATGTTGAACAGGAGCATCCAGTAACTTTGCTTTCACTTGATCAGGCAACTTTTGTTCCTTTAACCAAGCATGCCTTCTAATGACCGTGCCAGTGGCAGCTGTCCTGCAAGAGGCCTCCAAAGCATCAAAACCACAGTGTAAGGTATGTTTTCCCACCTGCTCAGTAGTACGCATCAAATCATGTAATTCCTTAGTCTGCACATGCAGAAATGGTACTCATTTTTTGTATCATAACAGACAAAAGGTATTGCTGATATTTCAACATATGAAATTGACAATTTAAAGCCCCAATAGATAAAGTAGCAGAAGTGTACACTTTTTTGCCCCATCTCTCCAAAGCTCTAGAATCCTTATCTGACGGAATAGGGTTCTTAGCAGTGGTGGCCCTTAACACTTAGGACCCTGAGAAATGGTTTCTGGATCAGCAGTAGGATTTTTATAAAGAAACTGGTGGGAGTCAGGGACTCTAATATCCTTCAGGCTTAGCAGGGGCCGGAGGAAAGGAGTCAGGAGTTAAACTAGACTCAGAAACGACATCATCCACAATATCCAAAATAGGAGGAATAGCCAGGGGTCTGCATTGGGGAAGAAGGAAATCCCTAAGCCTTCTCTTAGATTCAGAGTACTCCTGCCCTTCCCAGTAAAATGTTCCCTCATGTCATGTAACGTTTCCCCAAAAGAATAATCCTCAGGAGGAGAAGCTTAAGGGATGGATTCCTCAGCATCAGAATCCCTCATAAGGAGGGAAAGTATAATGCTGTTCAGAGGAAGACACTGAAGAGATAGATGCCTGATCAGAGGATTCATAATCCAATTCCTGTCTTGGCCTTTTGTCAGGAGGGGGATGTGAACCCCTAATCATAGTTAACAAGTCCTCCGCCATTTTAAGCATTTGTTTTTGAGATTTAGGTCCCGGATCAGAGGAGGCCTGGGCTTGAGTCTTTGTTTTAGAAGGAGTCTTTGCCTTTGCCTTTACCTGAAGCTGCGTAGGCCTGAAAATCCCCTCGGAAGCCGGTACCTGCACAGCAGCTCTGGACCCATCCGAGGGAGCATTATCCGAAGATCCTCCACCTGGAGTATTCAAAGGCCTAGTTGGCTCCTCGTGGGAGTCCGTTTCGGCAAGCGGTTCTGTAATGGCCGACGACAGGGGCTGCGAAAGCGCCTCACTGACAACGGCCGAACCAGCAGCTGGCTCTGATTGTAAACTGTCATCTGATTTGGACGTCGGAGGCCTATCCTTATCCTTGCGCCTTTTATGAACTCCGGTAGTCGGAAGCGTGTCCGACGACATGTTACAATTAAATCGCCTCCCAAAGTAATGAAAGGCCAAATCATATCTCCGTTTAATAGTATGTTGATTAAATCTAGCACAAAACCGAAAACTAGCTACGTCGTGGTCAGGGCCTAGACAAGGAATACAGTAAGAGTGAAAATCCTTATGAGGTATTTGCTTCCCACATGAAATAAAATTATTAACTTTTTCTGACATTGGTCTGGAGCAAGAAAAAAAGTTTCCCCAACGGAGTACTTAGCTTTGAAAAGAAGAATGTCTTCGGTATGAAGCACCAAAACAGGAGACAGCCGACCGGCACTTGCGAACTGCTTCCACCGCACGGCAAGAAAGACTGGAGAACATGGCGTCGGCTGGGAGCTTTGTACCCCTGGCGCTCTGACGTCTGGGAGGGTGAGTACACAGCCGACGCCGGACCCAGACTTTGGGATTCTGACCAACCGAGGGCTGCCTGCCAGCAAGAAGAACCCTACAGTGATGACTGCAACAGTGAAACACTAACATCGTAGCAATTCAGTCAGCTGAGATCCAAGATGGGTCTCAGGTCCCCTGTTTTTTTCGGCACCAAAAAGAGTCTTAAGTCCCTAATCCGATCTGGTCTGAGGGGACAGGTTGGATGACTCCTTTTTCCAGCAACTTTGACATTTCTAGTGTTGCGTGATCCGTTTGACTGGGTGGAACGTCTGAGATTCTCTTGGCTGGAGGGGGGTCTGATAACAAGGGGATGGAATAACCTCCGGTAACTATTCAAAGCACCCATCAATCCTGAGTGATACTTGCCCAGGCTTCCGGGTACAACGAAATGCAGCCCCCGACCGGCTGCGGAATAGCACAGTCGGGCAATACATCAGGGACAATGATAGGAAGGCCCGCAAAAGGAATCACGGTCTCCCGAATTGCGAGGGCCTCCTCTGCCCCTAGGGCGGCGTCTCCCAGAATAGCCTCCCCCTCCCCTGCCTCTGGAGGGGGACTCACCTTGAGTGGCAGGGAAAGACTTCTGTGACTTTTTGAACCACAGTTTTCCTCCCCTCTGAGCCTTGGGGTAAGGCCTAGATGGAAGGGAAAAACGGACCCCTACGGCAGACAGGGTCTTTCCCTCTTGCTCGCCTCTGGTGAGGGTGTCTTTCACTTTGGTCCCAAAGAGTGAGGACCCATCAATGGGGACGTCAGTGAAGGAAGACTTGAAGGCCTCCGCGAAATGACACAGGCGCATCCAGGCTTGCCTCCTGAGGTCTACACCTGAGCTAGCTGCCCTACTCGCCCCTTCGGCTGCATAAGACATGAGCCTTATGGACGAGTTCGAGCCAAGAGTAGACAACTGGGCATTAACGCCTCAGGTATGTTACCCGTTAGAGTAGCTCCTAACTCTTTAAAGAGATCTCTCTGGAGCAGAGTAAAATGACAAAGATAATTCAGAGACCGAAGGGTGAAGGTCGCTGAAGAGAGGGTACGCTTCCCGTACTGATCCATACTCCTTGTTAGGAGGATGGACGGAGGAAGAAGACTCTGCTACTTCCTGCTGAGTGGCCGCCGCTACCACCATGGCATCCACAGAAACCCCTTTGGACAGGAACTCTTTCCCAGGGGGAGCTGAAAGAAATTTATTAGGGCGTCTGGGTACAGGTTCCAGCGAGTCAGAAGTCTCCCACACCCTTCGACAGTTCAAATCTAGGAGCTCATCGAAGGGTGGAGACATCCAGGAGGCGGAGGGTTGAGCCCCAAAGGCCTTGAGGAATACAGACTCCTCCTCAGAGGGGGTTTTGGACGGCCAGTCGCCTCTCTGCCTCAAAATCTCCAGGATGTCGGAGAAAGAGACGTCATCGGAGGACGACTTGGGGGACCCCTCTGACTCCTCGCGGTCGGTATTAAAAGTGAGAGACTCATCCTGGGAGTCTATGTGCTTCCTCTTGCACAACTTCTTTCTTGGGGGTTCCTCAGGCACAGACTCCGAAGGGCCCTCAGAAAGTTGGGGACCGCTCATGGGGGTATCCCCAGATCGATAGGGGGACATCAGAGGCTCTCGCCGGTGTGGAAGGGGATGGAATGACCGATCCGGGTGATGTCACTGAAGATCTGGCCAGTGCGCTCCTCATGGCCTCGAAGGCGGGTCCCCCCCGAATCAGAGGACCAACCAACCTCCGAGGCCATGCCCGGAGCCGGAGTTCCCCGAGCCAAAGCGCCGAGAAGGAGGCTTGGAACAGACATAAGCCCCGAAGTATCCCCCTCGGGCCTGACAGAGGAAACCCAAGTTCCGAAACCAGAGGACAGAGCCGACGTCGGCACCGATAAACCAAGGAGGTGCTCGGAGGAGAAAAGTACAGTTTTGTACCTACCATAAATGTAGATGTTCGAAGATCCACATTGCTGCAGTCATAACCTGTGGGTAGTCCGCTGTCCTCGGTCGGCCCGAATACCAAAGTGTTAGGCTGGCGTCTGTCATGGTCGCTCAGATCTGACGTCAGTACGCCGTGGTACTAAAGCGCATGACCGACGCCATATCCTCAGTCTTTCTTGCCCCAGATGTCAGAAGGCCTTAAAAAGAAAGGCCATAGCCAAAAATAGAAAAAAAAAAATACCCAATCACCAAAAAAAAAACAACAATAGATACACCACAAATCACACAGCCACCCCAAACTACAGAGGGGAATGAGGGAGGGTAAATTAGACTGCAGCAATGTGGATCTTCGAACATCTACATTTATGGTTGGTACAAAACTGTACTATGTTCTTCATCTCACATTGCTGCAGTCATAACCTGTGGGTAGAATCCCAAAGCAAAGGTAAAGGGAGGTTGGTAAAATCAAATAGCATTAGGAGCTGCTAACATGCCCTGTAAAACTGCAGTGGCAAACCCAGCCCTAGATTTGGAATAAAGTGGAAGATGGTAATGTTTAGAAAAAGTGTGTACTGAACTCCAGGTAGCTGCCTCCAAAATATCCTTAGTAGCTACTCCCCTTAAAAAAGCAGTAGAAGTGGCAGTAGCCCTAGTGGAATGAGGTCTGATTCCAGCCGGAACCTCCTTACCATGATGAGAATAACAGAAAGCAATGCAATGCCCAATTCATTTAGAAATAGTTTGTTTTGAAACAGGTTTTCCTTGAGACCCCAAGGCAAAAGAAATGAATTAACTGTTGGGACTGCCTGAACCCATTAGTTCTGCTCAAATAATAACGTAACTGCCTGTGAATGTCCAAAGAATGCAAAATTTTCTCCCCCTTATTTTGGGGATCAGCATAAAATGTAGGCAGATGAATAGATTGGTTTAAAGCCACATTAGAAACAACTTTAGGCATAAAAGTAGGATTAGTACGTAGTGAGACCCTATCCTTATGAAATATCAGGAAGGGTTCAACTGCCATTAGAGCCTGTAATTCAGATACCCTTCTAGCAGACGTAATGGCCAACAAAAAAGCAGTCTTCCAGGACAAAAACTTCAACTCTGAAGTAGCTGCAGGTTCAAAAGGAGGTAAAGTGAGCTTTTCCAACACAAAATTGAGATCCCAGGAAGGAGTAGGAGCTCTACGTGGGGGTCTTATGTTCTTTGCCCCTCTAAGAAATTGCTTGAACAAAGGGTGAGAGAATAATGGTGGGTCACAGTCATAGTGAGCAGAAATGGCTGCAGCATGAACCTTCACAGAGGAGAAAGACAAACCCTTGTCTGATAATTCTGTAAGATACTGAAGTGAAACACTCAAATTAGGCACTGAAACATCAAAGCCCTTTGTTTTGCTCCAAAGAAAAAATCTCCTCCATTTATCAGCATAAACTTTCCTTGTACTAGGCCGTCTGGCCTCCAAAATGACATTCAAAACTTGTTGAGGAAGCTGCGACCCCCTCAGGGTCTAAAACAGGATACGCCAGGCTGTTAGATGTAGAGAGTGAAGTTTGACATTGAGTAAATAACTGTTCTCCTGAGACAGCAGGTGAGGAATCGAAGGTAAAGGCCAAGGAGGCTCCCGTACTAAAGTCCTCAGCAGAGGGTACCAGTGCTGCCGTGGCCAATCTGGAGCTATCAGAATCATGCAAGGCTTGTCCTGCCTGACCTTTAGGAGCACCATGGGAAGGAGAGGCAGAGGAGGAAAGGCATAAACGTGAAGGTTGTTCCAACTGAATGATAGAGCATCCACTTTCCAAGCTTTTGGGTGAAACAGCTTTGTGCAAAACTTTGGCAGTTGGTAATTCAGTGGAGAAGCGAACAGATCTATGTCTGGAGTCCCCCATGTCACCGTCAACTGTTGAAAGACATGAGGATCCAATTTCCACTCGTGGGGATCCACCATCTGTCTGCTCAAAACATCTCCTAAGGAGTTCTGTGCTCCTGGCAGAAACCTTGCCTGAAGGGTGAGGTGCAAACTGAGAGCAGTCTCCCACAAAATCATAGCTTGTCTGCAAAGAGGGTACGAATGGGTACCCCCTGCTTGTTGATGTACCACATGACTGTTGTGTTGTCTGTCTGAATCAACACTTGTCCTGGGAGAAGTAAATCCTTGAAAGCCATCAATACAAATTGGACTGCTAACATCTCCTTCATGCTGATATGCAAATGTTGTAGTCTGGCAGGCCACATGTCTTGAACCCATTTTCCATTGAAGTGTGCTCCCCAGGCCATGTCTGAGGCATCTGTCGTTAAGATCTGACTCGCCTCTGGTCGGGTCACAGAGAGTCCCTTGTTTAGGTGACATTCCTGAGCCCACCACAAAAATTCCCTTTGGATGCAAGGTATCATCTGAATGACAGTGTCCAAATCGTGGCAGTGTTGAGTCCATACGCTTTTGAGATACCATTGTAGCTTCCTCATATGCAGTTTGGCATTGGGAAGCACCAGAATACAAGATGCCATGAACCCCAAGGCTTGAAGGACTGTCCTTGCAGTCAGCCTGGACCGTAGAGACAATTGTTGGAAGTAAAGGGTAAGATTTCTTTGTTTGTCCGGGGTCAAAAAAGCCATCTGAGAAGCTGTATTCAGTCTCACACCCAGAAAGCACATGTCCTGAGAGGGTACTAGACTGGACTTTGTTTCGTTCACAGAATACCCTAGGCACCTTAACACTGCCATAACAAACTGTAGATGGTGAAGTAACTTGACTTTGTCTTGAGCCAGAATCAGGCAATCGTCTAAATAAGGGTAGATTTGTATTCCCCTTAACCTTAAGAAGGCTATCACCGGTGCCAGGACCTTTGTGAACACCCTGGGCGCAGTAGATAAGCCAAAGGGCAATGCAGAGAACTGATAATGTAAAGTCCCAGCCCAAAAACGCAGGAACCTCCTGCAGCTGGGCCTGATAGGAATGTGAAGATAAGCCTCTTTGAGATCCAAAGTTACCATCCAGTGATCTTTGCCTAATAGAGGCAGAAGTTGTTGCAAAGTTAACATCTTGAATTTTGGAATGTCCAGGTATGTGTTGAGAATAGACAAATCCAGAATTGGCCTCCAAGTGTTTCCTTTCTTTGGTACAAGAAACAGGTGAGAATAAAATCCTAGGCCTACTTCTGATGGAGGGACCCCCTGGATAGCCCCCATTTTGAGAAGTAAAGAAATCTGTTTGTGAGCCTCCACCTTTTGCTGAGAAGGAACGTCTGGCATGCCTTTGAAAGGAGGCAAGGTGTGAAAATAAAACTTGTAGCCTCGATCTATAATGTCCAACACCCATTTGTCCTGAGTGACTAAAAGCCAATTTTTCCTGAAATGTGCCAACTTTCCTCCCAGAGGAGCTGCCAGACAGGAGGGATCTGGCAGCTGGAGATACAGGTCATTGGGTCTGTTTATGAAAAGGCTGACCCCTGCCCTCACCTGAAGATTGTGCAGGGGAACTCCACGTCCTAGGCCGGAAAGAACCTTGAGCATGAGCTCTGCGGATAAGCCCATCCCTTAGTAGGCCAATTTCTGCTAAACTTAGGGGGCTGCACCTGTAAAAAGTCCTTAACTGTTTGCATAGACTTAGCTTTGTCTTCCATTTTCTTCAAAACTGACTCCACAGGAGAACCAAACAGAACTTCAGACTGAAGGGGAGCATCCAAAATATGAGCTTTAACATGCTCTGACAAATTCTGATCCTTAAGCCAGGCGTGCCTACGAATAACTGATCCAGTGGCAGCCACCCTGGAAGAGGCCTGAAGAGCATCAAAACCACACTGCAAAGAATGCTTACCCACCTGATCAGAGGCATGAACTAAATCCTGCAATTCTTTACACTCAATGCCCTCTGCAAAAGCATCTACTTTAGATTTCAACTGACTTAGGAGAAAGTTCTGGTACTTCAGCATATGAAACTGGCAATTCAAAGCCCTCATTGCTAGAGTGGAAGAGGTATACACTTTTTTACCCCACCTATCTAAAGCTCTAGAATCTTTAACCATAGGAACTGGATTCTTTACAACAGAAGCCCTGACACCCTTAGGTCCCTGGCTAATAGTTTCTGGATCAGCTCTCGGGCTTTTATACAAATATTTATGAGCCTCAGGCACTCTGTAATACCTGTCTGGTTTGACCGGGGCAGGAGGCAAAGAATCAGGATTAAGGGAAGCTTCAGAGAAAACATCCTGAACAACATCCAAAACAGGGGGTATAGCCAAGGGCCTATGCTGTGGTAAAAACAAAAATTCCCTAAGTCTCTTTCTAGAATCTGAGAAATCCTGACCTTCCCACTTAAAATGCTCTCTCATGGAATGCAGGGTTTCAGAAAAAGAAAAATCCTCTGGGGAGCCGAAGGACTAGAATCCTCTGCATCAGAATCAGAATAAGGAGGAAAATCCTGAATGTCTTCAGCCGAAGACTCAGAGTAATCTGAAGAATGCTCAAATCCTTCCACCTCTGGCTCCACCCTAGGCCTCTTATCTGGAGGAGGCAAAGAACCCCTGATTAAGGTAATTAAATCTTCTGCCATTTTCAGCATATGCTTTTTAGGTACAGAACCTGCAGAACTAGGGCTGACGCCAGAGGAAGACAAACCAGGCCTGACCTTGGAAGGTACCTTAGAGACAGAAGTAGAAGGCCTAACCACCTTATGCAAAGGAGGGACTACAGAAACCTGAGAGGCCCCCTCAGCCTGACCCGACTCCTGAGAGGCCACATCCTGCAACACTAAAGGCTCCCCCTGAGACTCAGCTAAAACCTCGGCTGGATCCACAGATTCCACCGTAGTTTCTAAAGAACCGGCGTCCGTAACGGACGACTCATCCTGCAACGATTTTTCCTTGCGCTTCTTAGCGGTAGCGGGAGTCGGAGGATCCGACGGCATATTGTAATTACACCGCTTACCGAAGACAAGTCTAGCACAATCTAACCTGCGTTTAATGGTGCGCTTATTAAATCTAGTACAAAAGCGACACCCGACTACGTCGTGCTCAGGCCGCAAGCAAGGAATACAAAGAGAGTGGTAATCCCTATGAGGTATCTGTTTCCCACAAGAAATACAATTATTCACTTTTTCTGACATCCGGAATTAACTGAGGCAAGAAAAACAAAAATATTCCCCAACGGGGTACTTAGCCCAACTTGGTCTTCGGTCTGAAACTCAGAATACGAAAATTTCAGGACGCCGAACGGCACTTGCAAAACGCTGCTTCTGCTTCGGACCATGCGGCAAGAAAGACTGAGGATATGGCGTCGGTCATGCGCTTTAGTACCACGGCATACTGACGTCAGACGCCAGCCTAACACTTTGGTATTCGGGCCGACCGAGGACAGCGGACTACCCACAGGTTATGACTGCAGCAATGTGAGATGAAGAACATCCATCGGTACACTCATCGGGACTGGCTCCGGAGCCGACTGGGTCAGAGCCAAAAATAATTTTGCCAACACAGGCGACTGCAGGAGCCTCTAGACCACCCTATCCAAATCCAAATCAGAGAGTCTGGAGGATTTGGAGGAGAGAGACGGCAACTGTGATCTCCTATCTGGAGATCCATGTCTAACACTAGGAGACCGGCTCTGAATGGGCTCTAACAGAATTGGAGCCGAGGCTGAAGAACCACAGCTACCTCCTGCGGCCCCGAGGAGCCGAGGAGGTAGAATCCAATTTGGTAGTCTTCTCCGGTGGCTCCGATGAAACAGATGGAGCTGGAGATCTCTTCTTAGCCTTAGAAGTCTTGGCTTTAGTTTGGGAACCAGAGGAAGAGTCCAAGGACTCCTCAAAGGAAGGCTTTAGAAGACCCTTCAGTAGAAGTTTATTTTTTCTTTCCTGCAGCACTCTCGGGCTGAAGGCGTGACAAAAGCTACAGGACTCCTGTAAATATATAGCCCCTAGGCAGTATACATAAACGGAATGTCCATCTGTTATGGACATCTTGTAGCTGCATTTAGAACATTTCTTAAACCCAGAGGGTTTATGTTCCTTTTGATCCTTTGACATATCAATGACCACTGCTCACAAAACAAACAAGCAACAGGACCCTAGTCCAAAAACGGTTAAGGCGGGAAACTACCGCTAACAAACAACTACTGACAAGAATCTCTAACTTAAACGATTCTTATAATGACAAACACACACACACACACACACACACACACACACACACACACACACACACACACACACACACACACACACACACACACAAGCGAGGAAAAAATGCTTTTTATACAGGAAATTTAGACAAAAACTAGACAACGGAGGGAGGACTAGGTCCCCTAAATTAAATGGGCTTAGCCCGTCGATACAGAGGGATACCAACAAAAATCACTCACACCACAACACACGCTAAACAAGAGCAAATAGTTATTAAAATAGCTTTTGTGAGGAAAAACCACAATATTCAGTGAGAAAAAAGAAGTTTTAAAGCTACTTAGCCACAGCCAAGCGAGACCACGTCCTAGCTACACGAGCGGCAAACGAGATCTGAGGCTATGGAGTAGTGCCACATGGGATACCAGGTTAGCCCAGCCAATTACAGACTTTGTGCTAAAAAAATAAGTTGGCTGAGTCGGAGCCGATGTTCGGCTCCGAACCCGTGAGTAAGAATGTAGGTGAGATTGGACCAAATAACATTGTGTGTTTTGAATCAACCGTTTAAATCTCGTGTGATGCAAGAGTATACTAAATCTAATCAAGTCAGAATTGAGGTTAAGTAACTAAACATATATATATTTATACACATTTTGCACATCATTTTTTTTATTTTTTAGTATGTTTAGTACCTTTAGCACACCAACATATTTCCTCAAATTCCCTAAAAAAACGTTACAGATTGTGTGGCAGTTAATGCAAATTCAACACACTTTTAACAGAGCAATAGTTCTTAAGTCCTGGTTTTCTGAATGCATTTAATTTCAGCTGCTAGGAAAATTCTCTCTCCAAAACACCACTGACGTCCCCTTCAAGCTCACCCATCTCCACATAGTCAAGAATGATAACTTTAAAACCAGAATGTCAGAGGTGTCCAAACAAGTGTTTGGATAAGGCGTTCCTCTGGCATTTACAACTGATGTCAAAAAGATGAACCGAAATCCTCCTTTTTAGTTTATTCATAGTCTTCCCCACATAAAATGCAGGGCAGTCATTACACTTGGCCCTATATACATTTTTTTTCAGTATTACAGTTACCACCTGCTGAAGACTTCCCTTTTAAGACAGGGGCACTCAACTGAGTTGTACTCCATCAAGTACTCACAGAAAGTGCAGGTAGGTGGCCCACAGATTTTAGTGCTCATGTCATCCTGGTGTTCTTTAATTTTCTTTTCCACATAGCTACACATGCTTCTCTTTTTATATACAAAAGTAGGGTGTTCTCCTTAAACACTTACAAGCTGCTGATAGTCAGTGAGGATGGCCTAGTTCTCCTTAATAATGGCTTTAATTATATTGAAATCACAGGTGTAAGTTAGATTCCAACTGTCCTTACTTTTCTCTTCTTTTGGGTTAGAGTGGCCTCGTTGCATAATTCTACCAAAATGTCCATTCCACATAGGGCCATTGTAAGTGTTCAAATCTCTAATAGGATCCAGGATGATATGCAAAGTACAGTTTTGTACCTACCATAAATGTAGATGTTAGAGTGCTAATACAGCTGCAGTCATAACAGATGGGTTCTCCTGCCGTCAGGCGGGTCCTCGGTCGGCCGAATTCCAAAGTCTAGGTCCGGCGTCTGTTGTCGTTGCTTTCTTTCCCGACGTCAGTGCGACAGGGGTATATAAGACACAGCCGACGCCATTTTCTTCAGTCTTTCTTGCCCCAGATGTCAGGTGCCCCCAGAAGGAAGGCGATATATATATATATATATATATATATATATATATATATATATATAATATATAATCATGCACTGCAATATAATCAAAAAACAGTAGTTGCAAGCAAATACACCATAGAAGGATAACCCAGTCAAGTTGTAAGATGAGGAGTTAGCCACTAGGTCTGTACCCAGAGGGGAAGGAGGGAGGGAAACCTGGACTGCAGCTGTATTAGCACTCGAACATCTACATTTCTGGTAGGTACAAAACTGTACTATGTTCATCGTGCATACAGCTGCAGTCATAACAGATGGGTAGAATCCCAAAGCTACGCACAGGGTGGTAGGCACTAGGTGGAACTGGGATGAGCCAGAATGCCCTGTAACACAGCAGTGGCAAAGCCTCCTCTAGTTTTGGAGTATAAAGGTAGGTGGTAGTGTTTAGTGAAGGTAAGCACAGAACTCCAAGTGGCTGCCTCCAAAATATCTTTGGTAGGGACTCCTCTGAGGAAGGCTGCAGAGGTAGCTGTGGCCCTTGTGGAGTGGGATCTGATGCCTGCAGGTACAGATTTACCATGAAAGGAGTAACAAAACCGTATGCAGTGGCCTATCCATTTTGAAATTGTCTGTTTGGAAATTGGCTTCCCTTGAGCTCCTACAGCATAGGACACAAAGAGTTGTTCTGATTTCCTGAAAGGCTTTGTTCTGTCCAAATAGTAACGTAGCTGTCTATGGATGTCTAAGGAATGTAGCAGCCTTTCCCCTTTGTTTTGAGGATTGGGGTAAAAGGTAGGTAAGTGTATGGCCTGATTTAAAGCGACCCTGGATACTACCTTAGGCATAAATGACGGGTTGGTTTGTAGGGAAACCCTGTCCTGATGGATGAGAAAGGGTTGTACAGCCATGAGGGCTTGTAGTTCCGAAACCCTACGAGCTGAGGTAATGGCCAGAAGGAAAGCTGTTTTCCAGGAAAAATATTGCAAATCTGTTGAGGCAGCTGGTTCAAAGGGAGGCAATGTTAATTTTTCTAGAATGTAATTAAGATCTCAGGCTGGTATTGGTTGTTTCCTTGGAGGTCTTACATTCTTAGCCCCTCTGAGGAACTGAGTGGATGGGAGAATAAGGGTGGATCAGTGTTGTATTCTGCAGAAATGGCCGAGGCATGGATTTTGATGGAGGAAAATGAAAGTCCACTGTTCAACAGCTCAGCTACATACTGTAATATCTGAGGTAAATTCAGTTTTCTAGGATCCTGGCCTTTTTTCTCATTCCAAGCGCAAAACCGTTTCCATTTTGCGGAGTAAGCCTTTCTAGTAGATGGCCTTCTGGCCTCCAAAATGACATCCTGCATCTCCTTGGAGAGTAGGGTCTGTTGTGGTGTTAAGGAATTTTCCATGCAGCCAGACTGAGTGTTTTCAGCTGACTGAAGAGTTTTGTAGCTGTGCTGAGTCAGTAGAAGAGGCATTAGAGGTAGGGTCCAGGGAGGAGAATGTGTTAGGCTCCTCAGGAGTGGGTATCAGTGTTGTCTTGGCCAGTCTGGAGCAATCAGTATCATCTTCGGTCTGCCTGCTCTTGCTTTCAAGAGCACCTTGGGCAGAAGAGGCAAAGGTGGGAAGGCGTAAACTGTCCGTGCTGCCCAACTGAAAGAAAGGGCGTCCACTCTCCAGGCCTTTGGATGGAAATGTCCTTAAGCAGAATTTTGTCAATTGATGATTCCTGTGGGAGGCAAAGAGATCTATGTCTGGCCTTCCCCACGCTTGGATTATCTTTGTAAACACTTGAGGATGCAACTTCCATTCGTGCGGGTCTGTCATATTTCTGCTTAGATTGTCTGCCAGCGTGTTTTCCAAACCTGGCAGGTACTGTGCTTGAAGTTCGATTTGCCATTCCAGAGCCAAGTTCCAAAGTGACATGGCCAGCCTGCACAGGGGGTATGAATGTGTTCCTCCTTGTTTGTTTATGTACCACATTACTGTGGTGTTGTCTGTTCTCATCAATAATTGCCCTGGATGCAGGAGGTCCTTGAAAGCTGTAATTGCATTTATCACTGCTAGCATTTCCTTTTGATTGATGTGAAGGTGCTTTTCCTTTTGGGACCATTTGCCCTGAATGCACCTGTCTGTCATGTGTGCCCCCCAGGCGTAGTCTGAGGCGTCTGTTGTGATGACTTGATTTGCTTGAGGCTTGCAGAATGGTAGACCTGTGTTTGTTTGGCATACTTGGGCCCACCATAGAAATTACTTTTGCAAACATGGGATTAGTGGTATTATTGTTTTCAAACTGTGGCTGTGTTGAGACCATAGGTTTTTTAGGTACCATTGAAGTTTCCTCATATGCAACTTTGCACATGGGATTAGAAGAATGCAAGATGCCATGAAGCCCAGAGCCTGCAGGATTTTCCTTGCAGTTAGCCTGGTACAATTTGCTAGTATTTTGAAGTACTGAGTTAGTTGCCCCTGTTTTTCTGGCGTAAGATAGGCCATCTGGGTGTTTGTGTCCAAGTTGGCACCCAGGAAAATTATTTTCTGAGATGGTGTTAGCCTGGATTTCTTTGTTGACTGTGTATCCCAGAGAATTCAATAACCGTGTTACATAAGCCAGATGTTCCAGAAGTATGTGTTTGCTGTCCGCTTGGATCAGGCAATCGTCCAAATAAGGGTAAATTTGTATCCCTTGAAGTCTGCAGTAGGCAATTACTGATGCCAGGCATTTCGTGAATACTCTGGGCGCAGTAGATAAGCCAAAGGGCAATGCAGAGAATTGATAGTGGATTGAACCTGCAAGAAATCTGAGGTATCTTCTGCAGCTTTGTCTGATTGGGACATGCAGGTATGCCTCCTTGAGGTCCAATGTTACCAGCCAAGACTCCTTGCCCAGCATGGGAAGAAGCTGCTGCAAGGTGAGCATCTTGAATTTTGGCAGTAGAAATGTGTTTAGGATGGATAAGTCCAAAATGGGTCTCCAATCGGTTCCTTCCTTGGTACCAGGAATAGTCTGGAATAAGAAACTTGACCTTGTTCGTGAGTAGGTACCTCTTGAATAGCTTTCATGACCATGAGCTTTGAAATTTGTATTTGAGCCTCTGCCCTTTGATTGTGTGGCAGGTTCGGCATGCTTCTCATTTTTGGAAGAGTGTGAAAATGAAATCTGTAGCCTCTGTTTATAATGTCCAGGATCCATTTGTCTGCTGTGATAATATGCCAATTTTTTGAAAATAAGGCCAGCTTTCCTCCCAAGGGTGCTGCCAGTTGAGACTTGCTTGGCATTTAAAGGGGAAAGTCATTGGGTTTGTTTCCTGTATTGTTGCGCACTGTCTTTGCCACCTCTTGGTGCTGGAGTTTGCCATTGTCTGCCTCTATATGATCCTTGAGATTGTCCTCTGCCCCTTGTGCGCCTGTATCTACCTCTTTGGGGGCTTGTCCGTGGCTGGAAAGGACCAGTTTTTTGAAGGCTAATTTCTGCTAAAACGTGGTGGTTGTACCTGTAGAAAAGCTTTGACAGTTTGCATAGATTTAGCTTTTTCTTCCATTTTCCGTAGTATCTCCTCAGCATTAGCACCAAATAATACATCCTTTTGTAAAGGAGCATCTAATAGTTTAGCTTTAACATAATCAGGCAAGGTTTGTTCCCTAAGCCAGGCATGTCTACGAATGACTGATCCTGTAACAGCAGCTCTACTTGAGGCCTCTAGGGCATCATAGCCACATTGTAAGGTGTGTTTACCCACTTGTTCTGCACTATGCATCATATCCTGCAACTCCTTCAAATCTGGTTGTTCAGGTTGTGACATTTTATTCCTTAATTGTGACATTTTATTCCTTAATTGTGATAACAGAAACTGCTGATATTTAAGCATATGGAACTGACAATTTAAGGCCCTCATGGCTAGGGTGGCCGAGGTATATACCTTTTTTCCCCACCTTTCTAAGGATCTAGACTCTTTCGGAAGGTAATGGATTCTTAGCAGTAGAGGCCTTCATTCCCTTGGGGCCTTGAGAAATGGTTTCAGGGTCAGCATTATGGCTTTTGTAAAGAAATTGGTGTGAGTTAGGAACTCTGTAGTACCCATCAGGCTTGACTGGGGCAGGAGGCAGGAAATCCGGATTAAGGCAAGCCTCCGAGTAAACATCAAGTATGTCCAAGACAGGAGGTATCGCCAGAGGTCTGTGCTGAGGAAGCAAACGAAATTCCCCAAGTCTTTTCTTGGAATCAGAAAAATCTTGGCCTTCCCAATGGAAGTGTTCCCTCAAGGTATGCAAGGTTTCCCCGAAAGAAAAATTCTCTGGGGGGGATACAGAAGGAATGGACTGCTCTGCATCAGAATCTTCAAAAGGGGAGTACGAGTGTTCCTCTTCATCAGAATGTTCTGAAATAATGGAGCCCTGGTCAGAAGAGGGAGAATCTTCCTCCACTCTGGGTCTCTTGTCCGGAGGGGGTTGGGAACCCCTGATAAGAGTAATTAAATCCTCAGCCATTTTGAGCATCTGCTTTTTAGGCATAGGTCCTGGAGATGGGCCCTGTGCAACAGGCCTCTTGGGATGCATGGCTGATTTGGTCTTAGTAAAGGCCTGTATGGAAAAGGAAGATGAGGGTCTAAAGACACCATGGGTGGAAGTGGACCTGTCCACATTAAGAGGCTCAACACTCACAGTGGCTTCGGTAGCTGTAGTCAGGGTATGGGCCGAGGCACCTGCGGTCTCGATTACGGAAGACACCGCCAGAGAAGTGTCGTCGGTAGTCAGGGGCTGCGTAGGCGCCTCGCTGAGAACCGGACCATGTGTAGCCGGTTTTGGCATGGTGTCGGTGGAGACCGGACCTCGTGTCGGTCTTTGTCCTTGCGTTTTTGGACAAAACGGTAGTCGGAGTCTCCGATGACATTTTATAATCAAAAGCTTTACCAAAAGTGCTGGGCGAACTCACCGACGCTAATAGTGCGTTTATTGAAAGTAGCACAAAAGCGACAGCCCGAGACGTCGTGGTCTGGGCCTAAACAAGGTATACAGAGGGAATGGAAATCCTTATGCGGTATTTGCTTCCCACAAGAAATACAATTGTTAACTTTGTCTGACATCGGTCTGAGGCAAGAAAAGTTTCCCCAACGGGGTACTTAGCTTTAAAGAAGACTTCGTTTCCAAATTTTTGTAATTTCAGGAGCTGGCCGACAGGCACTTGCGAACTGCTTCTGCTTCGGGCACCACGCGGCAAAAAAGACTGAAGAAAATGGCGTCGGCTGTGTCTTACATACCCCTGTCGCACTGACGTCAGGAAAGAAAGCGACTACAACCGACGCCGGACCTAGACTTTGGAATTCGGCCGACCGAGGACCCGCCTGACGGCAGGAGAACCCATCTGTTATGACTGCAGCTGTATGCACGATGAACATCATGTTTGATTCATACCCTTTGGTTTATAAATAATTTTCAAGATCATTCATATTTTTGAGAAAAGGCGCCAAATCTGTGGTAATGCATGCTAATCTGTAATCTTGTAATTTATTTGCATTGTGCTTAGTTTTTACTGGATGCATACTGTCTCTGTGAAGTAAGTAGTTCACTCTTACTGGGTTCCTGTACAAGTTACTAATTAATCTTCTTCTGTCTTTATTAATACTGACAGTCATATCAAGGAACTGCACCGACTCTGAAGGAAGTGGTGAATTTTAGAAAGGAGGTGGAGTTATTGATGTAGTGGATAAACTTAGTGAGTTTGTTTTCATCGTCTGGCAAGGTGAGAAATCTATAGTCAATAAAGCGAAGGTAGCTGGTAATAAATCTCCGCTATTTACTTTGCAGCACAAATTACTCCTCCCACTTGCCTAAGGCTACATTGATAAGGTTAAGAGCCACAGCTGCACCCACACCTATCCCCCTCATTTGTTTGTAAGCCTGGCCATCGAAACTGAAAGAATTAACTCAACAACAAGCCTATTAGCTTTCCCAAGCATTCAGTTTGCCCTTGTGTAGCATTAGTTCTGCTAAAAGCCTCTATAACTGCTTCAATGTAGTACATGTGTGGTAACACAGTGTATAGTGGTTCAATGTCAATAGCTACCAATATGCTTTGCTCATTCACATACACTTCTTTTATTTTTCATACAAAAGTGAACAGTGGGAGTGGGAGGTGCGGGAGGTATGGGAAGTGGAAGGAGGAATTTGTGCTGCAAAGTGAATGCTGGAGATTTATTACCAGCTAACTTCGCTTTACTGACAATGTATTTATTGTCTGGCAAGGAGAGAAATATAAACTCACTGAGTTTATACACTACATCAGTAACTCCACAACCTTCCTAAAATTTACCACTTCCATCAGTTCGGAGTCAGTGCAGTTCCTTGATATCAATGCCAGTATTGATAAAGACAGAGAAAGATTAATTAGTAACTTGTACAGGAATCCAACAAGAATCTACTTCAGAGACAGTATGCATCCAGTAAAAACTAAACACAATGTGATAAAATCACAAGGCTACAGATTAGCACACATTACCACAGATTTGGCCCCTTTTCTCAAAAGTATGAATGATCTTGAAAATGATTTAAAAAGCTGGTATGAAGGAGGGAGGGAAACCAGGACTGCAACAGTGAATACTTTTGAACATCTACATTTATGGTAAGTGTACACAACTGTACTATGTTCATCGTGTTTCATTGCTGCAGTCCTAACAAATGGGTTGATTACCAAAGCCCAGAGAAAAAGGGGAGAGGAACCAACAGCATCAAGGGTTGGAGATCATGCCTTGCAACACAGCAGTGGCAAACCCTGTCCTGGCTCTGGAAAACAGAGGCAAATTATAATGCTTTGTGAAAGTGTGAACAGAAGACCATGTGACAGCTTCCAAAATGTCTTTAGTAGGTACACCCCTTAGAAAGTCTGCAGAAGTGGAAGCCGCTCTAGTAGAGTGGGTTCTAACTCCCTGAGGCGGAGCTTTGCCATGAAAGTACTGACAAAAAGTAATGCAATATGCAATCCATTTAGAAATGGTTTGCTTAGAAACAGCCTTGCCCTGGGCTCCAGAGGCAAAACTGACCAATAACTGTGCTGATTTCCGAAGGTCCTTAGTCCTGTCCAGGTAAAACCTGAGCTGTCTATGCACATCGAGAATGTAAGATCTTTTCACCTCTATTGTGAGGATTAGGAAAGAAGGTAGGAAGGTGTACAGGCTGATTAAGAGTCTGGCTGAAAACCACCTTAGGCATAAAGGAGGGATTAGTCCTCAGAGAGACCATCTGCATGGAAAATAAGAAAAGGCTCCACTGCCATCAAAGCTTGCATCTCCGAATCCCTCCTTGCTGAAGTTATAGTCAAGAGGAAGGCTGTCTTCCAAGAGAGAAACTTGGAATCTGTAGAGGCAGCTGGCTCAAAAGGAGGAAGAGTGAGTTTCTCCAGAACAAAATTAAGATCCCAGGCTGGAGTAGGTGCTCTTCTGGGAGGTTTTAAATTGCAAGCACCACTGAGAAACATTTTCATCGGGGGATGAGAGAAAATGGGCCATTCAAGAGAACAATGAGCAGAGATGGCTGAAGCATGGATCTTGATAGAGGAAAAAGAAAGACCACCCTGAAATAAATCAGCCAGGTATTCCAGGATCAGAGGAAGGGTAGGTTGAGAAGCAGACTCCCCTCTAGCCTGCATCCATTAAGAGAACCTTTCCCATTTGCCAGCATAGGATTTCCTAGTGCTAGGCCTCCTGGCCTCCCTCAGCACGTCAACCACCTGTTGGGAAAAGCAGGAAGAAAGGGAAGGAGTCATACAATGAGCAATACTGCCAAATGGAGAGACTGAAGATGAGGATGTAGAATGTTTCCCTTTTCCTGAACCAAAAGATCTGGCTTCAGAGGAAGATGCCAAGGAGGAAGATGGGAGAGACTGCGAAGCAGCAGATACCAATGCTGTCTGGGCCAGTCCGGAGCTATGAGAATAGTCCTTGGACATTTGTCCCTGATCTTCACTAATACTCTGGGAAAAAGAGGAAGAGGAGGGAAGGCATACACTGCTAGCAATGTCCAAGGGAAGGACAGAGCATCCACTTTCCAGGCTCTGCTGTGCTGATGTCTGGTGCAAAAGAGAGGTAACAGATGATTGTCTGGGGAGGAGAAAACATCCATCTGAGGTGTGCCCCAACGTTGAATGATGCTGTAAAAGACTGCTCTGTCCAGCTGCCACTCGTGAGGACCCAGGGTTTGCCTGCTCAACTGGTCTGCCAAAACATTGAGCCTTCCTGGAAGAAACTGAGCTAGGAGATGCAAGTCCAGGGATGATGCCATGGACCAAAGATTCATGCTTTACCTGCACAGGGGGTAAGAGCGAGTCCCTCCCTGCTTGTTGATGTACCACATGACCGTGGTGTTGTCTGTCCTGACAAGCAGGGTCCCTGGAGAAAGAGAATGCTTGAAAGCTAGTAAGGCCTGCTGATCTGCAATCAACTCTTTTAGATTTATGTGCAGGTGCATCTGCTGGGCGTTCCAACATGTCTGTATGCTTCTGCCATCCAGGTGTGCTCCCCAGGCGTAGTCCGATGCGTCTGTAGTCAGAACTTGAGTGGCAAGAGGTGTCCGAAAAGGCATGCCTTTGTTTTGTAGACAGGCTGTTGCCCACCATATAAACCCCGCCTGCAGAGATGGAAGCAGAGGAATCATCATATCCAGGTCCTCTGTGTGTTGACACCAAATGTTCTTGAGGTACCATTGCAATTTCCTCGTATGCAGTCTTGCATATGGAATCATGAGAATACAAGATGCCATGAATCCCAGAGCTTGCAGGGAGCTGGGGCAGGCTTGCCAAGTCCTTGAAGTAAACTGAAAGGGCTGTCTGCTTTTCCTGGGTGAAATATATCATCTGGGCGGCTGTGTTCAGACTCGCTCCCAGGAATGTTATCTCCTTAGATGGTACCATTTTCTTGAGAGTGTAACCCAGGTAAGACAGAAGAGTCTTTACGAATTCCAGATCCTTTAATAGCTGTTCCCGAGAACCTGCTTGAAATCAGACAATCGTCCAAGTATGAGTAAAGCTGAATTTTCTTCTGCCTGCAAAAACCAATGACTGGGGCCAGGCACTTTGTGAAGACTCTGGGAGCAGTAGATAAGCCAAAGGGCAGCGCAGAGAATTGGTAATGTTGCTCACCCACTCTGAAACAAAGGTACTGCCTGCAATTTTGCCTGATAGGAATGTGCAGATAACCCTCTTTGAGATCCAAGGTTACCAGCCAGGAATACTTTTCTAGCAGTGGTAGCAACTGATGCAGAGTAAGCATTTTGAACTTTGGAATTATTAGAAAAGAGTTCAGAATGGAAAGTTCCAGGATAGGACGCCAGGTGCCTTCTCCTTTTGGAACTAGTTAAAGCCTGGAATAAAAGCCCTGGCCTAGCTGCTGAGCAGGAATGGATTCTATTGTTCCCAGATGAGAGAGACAAATTTTGTTTTTCTCCTTCTGCCCTTTGGTTTGGAGGAATGTCCGCGAATGCTTTGGGAGTTGGAAAGAAAACTTGTGCCCCAGGGACACCGTTTTGAACACCCATTTGTCATCTGTGATAGTGGCCCAGACATCTGCAAAAAGGGCCAACCTTCCCCCTAAAGGACTCTCCCGGCAAGCAAGAACAGGCAGAAGTTGTAAAAAGTCATTGAGAGTGTTTTGATTGAAATGCAGGCTTGGAGCTTCCCCCTTTAGAAGTGGAAGCCTGCCAACGCCTAGACCTTTGAGGGGTAGCCCCCTGCCCCTTAGACGATTTGTAACCTCTAGTCCTGGAACAGTTCTGTCTGCTGGTATCAGGAAAGGTCCAACTCTTGGAAGGGTAATTCCTGCTAAAGTATGGGGGTTGAACTTGTAGAAAATCCTTAACAGTCTGCATGGACTTGGCCTTGTCCTCCACCTTCTTCAGTACCTCCTCTGCTTTGCTGCCAAAAAGACTGTCTTTATGCAAAGGTACATCCAAAAGCTTAGCCTTGACAGGTTCTGGAAGAGGATGTTCTGAGCCAAGCATGCCTTCTAATAACAGATCCAGTAGCCATAGCCCTGCTGGAGGCCTCAAGGATGTCAAAACCACAATGAAAAGAATGCTTATTGACCAGACTGGCGGAATTCTGTAAATCCTGCATGTCTTTACTCTCTGCCAAAAGAGGTACACTTGCTATCCCCTAGACTTAATAGCCTCAGAGGTGTGCTGCTGGTACTTCAGCATATGAAATAGACAAGTGGTAGCCCTAATAGCTAGTGTGGCAGAGGTATAAACCTTCTTGCCCCACCTATCTAGGTTCCTAGACTCCCTTGTCAGAGGGAACAGGATTTCTGGTAACAGTGGCCTTAACTCCTTTAGGGCCCTGAGAAATAACCTCTGGCTCCACCAACTGATTCCTGAAAAGAAACAGATGAGAATCAGGGACTCTGTAGTTCCTGTCAGGTTTCCTGGGAGCAGGATGAACCAAATATGGAGACAAAGAATTTTCCAGAAAAACATCAACTTACAACACGGGGAATATCAAGAGGGTTATGCTGAGGTAAATCCAGAAACTCCCTAATTCGTTTCTTGGATTGGGGATAATCCTGACTTTCCCATTTAAAATGTTCTCTGAGGGTATTCAAAGTATCACCAAAAGAGAAATCCTCTGAAGGAGAGGCCAAAGGGATGGAGGGACTCCTCTGCATCCAAATCCTCAAAAGGAGAAAAGGCCTGAGAAAATTCCTCTTCATCAGCAGAAATGCTGGAAGAATTAGAACCTGACCAGGACAAAACCTCAGGAGAAATATCCCTACTCCTTTTAGAAGGAGGAGGCTGAGAACCCCTAATAAGAGAGTCAACAAATCATTAGCCATTTTAACCATTTGAGATTGAGGGGAATGAGAAGCTAGAGCCTGCCTTTTCACAGACTTACGAATGGAAGATTTACCTGCAAGCCTGAAGGACTCAGGGGGCCTGGCAACCACCTAAGCTGCAGCAGAGGTTGAAGGAAGAAGTTTGCTGTCAGAATGCAAAACGGAGGCCTCGGATACCACAGTCAATTTAGCGGCTCCGGCAGAAGAGGCAACCGGCAACAGGTCAGAAGATAAAACAGAGGTCGAAGGCCTACGGGACTCTAACTCCATCAAGGCCTGTGGTTGTACATCTGCGGACTGCAAAGGCATCTCACTGGCTACTGCCTGACGACCAACTTAACCTCATCCAAGGACTTAGCTTTCTGAGGCCTGTCACGGTCCTTATCCTTACGTTTCTTCAGAACATCTGAAGCCTGAAGACCGGTGGATACCATACCAACAAACTTAGGCTAAACTCCGAAATGCCTAGCCAAAATCTTAGCCCAACGACGGATAGTACGCGGATTAAAAGAGGCACAGAGATCACACTTGGGAACGTTGTGGTCAAGGCCTAAACAAATAATGCAATAGGAATGAAAATCTCTATGGGGAATCTGCTTTCCACAGGTAAGGCAATTAACTTTTTCTGACATTCGTTAAGCCAAGAAAAGAGGATCCCCAACGGGGTACTTAGCTGTAAGACGTCAACTCTTGTAGTCGGAAACCAACAAAGGTAAACTGCCGACTGGCACTCGTGCATGAAAAGCTTCTGCTTTGGGCTCCGTGGCAAGGAAAATTGAGGAAGTGACGTCGGTTGCCTCCTTTTGTATTGAACGCGCTGATGTCCTTTACAACAGATGGGAACAGACGTCACTTTTACTTACCTTTGGTATTCTGGCTGACTGAGGGCTATCGAGAGCCAGATAACCCATTTGTTAGGACTGCAACAGTGAAACACAAACATCTGGGCCATCCTCACTGACTATCAGCAACTTGTAGGCGTTTTAGGAGAACACTCTACTTTTGTACATAAGAGCAGCAGCATATATAGCTATGTGGAAAAGAAAATTAAAGAACGCCAAGATGACATCAGCACTAAAGCCTATGGGCGACTTAACTGCACTTTTTGGGAGTGCTACTCATTTGAGTGCCCCTATCTTAAAAACGTGGTGAAATCTTTAAGCAGGTGGTAACTGTGATACTGAAAAAATTGTATATAGGGCCAAGTGAAATGACTGCCCTGCATCTTATGTAGGTAAGACTGAATAAGCTGAAAAGGAGGACTTCAGGTCATCTTTCTGACATCAGATGTAAATGCCAGAGGAACGTCCTATCCAAATATTTATTAGAACACCCAGACATTCTGGTTTTAAATTTATCATTCTGGACTGTGTGGAGATTGATGAGCTTGAGCTTGTCAATGCTGTTCTGGAGAAAAAAGAATTATGCTGGCAGCTGAAATTAAATGCTTTCAGAAAACCAGGACAACTACTATCGCTCTATTAAGAGGGTTTTGAATTGTTGAATTTACGTAAACTGCCACAATCTATAAAGATTTTTTTTTTTTAAATAAGGGAATTTGTAAGGAAATGTTATGTACTAAAGGTTCCAAACATACTAAAAAATAATAAAAAATGATGTGTAGAATGTATGTGCGTGTGTGTGTATATTTTATATATATATATATATATATATATATATATATATATATATATATATATATATATACACACACACATGTGTGTGTGTTTAGTTACTTTAACCTTAATTCTGACTTGATTAGATTTAGAACACTCTTGCATCACACTACAGATTTAAACGGTCAATTCAAAACACACATTTTTTATTCCACAATTACCATAACGTTTTGGCATAATTCCCCCATTTAGTATACTGGTGCACGCTCATGCACACACCTGCACACTTTTATACATTACTAGTTTACTTTGTCCACTGTTTTCTGTGTTTTTGTAGGGTTTTTTTACTGGTTTTCATTGTATAAACATTTTTGGACGGCTGTAAACATGAAAACTGTCATGACAGTTTTTTTTTTCTTTCTCTCAACTGGAAAGCAATGATATTTTTTCTGAGCTGTAAATAACTTTTTTATACACACTAATACTTATGGATGGTTGCTTATTGGATAATATTACACAAATATATATTTATAGTGTTCTAATTAGATAATGTTTATGGTTAGATATCTTTGGGTGTCTTTCCTTGCAACTATCTAAATTGGCTCTTTTTACTTACCTACCTATATAGTTCTTGTCACAGACCTGATTAAGGCTTTATTCCATTAGTTAGACGAAAGCAATTTTTGTTAAAAGTCAGTCTATTTACATATGCTTTTCTTAATACCTGATTTTGGGTTGGAAATAGGTAGTGTATTCCTTAATTAGCATTTAGTTTGATTTAAGTAGTAGGGTGTGGGGGTGGGTTCTTGCTTTCCTTAAAAGCACTTTTATGGCCCCTTTTATGTTGTTTGCCTGGAACAGGCGGATTTAAAATTAAACCATACATACATTTTCCACACCTACTTCTAAGTGTATAAAAGCCAATATATTTAACATTGTAAAGTATTTCAGATTTTTTGTTACAGAAGATCGCTTGTCTGTGTTGAATAAAGATTTGCTGCTTTGGAACACTACCTGGGTTTCATGATTTTTGGAAATCATTGTGACTGAGCTCATCAACAAAGTTTTTAGACTACTAGTTTTTCTTTTATTTATTTATTTTTTTTTATTTTTTATCTAATAAACTACAAACAGACTTGCAATTAAATCTGCTCTTTACTTTTAATATCCAACTTATCTGTGCCACACCAAGTATTTACAATAGTTGCAATCCAGGCATTTATGTCTTTTTAGATGCATGTTTCAGCTTATCCTGAAAGTTTGTTTGCGTCTTTCGGCTTTTCCCGGTTAGGGGTCGCCACAGCGGAACTCCGGTCCGCTAATGACTGGTAGTTGATTTTTACATGCCGAGTTACCAGCTCTGACGCACAACCTTCAATGAAGGTATGCCCATTCACGCATGTCTCCACGCAGAAGACGCTCTAACTGAGAATCGAACCAGACAGCGTCTTACTGTGAGGCGACAACGCTACTGCAGCACCACAGTATTCTTTAAAATTTCTCCCCTTTCTCTTAATGAAAGTAGGTGCACTGCCCACAATATTAAGAGTATATGGGAAGCCAGTTAGAACTTTGTAATTGTTAACATGTTTAATTCCACATCAGAGGTTTTCACAATCACTGCCAAACCACAGTTTGTATCACAACACAATACTGAATTTTCAACAATTTTATCTTCATACTTGCAAGGCCTATATTTAGTATTTCTTAACCCTTTTATGTCAAGAGTTGGCTAGATAACCTCTGACATTTTTTTTCACTAGAGAATCACAGTCAGAATCAATTGTTAGAAATTAAAGAATTATTATCTTCCTCTGTCAACCAACCAGTTCTAGAACATTCCCCTTCATAATATTTTTTATGCACTTTAGGTGCATACTAACATTCTTTTTAAAAATCTTAATCCGTAAAATACCCTTGGGCAGATGTTAAGTTACAGTCATGTATAAACTTTAAAAAAACTATTTATATAAAATATATTTTCAAATCATGTGACAAACTCCTCTAAACTGAAAAAATGCTGTTTAAGTATCTGTTAAAAATGATCTTACAAGCATCGAAAGAATTCATTATAAATTAGTCCTCATAAACAAGACAGTACAGTTTTGTACCTACCATAAATGTAGATGTTCGAGTGCTAATACAGCTGCAGTAATCACAGATGGGTTTTCTGCCGTCAGGCGGGTCCTCGGTCGGCCGAATTCCAAAGTCTAGGTCCGGCGTCGGTTGTTGTCGCTTTCTTTCCTGACGTCAGTGCGACAGGGGTATACAAGACACAGCCGACGCCATTTTCTTCAGTCTTTCTTGCCCCAGATATATATATATATATATATATATATATATATATATATATATATATATATTCATGCAATGCAATATAATCAAAAATCAGTAGTTGCAAGCAAATATACCATAGAAGGATAACCCAATCAGGTTGTATGAGGAGGGGTTAGTCCCTAGGCCTTTACCAAGAGGGGAAGGAGGGAGGGAAACCTGTACTGCAGCTGTATTAGCACTCTAACATCTACATTTATGGTAGGTACAAAACTGTACTATGTTCATCGTGCATACAGCTGCAGTAATCACAGATGGGTAGAATCCCAAAGCTACGCACAGGGTGGTAGGCACTAGGTGGAACTGGGATGAGCCAGAATGCCCTGCAACACAGCAGTGGCAAAGCCTGCTCTAGTTTTGGAGTATAAGGGCAGGTGGTAATGTTTGGTGAAGGTATGCACAGAACTCCAAGTGGCTGCCTCCAAAACATCTTTGGTGGGAACTCCTCTGAGGAAGGCTGTAGAGGTAGCTGTGGCCCTGGTGGAGTGGGATCTGATGCCTGTAGGGACAGATTTTCCATGAAAGGAGTAACAAAACCGTATGCAGTGGCCTATCCATTTTGAAATTGTCTGTTTGGTAACTGGCTTCCCTTGAGCTAACACAGCATAGGACACAAAAAGTTGTTCTGATTTCCTGAAAGGCTTTGTTCTGTCCAAATAGTAACGTAGCTGTCTATGGATGTCTAAGGAGTGTAGCAGCCTTTCCCCTTTGTTTTGAGGATTGGGGTAAAAGGTAGGCAAGTGTATGGCTTGATTTAAAGCTACCCTGGATACCACCTTAGGCATAAATGACGGGTTGGTTCGAAGGGAAACCCTGTCCTGATGGAAGATGAGAAAGGGCTGCACAGCCATGAGGGCTTGTAGTTCCGAAACCCTACGAGCTGAGGTAATGGCCAGAAGGAAAGCTGTTTTCCAGGACAAATATTGCAAATCTGTTGAGGCTACTGGTTCAAAGGGAGGCAATGTTAATTTTTCTAGAATGTAATTAAGATCCCAGGCTGGTATTGGTTGTTTCCTTGGAGGTCTTATATTCTTAGCCCCTCTGAGGAACTGTCTTAAGAGTGGGTGAGAGAATAAGGGTGGATCAGTGTTGAATTCTGCAGAAATGGCTGAGGCATGAATTTTTATGGAGGAAAATGAAAGTCCACTGTTCAACAGCTCAGCTAGATACTGTAATATCTGAGGCAAATTCAGTTTTCTAGGATCCTGGCCTTTTTTCTCATTCCAAGAGCAAAACCGTTTCCATTTTGCGGAGTAAGCCTTTCTAGTAGATGCTCCAAAAACGAAAACACCAAAACTATTACAAGAATGCCACAAACGATGCCTTCCAAATAGTTTAAATAAATGGTGTTATTTGGAAGGCATCGCTTGTGGCATTCTTGTAATACTTTCTAGTAGATGGCCTTCTGGCCTCCAAAATGACATCCTGCACCTCTTTGGAGAGTAGGGTCTGTTGTGGTGTTAAGGAATTTTCCATGCAGCGAGATTGAGTGTTTTCAGCTGACTGAAGAGTTTTGTAGCTGTGCTGAGTCAGTAGAAGAGGCATTAGAGGTAGGGACCAGGGAGGAGTATGCGTTAGGCTCCTCAGGAGTGGGTACCAGTGTTGTCTTGGCCAGTCTGGAGCAATCAGTATCATCTTCGGTCTGTCTGCTCTTGCTTTCAAGAGCACCTTGGGCAGAAGAGGCAAAGGTGGGAAAGCGTAAACTGTCCATGATGCCCAACTGAAAGAAAGGGCGTCCACTCTCCAGGCCTTTGGATGAAAGGTCCTTGAACAGAACTTTTCCAATTGAGGATTCCTGTGGGAGGCGAAGAGATCTATGTCTGGCCTTCCTCACACTTGGATTATCTTTGTAAACACTTGAGGATGCAACTTCCATTCATGAGGGTCTGTCATATTTCTGCTTAGATTGTCTGGCAGCGTGTTTTCCAAACCTGGCAAGTACTGTGCTTGAAGTTCGATTTGCCATTCCAGAGCCAAGTTCCAAAGTGACATGGCTAGTCTGCACAGGGGGTATGAATGTGTTCCTCCTTGTTTGTTTATGTACCACATTACTGTGGTGTTGTCTGTTCTTATCAATAATTGCCCTGGATGCAGGAGTTCCTTGAAAGCTGTAATTGCATTTATCACTGCTAGCATTTCTTTTTGGTTGATGTGAAGGTGCTTTTCCTTTTGGGACCATTTGCTCTGAATGCACCTGTCTGTCATGTGCGCCCCCCAGGCGTAGTCTGAGGCGTCTGTTGTGATGACTTGATTTGCTTGAGGCTTGCAGAATGGAAGACCTATGTTTGTTTGACATGCTTGGGCCCACCATAGTAATTCCTTTTGCAAACATGGGATTATTGGTATTATTGTTTCCAAACTGTGGCTGTGTTGAGACCATAGGTTTTTTAGGTACCATTGAAGTTTCCTCATGTGCAACTTTGCACATGGGATTAAAAGAATGCAAGATGCCATGAAGCCCAGAGCCTGCAGGATTTTCCTTGCAGTGAGCCTGGTACAATTTGCTAGCATTTTGAAGTACTGAGTTAGTTGCCCCTATTTTTCTGGCATGAGATAGGCCATCTGGGTGTTTGTGTCCAAGTTGGCACCCAGGAAAGTTATTTTCTGAGATGGTGTTAGCCTGGATTTCTCTTTGTTGACTGTGTATCCCAGAGAAGTCAATAACCGTGTTACATAAGCCAGATGTTCCAGAAGTATGTGCTTGCTGTCCGCTTGGATCAGGCAGTTGTCCAAATAAGGGTAAATTTGTATCCCTTGAAGTCTGCAGTAGGCAATTACTGATGCCAGGCATTTCGTGAATACTCTGGGCGCAGTAGATAAGCCAAAGGGCAATGCAGAGAATTGATAGTGGATTGAACCTGCAAGAAATCTGAGGTATCTTCTGCAGCTTTGACTGGGACATGCAGGTATGCCTCCTTGAGGTCCAATGTTACCAGCCAAAACTCCTTGCCCAGCATGGGAAGAAGCTGCTGTAATGTGAGCATCTTGAATTTTGGTACGAGTAGAAATGTGTTTAGGATGGATAAGTCCAAAATGGGTCTCCAGTCGGTTCCTTTCCTTGGTACCAGAAATAGTCTGGAATAAAAACCTTGACCTTGTTCGTGAGTAGGTACCTCTTGAATAGCTTTCATGTCCATGAGCTTTGAAATTTGTATTTGTGCCTCTGCCCTTTGATTGTGTGGCAGGTTTGGCATGCCTCTCATTTTTGGAAGAGTGTGAAAATGAAATCTGTAGCCTCTGTTTATAATGTCCAGGATCCATTTGTCTGTTGTGATATGCCAATTTCTTGTAAATAATGCCAGCTTTCCTCCCAAGGGTGCTGCCAGCTGAGACTTGCTTGGCATGAAAAGGAGGAAGTCATTGGGTTTGTTTCCTGTATTGCTGTGCATTGTCTTCGCCACCTCTTGGTGCTGGAGTTTGCCATTGCCTGCCTCTATATGATCCTTGAGATTGTCCTCTGCCCCTTGTGCGCCTGTATCTACCTCTTTGGGGCTTGTCCGTGGCTGGAAAGGACCAGTTTTTAGAAGGCCAATTTCTGCTAAAATGTGGTGGTTGAACCTGTAGAAAAGCTTTGACAGTTTGCATAGATTTAGCTTTTTCTTCCATTTTCCGTAGTATCTCCTCAGCATTAGTACCAAATAGTACATCCTTTAGTAAAGGAGCATCTAGTAGTTTAGCTTTAACATGATCAGGCAAGATTTGTTCCCTAAGCCAGGCATGTCTACGAATGACTGATCCTGTAACAGCAGCTCTACTTGAGGCCTCTAAGGCATCATAGCCACATTGTAAGGTGTGTTTACCCACTTGTTCTGCACTATGCATCATATCCTGCAACTCCTTCAAATCTGGTTGTTCAGGTTGAGACATTTTATTTCTTAATTGTGATAACAGAAACTGCTGATATTTAAGCATATGGAACTGACAATTTAAGGCCCTCATGGCTAGGGTGGCAGAGGTATATACCATTTTTCCCCACCTTTCTAAGGATCTAGACTCTCTTTCGGAAGGTAGTGGATTCTTAGCAGTATAGGCCTTTATTCCCTTGGGGCCTTGAGAAATGGTTTCAGGGTCAGCATTATGGCTTTTGTAAAGAAATTGGTGCGAGTTAGGAACTCTGTAGTACCTATCAGGCTTGACTGGGGCAGGAGGCAGGGAATCCGGTTTAAGGCAAGCCTCCGAGTAACATCATCAAGTATGTCCAAGACAGGAGGTATCGCCAGAGGTCTGTGTTGAGGTAACAAAAGAAATTCCCCAAGTCTTTTCTTGGAATCAGAAAAGTCTTGGCCTTCCCAATGGAAGTGTTCCCTCAAGGTGTGCAAGGTTTCCCCAAAGGAAAAATCCTCTGGGGGAGATACTGACGGAATGGACTGCTCTGCATCAGAATCTTCAAAAGGGGAGTACGAGTGTTCCTCTACATCAGAATCTTCTGAAAAAATGGAGCCCTTGTCAGAAGAGGGAGAATCTTCCTCCACTCTGGGTCTCTTGTCTGGAGGGGGTTGGGAACCCCTGATAAGAGTAATTAAATCCTCAGCCATTTTAAGCATCTGCTTTTTAGGCATGGGGCCTGGAGATGGGCCCTGTGCAACAGGCCTCTTGGGATGCATGGCCGATTTGGACTTAGTAAAGGCCTTAATGGAAAAGGAAGATGAGGGTCTAAAGACACCATGGGTGGAAGTGGACCTGTCCACATTAGGAGGCTCAGCACTCACAGTGGCTTCGGTGGTTGTAGTCTGGGTATGGGCCGAGGTATCTGCGGTCTCGGTTACAGAAGACACCGCCAAAGAAGTGTCGTCGGTAGTCAGGGGCTGCATAGGCGTCTCGCTGAGAACCGGACCACGTGTAGCCGGTTTTGGCGTGGTGTCTGTGGAGACCGCAGGCCTCGCGTGTGGGTCCTTGTCCTTGCGTTTTTTGGACAAAACGGTAGTCGGAGTCTCCGACGACATTTTATAATCAAAGGCTTTACCAAAAAAGTGTTGGGCGAACTCCGCCCGACGCTTAATAGTGCGTTTATTGAAAGCGCAAAAGCGACAGCCCGAGACGTCGTGGTCTGAGCCTAAACAAGGTATGCAAAGGGAATGGAAATCCTTATGCGGTATTTGCTTCCCACAAGAAATACAATTGTTAACTTTGTCTGACATCGGTCTGAGGCAAGAAAAGTTTCCCCAAAGGGGTACTTAGCTTTAAAGAAGACTTCGGTTTCCAATTTTTCGCAAATTCAGGAGCTGGCCGACCGGCACTTGCGAACTGCTTCTGATTCGGGCACCACGCGGCAAAAAAGACTGAAGAAAATGGCGTTGGCTGTGTCTTATATACCCCTGTCGCACTGACGTCAAGAAAGAAAGCGACAACAACCGACGCTGGACCTAGACTTTGGAATTCGGCCGACCGAGGACCCGCCTGACGGCAGAAAACCCATCTGTGATTACTGCAGCTGTATGCCCGATGAACATCTGAAAAGATATGCATAGCTGGGAGTCATAGCCACTCAGCTAGCTATGCCACTGACCTGTTTAAAGAACCAGGAGTCAAACTCAGATATTATTTTAACTTATAATTTTGCTAACATTAACATAAATAAACTTGCTCATTACTAAAAACTTTGCACTTAATCAATTCATACTGTACCATTTCAAGCCCCACTTTATTAGGAATGACTGTATACAAAAATTTGGTTCCTATGGTCACCAAGAAAGTACAGTTGTGTACACTTACCATAAATGTAGAGGAGTGTATTCACTGTTGCAGTCATTACATTTGGGGTAATCTGCTGGCAGGTTGCCTCAGTCGGCCTGATTAACAAAGTCTTGGGTCCTGCGTCGGTTGCTGTCCCTTCTTCCATGACGTCAGGGGTATAAAACATGCAGCCAACGCCATTACATCAGTTTTTCTTGTCCCAGATGTCAGGTGCCCCCCTAATGGAGAGCAAATAAACACAAAAACACAAAGGTATACCTCCAACCAAAAGCAAATACACCAAAAAGGCTTTTAAGCATAGTAAAGAAAGAGAGAGGTATAAGTCAGAAAAAACTAGGGGGCTGGAGGGAGGGTAACCAGGACTGCAAAGTTATACGTCCAACCAAAAACAAATACACCACAAAGGCTTTTAAGCATAGTAAAGGAAAGGAGAGGTATAGTCAGAAAAAACTAGGGGGCTGGAGGGAGGGTAACCAGGACTGCAACAGTGAATACACTCAAACATCTACATTTATATTAAGTGTACACAACTGTACTATGTTCTTCGTGTTTCACTGTTTCAGTCATTACATTTGGGTAGATTCCCAAAGCTATGGTTGGGAGGAGGAGTTTTTACAGCATTAGGGCCAGCTATAAGGCACTGCAAGACAGCAGTGGCAAAGCCAGCTCTGGATTTAGAGAAAATTGGTAAATGATAGTGCTTGGTGAAAGTATGTACAGAACTCCAGGTATCAGCTTCTAGGATATCCCTGGTAGGAACACCTCTGAGAAAGGCTGCAGAAGTAGATGCAGCCCTGGTGGAGTGAGATCTGATCCCCTGGGAGATAAGTTTTCCATGGTGCTTACAGCAGAAATGAATGCAATGGCTTATCCATTTAGAAATGGTTTGTTTTGAAATAGCCTTCCCCTCTGCCCCTGCAGCAAATGCTACCAGCAATTGTTCATATTTTCTTCGAGATTTAGTCCTGTCCAAGTAGAATCTTAGTTGTCTGTGCACATCCAAGGAATGCAGAATCCGTTCCCCTTTGTTCTGTGAATTGGGGAAGAAGGTTGGCAAATGAACGGACTGATTAAGAGCCACACTGGAAACCACCTTGGGCATGAAGGATGGATTGGTCCTGAGAGATACTCTGTCCGCATGAAAGATGATGAAAGGCTCCACTGCCATAAGGGCCTGTAATTCATTCCGATATCCTTCTAGCTGAAGTGATTGCTAAAAGGAAGGCTATTTTCCAAGAAAGAAATTTTAAGTCTGCAGTAGCAGCTGGCTTGAAAGGAGGTAGAGTGAGTTTCTCCAAAACAAAGTTAAGGTCCCAGGGCAGGGGTAGGAGCTCTCCTGGGTGGTCTCAAGTTTTTTGCCCCTCTGAGATGCAGCTTGAGCAGAGGATAAGAGAAGAGGGGTGGGTTCTGTGTTACAGTGAGCTGAAATAGCTGAGGTGTAGATTTTAATGGAGGAAAAAGACAGGCCCTTGTGAAGCATGTCAGTTAAGTATTGCAAAATCTGAGGTAAATTGGGCACTGTTGTGCTCATCCCTAAAGATTGGTTCCAGGCACAGAATCTTTTAATCTTTTCCATTTGTTAGCATAAGATTTTCTACTACTAGGTCTCCTAGCCTCCAAGATGACATCCATCACAGGTTTGCTGAGGGATGATAAGGGTGAATTTAAGTGATTAGCCAGGCTGCAAGGTTCAATGGTGGAAGCTGAGGGTGCAGAATTGGGTACTCCTGCTGAGACAGCAGGGAAGGAGTCTGAGTCAGGTACCATGGAGATATTTGTGACGCACTGCGCAGGAGGGGGTACCAGTGTTGGCGCAGCCAGTCTGGAGCAATCAAAATCATCCTTGGTTTGTCCTGTTTGACTTTTAGTAGAACTTTGGAGAGCAGAGGCAGAGGGGGAAAGGCGTAGACTGATAGGTTTTTCTAGCTGAAAAACACAGCATCCACTTTCCAGGCTTGTTTGTGGGGAGTCCTTGTGCAAAACTTGTCCAAGTGGTAGTTCTGGGGGAGGCAAATAGATCTATGTCTGGGCTCCCCCATTCGCTTGTCAACATGTTGAAGAGCCGTGGTTCCAGTTTCCACTCATGTGGGTCCATGAGGTTTCTGCTTAGTCAGTCTGCCAGTGTATTTAATTTTCCTGGCAGGAATTGAGCTTGTAGATGCACTTGGTAGCTCAAGGCTGTGTTCCACAATGCCATGGCTAGTCTGCAGAGGGGGTAGGAATGTGTACTCCCCTGCTTGTTTATGTACCACATAACCTTGGTGTTGTCCGTCTTTACCATTAGTTGTCCTGGAAGAATGTAGTCCTTGAAGGCTGTCAGAGCATTCTGTACAGCTAACATCTCTTTTTGATTGATATGTAGGTGCATTTGATTTGGGTTCCATTTGCCCTGAATGCACTTACCTACCAGATGAGCCCACCAAGCATAGTCTGATGCATCTGTAGTTAGGGTTTGGGTGGCAGGGGGTAGTGTGAATGGTAGTCCCTTGTTTTGGTGGCAGGCTTCTGCCCACCATAGGAACTCTAGGCATAGGCATGGTATGATAGGAATCATTGTTTCCAGGCTGTGACAATGTTGACTCCATAGACTTTTTAGATACCACTGTAGTTTCCTCATATGCAATCTTGCATATGGAATTAAACAAATGCAGGAGGCCATGAACCCCAAGGCTTGCAGTATTTGTCTTGCAGATAGAAGGGCTTTTGTGGCCACTTGTCTGAAGTAAGTTACCAAATTAAATTTGCTTCTCTGGCGTGAGGAAAGCCATCTGGGCAGTTGTATTCAAGCTTACACCCAGTAATGTAATCTGTTGACAGGGGACCAGTTGTGATTTCTTTTCGTTTATGGTGTACCCCCAGGCAAGTTAGAACCTTTTTTACAAACACCAGATGATTTAGAAGTATGCCCTGGTTTTCTGCCTGAATTAGACAATTGTCCAGGTATGGGTATATTTGAATATTTCTTTGCCTGCAAAATGCAATAACTGGAGCCAGGCACTTTGTGAATACCCTGGGCACAGTAGACAAGCCAAAGGGCAGTGTAGAGAACTGATAATGCAAGTAGCCTGCTTTGAAGCGTAGGTATCTTCTGCAAGATTCTCTGATTGGGATGTGCAGGTATGCTTAAATCTCGAGTTGCCAACCAGACATCTTTTCCTAGCATTGGAATTAACTGGTGAAGAGTCAGCATCTTGAATTTTGGAATCTCCAGAAAGGTGTTTAGAGTAGCAGGTCCAGGATTGGACGACATTTGTCTTTTCTGGGTACCAGAAAAGGCCTGGAATAGAAACCTTGTCCCTTTTCCTCTTCTGGTACCAGTTGAATAGCCCCCATGCTCAAGAGGGAAAGTACTTGTTTTTGAGCCACTGCTCACTGACTTTGGGGAAGGTCTGGCCACCCGTTTGGTGTTGGCAACGTGTGGAAATGAAATTTGTATCCCTGGGACACTATATTTAAAACCCATTTGTCCTGGGTTATGAGTTCAAGGTTCTTTGCATGAAGAGCAACCTTTCCCCCCAAAGGGGCAGTTAAAAGAGAAGTGCTTGGTAATTTTAAAAGGAAGTAATTGAGACTGTTTACTATAGGGGGGGTGTCTTGTTATTTACAGATTTGGAAGTGGAGGCCCCCCACTGCTTAGTGCTAAGAGTCCCCTGGGACTGAAACCTAGGGCTTTTGCTGTGTCTGGGTTTGGCTTGAGAGGATCTGGAAGGGGCTGGAAAGGACCAATTCTTAGTAGGCCAGTGCCTACAAAATCTTGGGGGTTGCACTTGTAAGAAATCTAACAGTTGGCATAGATTGAGCTTTATCTTCCATCTTTTTTAGAACTTCTTCAGCCTTACTGCCAAACAGGTGGCCCTGATTTAAAGGAGCATCCAACAATTAAGCTTTAACATGATCAGGCAAAGATTGCTTCTTAAGCCAAGCATGCCTTCTAAGCACAGACCCAGTAACAGCAGCCCTGCAGAGGTCTCTAAAGAATCAAAACCACATCGCAAAGTATGTTTTCTAGCTTGTTCAGCAGAATGCATTAAATCCTGTAAATCTTTATTTTCCACACAGTCCGGAATCAACATCATTTTCTGTTTAAGCAGTCCAATAATATGCTGTTGATATTTTAATATATGAAATTGGCAGTTTAAAGCTCTGATTGCCAAGGCTGCAGAATTATAAACCTTTTTACCCCATCTATTCAGCGCCCTGGAGCCTCTATCAGAAGGTGTAGGATTTTTAGCAGTAGAAGCCTTAATGCCCTTGGGTCCCTGAGAAATGGTTTCTGGATCTGCAACAGGATTTTTAAAAACGAACTTGAGGGACTCAGGAACCCTGTAGTATCTGTCAGGTTTACTAGGAGCCAGAAGCAGGGAATCAGGGGCCAAACTGGATTCCGAGAACACTATCATCAATTTCTAGTACAGCATGTATAGCCAAAGGCCTATGCTGAGTTAGAAGAAGGAAATCTCTAAGCATCTTTTGAATCAGAAAATTCCTGGCTTTCCCAGTGGAAATGCTCCCTTAAAGTATGTAAACTTTCCCCAAAAGAAAAATCCTCAGGAGGGGAAGCAGAGGGAATGGAATCCTCGGCATCAGAATCCTCATAAGTAGGTATGGACAAATCCAGGACATTAGAAGAGTCAGAACAAACAGAATCCTGATCAGAAGATTCATAATCAAGCTCAGCCCTAGGCATCTTGGGGGGGGGGGGGTTGACTACCTCTGATAAGAGTAACTAGATCTGCAGCCATTTTTATCATTTGTTTTTTAGGCATAGGGGCCTGAACATGTGGCCTGGGCGATGGTTTTTTAGACATGGATCGAGATTTAGGCCTTGGTAATGAAGGTGGTGTCGATTTAATATGCAAGTCTGTAAGCCTGAATACACTCTCAGAAGCCGGTGACTGCACAGCGGCTCCAGGCCCATCCAAGGTAGAGAAAGGTTCCATAGGTGAAGCATCTCCCGGCATACCAGACTCCGAATGGGTCTCAGTAGAGGTCTGTGAATCAGAATTAGCGGGTATCGGGGGCTGCGAAAGCGCCTCACTGAGTACCGGTGAACTAGCATTGTCGGCAATTTTGAACCTCGGCAGCCTATCTCTGTCTATCTTTGCATTTTTTTGGAATCTCGGTAGTTGGATGGCTAACCGACATTTCTGGGCAATTAAACAGAGAACCAAAATATTTAGAGGCAAAAATGTACCAATGACGGATAGTGCGCTGATTAAATAAAGCACAAAACCAACAGCAAGGTACGTCATGGTCAGGGCCTAGGCAAGGAATACAGTACGAATGTAAATCTTTGAGGTATTTGCTTTCCACAAGTAATGCAATTAACTTTTACTGACATCGGTAAGGAGCAAGAAAAAGTTTCCCCAATGGGGTACTTAGCTTTAAGTTGAAGACTTCGGTTCTGAAACTCGAAAACGAAAATTTCAGGAGTCAGCCGACCGGCACTTGCGAACTGCTTCGGGCACCGCACGGCAAGAAAGACTGATGCAATGGCATCAGCTGCATGTTTTATACCCCTGACAACCTGACGTCATAGAAGGGACAGCAACCGACGCAGGACCCAAGACTTTATTAATCAGGCCAACTGTGGGCAACCTGCCAGCAGATTACCCCAAATGTAACGACTGCAACAGTGAAACACGAAGAACATCTCACTGTTAAAGACATTCTGTTCTTTCAGATGCTTAAGGTCAAGAGTCTCAAAAATGTGATGTCACTTCTCAAAAACAACCAACATATTACCCTTGTCTGTTTTCAATATTAAAACGTCAGAATTATATTCAAGTTTCCTGAAGACCTCTCTTTCTGATGGCATCATATTATAAAATTTAGACATGGGCTTTTGCTCCAATAAGAAAACACGATTTCAAAGGTATGTTTAATAACAAAACTAAGGAAATCAATTTCAAAACGGTGATATCCACCTCTGACACCAGAATTGGAGGCTTTTTTAAAAGTACATGAAATGGACATAAGAGAACTATTACAGCAAAAGCCCAGGTCTAAATTTTACAATATGCCGCAGTCATCAGTAACTTCCAATGCACATATCTTATATCTTTTGAAAAAGACACGTACTGAAATGGGAAGGGGCACAACAGAAATTCTGGTATGGGAGGCTTGGGTCATCATAATGTTTCAGTTTTTCAATGACCAGGTGTTATCCTGGGGTGAAACATCAGCTGGTCAGGGTTCTTGTACTAGCTGATGTACCCAGGAGTCCAGACTTTCAAATGAGTCAGGTACCAAGGGCCTAAGTACATCTACGGTCTATCTGGAACAAACTAGGCTTAATTCTGCAGTAGAGTATGGAGGTCATGATCTGTTCCAGTCTCGTTTCTTTATTTGGCATAGTACTGAGACTGTCATCACTAGTGTAACATTGTCATGGCTAGACATTAAGATTATTACTCCATCCTGATGCTTCTTTGGCTTTCATCAGAATGTAATACAGTACACTACAAAATCTTATTAGACCTGTGGACTTGCTATGGATCTTCAGGTACAAGCCTACCATTCAAGGCATAACCAGTCGATAGCTTTTGACATTCATTCCTTGTCTAGCTACTGTGTCACATCAGACGTACCATACAATTTATTTTGAGTCTTCGACTGTTTTCTGTACATATGCTTCCATTGGTTGAGCTCCTTCATAGCAGAGATCTTAAATATCACTGCTATGCCAATGAGACACAACTTTACCCTGCCTTCCCTCATGATGTCTGTTGTGCATTCACTTGACAAGGACTTGGGATGCTTTCAAAACTAAATTAGCTTTAATCACCACATGAAACTCCAGTTTTAAACCCATTCAGCAGCAATAAAACTTCCACAGGCTTTAACTCCCCACTTTTACCCATAATCCCTCTTGCATCATTTTCCTTCAGATCTAGAGAAGGACACAAAGTGAAGCATGCTCCATCTATTCATAGCAAACCAAGTACTGCCCAAGGGGAAAGGTGGGTGGGAATGTTGAAGAGCAGGAACCATGACCATGTAGAGCTACCATTATTTCAAGCACATAAAACTTTCAAATTTAGCATGGTCTGGTTCATATTCCTCAACCACTTTAAATCTCCAGCAAACCAGCTAGATGACCTCATGAAGGGATATGGTGGATAATGGTAGCAACAAACAAGACCAAGACCCAGACACTACACAAGTTTATAAGACCACTCGGTCCTCAAGTTGCAACTACACATGACATTTATGGAAGCATTTCTAAAAAGGTCTGAGGAAACCAAAGCCCTCATTGAAACAGCCCTTGGATCTACAGGTAAAACTTTGCTATACTTTTAATAAAATATAATGAAGTCATTCATTCAACTAGACAAAAGTAGTCTTGGAGAGTTTTGCTCCTAATTTATTCAGAATATAGAAAACAAACCACTGCAAATCTTTTCTGCAGCCCTTAATCGTGTTCACCTAAAAGCAACACAGCCTATTCATGACTAAACCTCTGAATTAATACTCTTACTTATTAGTATAGTTGAAGGAATGACTGAAAGATGAATGGCTACTATGAGAGCAGGACTCATTTTAAGACTGTTCTGCATTTGTGGAAAATTAGGTATTGAAAGCGAGTCTATATTAACAGCAAATGATCAAAAGATCAAACGCTGTTATATCGACCCCAAAACATCGGAAGCGAAAAAGAGCGAACAACCAGAACAGCAAACACTATTTTAAGTGGGGGGCTTCGCACCCCACACACCCCCTACTTAAATATACCAACTCCGAGATCATACTACAGTGCCAAAAAAAGGCAAAGTGACAGAAGCGGCCAAGCGACTTCTTTCCCAGGGAAAGAATCTTCTTATATGCTGCTTCATTTTGTGTTTTTGACATTTGAAGTTTGACCAAGACGCATTCAACAAAATGCGTTGTTGGTCTTCTGATAGGAACCCTCGAAGGCACAGTGGACTGAAAGGCGGCTATGACTATGACACAGGTGATGACTGGCTGTACTGGCAGGGAGGGTGGGCAGAGTCTATCCTGACAGGGGATGTAGACTACTTCCTGTTTGGCTTTGTCTGCCACTCCAGTGGGGTGAAGCAGAGGTCTCAAAAGGTTACCAAAAGCAGGAGTGGTCGGGGGGGGGGGGGCGTGCACTGTGGCTGCTCAAGCGGGAGACGGTAACTCCAATACCTTGCATATGAGGGAACATGCACGAGTGGATTGGTGGAGCATTACACAGTCCCTGAGGTGATGTGACTAAGTATGTCACCACCTGGAGGAGGGGTTAAGGCCATAACAGAAACAGGCTCTTGACTTCAGAGCGCTCATAAGAGAACAAGCACCCCCAAATGTCTGCTTGGATAATAGCCCCTTTTCCCCAAGGAACAATCCAAAAAAGCATGCCCTATTTGCTTTTGTGCACTTTCCTGATACTGAAATTCTGTTTAGAAATACCGATCTTGACTACCCTGTCAGAGTATGTTGCATCAGAGGCAATCATCAGAACTGGTGAAACTACGCAGTTAACTTGACAGCATGCAAGTCCAAGTGAGGCTTACAGAATGGGCAAGTTAGCAGGGTCCTGAATGACCTCAACTGGAGAGGCTTCTTCCAGGAATTGATACCAAAGCAAGGGCAGGCAAACGTCTCATGGCCAAAATGCAACTATGAGAATAACCTTGGCCCATCTCAACTTTGTTTTCTGTATAAACCAGGGTATGGGAGGAAATACATAAAGGAAACATCAGGTCCACTTCTAACAAAACGCAGTTCAGGAAAATGATCACCATCCACCTGAGTGACCCCCCCCCAGTGAGGTATCGGCAAACATCTGCTCACCCTATTTACCAGGGGAGCTGGTTTATACAAAAATGTCAGCAGCTAAGAGAAAGTGATCCCCAAAGACATGGCCCACTCCCATAACCTCATCCCCTCTCAACACAGGGGGAGGAGGGAGAAATGCATTCTTATCTGCTTGTTGATGTAGCATACTATCACCATTCTCAAACAGTGAATGACAATCACTCTCCAAGACAGTAAGGACTATGCTCATCTCCTAGATGCTAATATGCTTATCGGCCTTGCTGAATACCGAAACACTTTGTGCCATCTGATCTTACCCAACCCCCATGGAAAAGGGATCCATGACAATAACCTAGGGACTGGGAAGTTGGAAAGGGCTGCCTAGTGAAATGTTGGAGTTGTTAAGCCAGTACTGAAGAATAAGAATCTTTGTGGGACTCCTCATAGATTTTTACCAGATTCAAGCACTGCTTTCACTCAGACTTCAAAGTCTACTGGAAGACTTTCATGTGACACTTTGCAAAGAGAATAAAGAAATAGCCTAGCAAACTCCAGTTATTGCTTACAAAACTGGACACACTTCTGGTGGTTAACTACCTTGACAAAGAAAGGAGAATAACGAACATCCAATTAACGTGAGGATCCGAGATGGCTCCACCTCAGATGTATAAGACTCATAGGTTCATTGTTAATACTAAGCTAAATGCCCTTGCGAGCCATTTTAAGCCTGGCCAATTATCCCCTGTGAGATTCAAACCCTGTACCTTGTGTTTGTAGGACAAACACCTTAACCATTAGGCCACCATCTCAATCCAACTCTTGTCTTCCAAATCAGGAATTGCTGAAGAGAATCTTAATTTATGATCAGCATTTCCAAGGACAGAGCAGTAAAAAAAAGTCCTGGACAACCTGCAGTCTTTGGTTTGCTGCAAATATAGCCAGACTCTGAACATCCTGAAACCAGAGGATAGTTTGTAAGGCAGAACCCAAAACTGACAGTGACTGGTTTGTGTGCATCTAAAAGCAAGGGAACTTTCCTGGACTCTTTTGTAATTTTGATATGCAGGATTGAATCCTGGAAGTCCAAATACATCTAATCTACTCCGGACAAGAAAGGAAGAACAGACTGCACTGTACCTATCCAAAACTTTAGCACTGATGCCCATGGTCATTTATGGCTCTATAAAGTAATGTGGAAAATAATTCAAACCCTCTCTGGCCTGGTGAGACCTCCTGGATGTTTCTTACTTCAAGGAAGTTTGAAATTGCAGGAAAGTACAGTTGTGTAAAGTTTTACCATAACAGAAGTCATCCCTCTCTTCACTGTTGCAACAGTCCTTACATAAAGAATCTCCTGCCAAGGCTAGCACAACGTCTGGCCAGTATACCAAAATCTTCAGTGTTTACAGGAATCATTCATCACACATATGCTCCATGCACAAGGCATAGAGAATAAAGGTGACATACAGACTTCAAAACTGAAAAGCCCCAAGAGGAACATGCGCATCCAGAAGAAGGAAAAAGAAAATTCCCAGCCAAGAGGGCAAGAAGAATAGGAAAGAGCAGAGGGGGTAGGAGGGAAGGAGTGAATACTGAAGAGGACATCTACTGTTATGGTAAGATTTTACACAACTGCACCATGTCCTTCCATATCACTGTTGCAGTATTCCTTACATAAAGTTCAAGAGGAAACCTGGGATGAGGAAGTCACTAAAGAGCCCTCTAGAAACCCATTGCAGGATAGCCCTGGCAAAGCGAGCTCTAGCCCTGGAAATAACATCCACCCTGTAGTGCTTAGTGAAGGTATGGACAAAAGACCAAGAAGCAACCTCAAGTATGGAATCGGTATCAACTTCTTTGAAATAAGCACCAATAGACGCAACAGCTCTGGTAAAATGAGCCTTTGTAGAAAAGGAAAGACATTTATCATGAAAATAACCAAAAGACATGGCCAAAGAAATCCAGGATGAGACAGTTTGGTTAGAGACCGCCAAACCCAAAGACTTGTGATGAAGGGAAGAAAAAAAGTTGCTCAGACTTGCGAATATCATTAGTCTTAGCGAAGTAATATCTGAGCTGTCTATGGAAATCCAAGGTGCGACGAACCTTTTCACTAGCAGACTGCGGAGAAGGAAAAAAGAAGGCAAATGAATAGACTGATTAAGAAACACCTTGCCCACCTTGGGCATAAAAGGAGGATTAGTATGAAAAGACACACTGTCCCTGTGAAAAGCTAAAAAAGGGAGGAACAGCCTGAAGCTCAGATACTCTTTTACCGCAGTGAGTGCTAAAAGAAAAAAAAAAAAGTCTTCCAAGTATAATGTTGTAAGGAAGCTGAAGCAGCAGGCTTGAAGTAGCCAAAATCAATTTTTTCAAGGACAAAACTGAGGTCCCAGGAAGGCAGAAGAGGTTTCCTAGGAGGCCTGATATAAAGGATGTCTAAGAATTTGTTTGACCTCAAATCTAGAGGCCACTGCAGCAGCTAGGGGCAAACAGGCAGAAACTGCTGACAGATGGGCTTTAACTGAAGAAAGCAAACTTGTGTAAAATCTTACCATAACCATAGATGTCCTTCTCTTCCATGTTGCAGTATCCTACAGGTGGGTTTACCCTTCATCCTTTCATGCATGTCCGACCAATATTCCAAAGTTTTTCAGTCCCTCAGAGTGCGTCGGGCATCTGACGTGGTAGCAGGAACGTGGGCCATAAAAGTGACGTCCGTACACACCAGCCCTCAGAACAGAAAGCCCCAGTCGAAGCCAGTCCAAGGGGGGCATAGCCCATCCAGTGCCATGCAGAGAAGCAAGTGCAACCTGACAGGAAAGGAAGAAGGGTGGAAAGGAATACTGAAACACGGAAGAAAAGGACATCTTTGGTTATGGTAAGATTTTACACAACTTTTCTATGTCCTTCTATTCAAATGTTGCAGTATTCTGCATGTGGGTGAGTGCCAAAGCTCACTGTGAATGGTCTGGTAGAAGTTTCTAGGAATCTGTGAAGGAGAGCCCTGGCAAACCCCTCCCTGGCCCAAGAGATATGGTCCAGCTTGTAATGTTTGGTGAAGGTGTGAACTGAGGACCAAGTGGCAGCTTCCATTATTGTGTTGGTGTCTAGCCCCTTAAAGAAGGCTCCTGGGGAGCCATAGCTCTGGTGAAGTGGGCTTTAATATTGCCCTGCAAGGTCTTCCCATGGTATGTGAAACAAAAGGAGATGGGCCCTGGATATCCAGGCCAAAATGGTCTGTTTGGTCACTGCTTTCCCCAGGGTTCTGGTGCAGAAGGAGACAAACCGTTGGTAAGACTTTCTAATGGAGTTGGTTTTATGGAGATAAAACTTAAGCTGTCTGTGAACATCTAGGGAATGGAGTGCTCTCTCACTGTCCCCTGTGGGCTAGGGAAAAAGGTTGGTAGGTGAATGGCCTGGTTCAAGTATAAGTTGTTGACCACCTTGGGCATGAAGGAGGGGTTAATTCTGACAGTAACCTTGTCAAGGTGGAAAACTAGGAATGGTGGGAGTTACCCATCAGAGCTTGCAGTTCTGAGACCCTACTGACTGAAGTCAGAGCCACCAATAGAATAGTTTTCCATGTGTAATGCTTTAGGGGTGCTTTATCTGCTGGCTTAAAGGGAGCTAGGGTGAGTTTCTCCTGGACATAGTTAAGATCCCAGGGGAGGAGGGGACGGTTTCCTGGGAGATCTTAGGTGAAGTATCCCTTTGAGGAAGAGTTTCGAAGGTAGTCTGGATGCAAGGGGTGGATCCAAAGGGAGGCAGGCAGAAATTGCAGACAAGTGTACTTTTATGGAGGTGTAGGCCAAACCTGTCTGCAGTAGTTCACACAGGTAAAACAGGATTAGGGGGATGTCGCTTGTCAGCGGGTCTGTCTTTTGAGACACCATATGGAAAACCTTTTCCAATTAGATAGGTAAGATTTTCTTGTGTTGGGTTTCCTGGCCTCCTGCAGGACATTGAGCACGCCCTCATTGTACAGGATTCTGATCCCCTTCAGACACCTATCAGCCACAGGGTGAGATGTAGAGACTGCCACTGTGGATGTATCTGAGATGCCTTGTGTTGTGTGATAAGGTCCACTGAGGGGGGTTAACTTGTGGTGATTGCCCTTGGACAAATGGAGGAGAAGGGGGAACCAGTGCTGTCTTGGCCAGTAGAGTCTCACCAGCAAGATTTTAGGTTTGTCCTGCTATACTTTCAGCAGCACCTTTTGAATTAGACTGGGAAGGGGGAAAGCATACAGAAATTTCCCCTTCCAAGGAATTCAGAAGTTATCTGTTGCCAGTGCCTTGGGTTCTGGTGTTCTGCTGCAAAAGGCAGGTAGTTGCCTGATGGTGGAGGAGGCAAACAGGTCTATTTGAGGTGTATCCCACCTGTGAACCAGATCCAGGAAGACCTCTCTGAGAAGCATCAATTTGTGGTTGTTTGTGATGGTTCTGCTGAGATAGTCTGCCTGAACATTGTAGAGAGAGGGGATGTAAACTGCTTGCAAGGTAATCCCCTGTGAGGAGGCTAGCTCCCATACAATTAGAGCTAGTCTGCAAAGGAGGTAGAACGTGGTCCCTCCGTGTTTGTTGAGATACCACAGAACAGTGGTATTGTCCCGTGAAAATCTTTAGTGGCCCTGGAAGGAAGTAAGGTAGGAATGCTTGCAGAGCTGGGATGCTAGCCCTCATTTCTCTGACACTGATGTCATCTACTGAATGTCAGATTGGCCACACCCCATGCACATGTGTTTGGCCTAATGTGGCTCCCCAACCCAGATCTGAAGCGTCTGTATGCATGATCTGTGTGGGTGGAGGTGGCTGGAGAGGCAGTTCCAGCCACCACTGAATTTCTTGTTTCAAACAAGGTAGGAAGGGACCTTGAATTCCAGAGGGTGATAATATTTGGTCCAGACTGATCAAAGGTACTACGGTAGCTTCCTCATGTGCAGTCTTGCTAGGGGGAGCATGGGAATGGTGGCTGCCATGTAACCCAGGGGTCTCAGATACTATCTGGCTGTCAGTTCTGATGCTTGGAGGATAAGTGCAGGTGGTTTGTGAAAGAAACTAACTTGTCTTGTGGCAGCAAGGCCTTCATGAGGTCTGTGCAAATCCTGCACTCCTGCACCCCAGTAAGACAATGTCTTGAATGGGCTCCAGGTGAGATTTTTGGTAATTTTATCTGAAATCCTAGAGACTGCAATAGGGTCAGAAGAAACAGAGTAAGAAGAGTTAAGGTCTGCTGATTGTCTGCCTGAATGAGCTGGTCATCCAAGTATGGGAAAATTTGGATTCCCTGTGTCCTGCAGCAGGTGATGACTGGAGCCAGACATTTTTTGAAGACGCTGGGTGCAGTGGAAAGCCCAAAGGGCAAGGCAGAAAAAGTGGGATGAGACCACTAAAAATCTCAGGTATTTCCTGAATGTGAGCTTTGAGATGTGCCAATAAGCATCCTTTATGTCTAGGATTGCCAAGAGCCCTTTGGGCAGGAGCAGGGGGAAGAGGTTGGGGAGAGTAAGCATTCTGAAGGTGGGGACCTTTAGGAAAGGGTTGAGAAGCAAGAGATCTAGTATAGGTCTCCACGGTCCTTCCTTCCTTGGTATCAGAAACATTCTTGAGTAAAAGCCTCTTCCTTTTCCTTCCAGAGGCACTGGATCTATGGTGCCTTGGGTCAGCAGTGCTTGCAATACAGGCTGCAGAAGGTGGAGCTGACTGGTGGGTGGCTGAGGAATGCCTTTTTGTACAGAAGGGGAGATCCTGGACATGAAGCAGTTGTTCTGAATGATGGAAAGGACCCATTTGCCTGAGTTAATGTGGGACCACAAAGGAAAACAGTGAGAGAAGGGGCAGACTGAGGTAGAGAGGTAGGGGAGGGGGTGGTAAGACTGGCAGGTAGTCAGACACTACCTGCTTTGTCTTGAAAGGGAGGCCCCTGGCTGGGGGCTGGAGAAGCTCTAGCTGGAGGGAGCCACTTTCTAGGAGGTCTCCTGGTCCTAGTGGGAGCCACAGGTCGAGACTGTTTTCTTATGAATTGCATCTTGGCCGGGTAGCTCCTGTAGGACTTTGGAATGGGTAAGACTAGCCAGGTGTTTTAGGTCCTGAGGCGGAGAATTTAGCCCTGAAACCATCAGGGAGAGGCTGAAGGCATAGCCAAGAATATCTCAAGGCAGAAGAGGATGCAGCTGACCTAGAAGAGGCTTCCACTGCATCATAACTACACTTTATGGAGTGTCTGTTCACCTGGGAAGTGAGAGCTAAGAGGGAGGACAGAGAGGCTTTGGCTGCACAATCTGGGATGTCGGCCTAGTCCTTGGAAGCTTTTTCCAGCAGGGCTAAGGAATATTTTGGCCATGTGATTTTGATAGTTGGTGGCCCTGAAGGCCAGAGTGGCAGAAGTATAAATCTTCTTACCCAGACACTCCATTGTCTTGCTGTCCTTGTCAGCTGGGAGAATAGTAGTAGTAGGTGGATAGTAGTAGTGAGTAACAGTTTGCTAGCTCTATTAGTGGAGATGGATATAGTGGCAGGGTCAGCTGAAGGGCATTTTATCAGAAACATCTCTGTTTCTGGAACTTTGTATAGTCCATCAGCCCTGTGTGGGGCTGGAGGCTGCGAGTCAGGTTTGAGAGATGTTGCAGAAAAGGCATCCAGAAAGGCCGGCAGAGTAGGAGGCACAGCGGAAGGGCTGGGAGTGTCCATCTGTAGGAGGTCATAGAACCTCTTCTGTACTTCAGTCATGACAGTGGATTCCCACTTGAAGTGGTCTTTCATTTTACTAACAGTCTCTCCGAAGGTTAAATCCTCTGCTGGGGAGTTAGGGTCAATGGATTCTCTTTCAGGGGAGCCAGAGCCCAGTGGAGAGAAGATCTGATAAGTGTAGGAGAGAGAGTCCTCAGAGGAGGAATCTGAAAGTTCCCCTTAGTCTCTCCTGGTAGTGTCCGAGGTCAGAGGCCTAGGGCTCAGGAGTGGAGGGACAATGGTAGGGCTTCCTACCGAAGTCGGGAGTAAGGCCATAAAAGCATTGAAGAGACTCTGGCTGAAGGCTTGACAATCAAGCGTGAATTCAGGTGGTGGAGAAAGATGCTTTACCTTTTGTTTTTTCTTTAGAGGCCTAGCTGGTGTCCAGGTAGGAAAAGGCCTTGAGTCAAAGGGGGATGGATCTGAGGAATCAGACAGGCCCACTGAGAAATCTGGTTCCCCCCGGCATCTCAAGCAGATGCCTGTAGTGCCTCTACAGACGTGCCATCCGCTCGAGATTATGCGGCTTCCTCATAGGTACTTGCTTTATCTTGTATGGCAAAAGCAAACTCCTCTGCCAGGCCTATGTTGGCCACAGGCTGAAGTATGGTCGCTAGAGGAGCAGTGGATGAGGTATGCCGCATGGACTTCGGCCTCTTTGGTGGTTCTACTGGGGTGTTGGAAGTGCCTTCCATCCCTAACACAAGCTGCTTTAACTGCTCGTTCTCAAGATAAAGGTTTAGAACTTGCAATCGGTAATAAAGGGTCTTAGGGATGAAGACCTGATAGGGCAGGACTGATCGTGAGTGTCCTTTTGGGGAATCTGCCGGCCACACCTACACTTGCCCCTTCTGGATGCCTTCCAGATGACATGAACAGACTAACTAAAATAAAGATTGAAAGGTTCCCCAAAGGGGTACTTATCTGATTTTTTTCAAAACAGACATCTGCAGGTAGCAGGAACACCTGGTGTATGACTGGCAACTGAAAAGTTCTGAGAGCTGGTGTGTACGGACGTCACTTTTATGGCCCATGTTCCTGCTGCCATGTCAGACGCCCGATGCACTCTGAGGGACTGAAAAACTTTGGAATACTGGCCGGACGTACATGAAAGGATGAAGGGTAAACCCACATGTAGAATACTGCAAGACTGGAATAGAATGACATCAAGCCAACCCAGCATAGAGATCATCACACAAATAAGAGAGAAAGTACAGTTGTGTACACTTACCATAAATGTAGATGTTCGAGTGTACTAACTGTTGCAGTCACCACACTTGGGTTATCCTGCCAGGTGTAGCCCTCAGTCGGCCTGAATAGCAGAGACTTAGTATTTCTGTGTCGGTTGCTGTCGCTTCAGGACTGACATCAGGCTGTCAGGGTTATATAAACAGGCAGCCGACACCATTACATCAGTTTTTCTCGTCTCAAATGTCAGGAGCCCCCAAACAGGGAGCAAAGTTATGGTGGAAAAATACCACCAGTAAAAAGTAAATACCAATAGCCCTGTAAGGAGTGAGTAAGAGAGCGAGAAAGACAAGGGGGTTGGAGGGTGGGAAGGTGGGAAACAAGGACTGCAACAGTGAATACACTCAAACATCTACATTTATGGTAAGTGTACACAACTGTACTATGTTCTTTGTGTTTCACTGTTGCAGTCATCACACTTGGTTGATTCCCAAAACTGAAGAATGGGTGGAGGCAGTCAAGAAGAGTTGAAACTGGCTAGTATACCCTGCAGGACTGCTGTTGCAAAACCCGCCCTGGACTTAGAAAATATAGGCAGGTGGTAATGCTTGGTGATATGAACAGAACTACAAGTAGCAGCTTCCAGAATGTCCCTGGTAGGGACTCCTCTGAGAAAGGATGTAAAGGTTGAAGTTGCCCTAGTGGAAAGCGTTCTGACCCCCTGAGGGGGTGGTTTCCCATGGTGTTTGTAACAGAAATGGATACAGTGCGCTATCCATTTGGAGATGGTTTGTTTTGATATGGCCTTGCACTCTGCCCCTGGTGCAAAGCTGACTAATAACTGGTCAGATCTCCTGAAGGGCTTAGTCCTATCAAGGTAGAATTTGAGCTGTCTGTGCACATCTAAAGAGTGCAGAATCATTTCCCCCTTATTTTGAGGATTAGGGAAAAAGGTGGGCAAATGGACAGATTGGTTGAGAGCCACACTGGACACCACTTTAGGCATAAAAGTTGGGCTAGTCCTGAGGGAGACCCTGTCAGCATAAAAAATAATGAACGGTTCCACAGCCATAAGTGCTTGTAGCTCAGACGCTCTTCTAGCTGAGGTGATGGCCAGAGGTAAGGCTGTTTTCCAAGAGAGGAATTTTAACTCTGCTGATGCTGCAGGCTCAAAGGGGGGTAGCGTGAGCTTTTCCAACACAAAATTAAGGTCCCAAGCAGGGGTGGGGGCTCTTCTTGGTGGCCTTAAATTGTTAGCCCCCTACAGGAACTGCTTGATAAGAGGGTGAGTGAAGAGAGGTGGCTCAGTGCTGTAACGAGTAGAGATGTCAGACATTGATCGGAAGAGAAGGACAGGCCTCTGTGGAGTAGGTCTGCTAGGTAATCCAGGATGAGAGTTAAGGAGGGCTGTGCTGTATCTGCTTCTTTAGTGTGAATCCAAGAATAATACCTTTTCCACTTAGCATAGGATTTCCTTGTACTGGGTCGTCTTGCTTCACGTATAACATCCAGTTCCTGCTTGCTTATGCTGGCCACTGGAGGAGAATTCAAGGAATAAGCCAGGCTGCAAGGTTCAGGGTCTGCAACTGCGGATACAAGATCTGTCTCTCCTGCTGAGTCAGGAGGGTTGGGATCTAGGGTAGGTGCCATGGGGGCACTGGTGACAGACTGCACAGTAGTGGGTACCAGTGCTGGCGTGGCCAGTATGGGACAATCAGGATTGCCCTTGGTCTTTCCTGCCTTATCTTAAGTAATACTCTTGTAAGAAGAGACAGAGGTGGAAAAGCATAGATTGAGAGGTTTGCCCACTGGAAGGATAGGGTATCCTTTTTCAAGGCCTTGCTGTGAGGTACCCTGGTGTAGAATTTGCTGAACTGGTGGTTGTAGGGGGAGGCAAATAGGTCCACCTTCGGGGTACCCCATTTTGGGGTCACAAGGCTGAAGGTGTTGTGGTTTAATTGCCACTCATGTCAGCCTAGAGGATTTCTGCTTAAGTTGTCTGCCAGTGAGTTTTGGTTGCCTGGCAGGAATTGAGCTTGCAGGTGAATATGCATGGCCGAGGCAGTGTTCCACAGGGTCATGGCTAGCCTGCAGAGTGGGTAAGAGGGGTGCTCCCCTGCTTACTGATGTACCACATCACTGTGGTGTTGTCGGTTTTGATTAGTAGGGGCCCCGGTGAGAGTTGGGATCTGAAAGCTGTCTGAACATGCTGAACAGCTAGCATCTCTTTTTGGTTAATGTGCAGATGAATTTGGTTTGGGCTCCAGTGGCCCTGAATGCACCTGCTGTCCAGATGTGCACCCCAGGCATAGTCTGATGCGTCTGTGGTTAGGGTCTGGGTGGAGTGGGTTTGTGTAAAGAGAATTCCCTTGTGGTTGCATGCTGCTGTCCTCCAAATAAACTCTTTCCTTAGACAAGGTATTATAGGTATGATAGTTTCCAGGTCCTGAGAATGTTGACACCAAAGACTTTTTAAGGACCACTGAAGTTTCCTCATATGCAGTCTGGCATATGAAATTAGTAGAATGCAGGAGGCCATAAACCCTACAGCCTGCAGGATTTTCCTTGCGGATAGCTGGGTTCAGGTGGCCATTTGAGCGAAGTAGCCCATCAGATAGGCTTGTTTTTCTGGAGTAAGGAATGCCATCTTGGATGCTGTGTCCAAGCTTGCTCCCATGAATACAATTTTTTGACTGGGGAGTAGTTTGGATTTCTTTTCTTTGACAGTGTACCACAGGGAGGTTAGAAGGTCCATTATAAATGTCAGGTGCTGCAACAGCTTTTCCTGACTGTCTGCCTGAATCAAGCAATCGTCCAAGTAAGGGTAAATTTTAATATTTCTCTGTCTGCAATAAGCAATGGTTGGAGGCAGGCATTTTGTGAAAACTCTGGGAGCAGTGGATAAGCCAAAGGGAAGTGCAGAGAACTGATGATGCACAGATCCTGCCAGGAAATGTAGATATTTCCTGCAGGAGTCCCCGACTGGATGTGCAGATAGGCCTCCTTTAGGTCTAGGGTGGCTAACCAGGCATCTTTGGACAGCATAGGGAGAACATTTTGAATTTTAGTACCACCAGGAAGGTGTTTAGAATGGATAGATCTAAGATTGGGTGCCAGGTGCCCTCTTTTCTGGGTACCAGGAAAATTCTGGAATAAAAACCTTGGCCTATCTGTCCTGCAGGAACAGGCTGAATTGCCCTTATCAAGCACAGGGACTGAACTTGGTTTTGTGCCTCTGCCCACTGGTTTGGAGGAAGGTCTGGGAACCCTTTTGTGGTTGGCAGCATGTGGAAATAAAATTTGCACCCCTGGGACACCATGTTGAGGACTCATCGATCTTTGGTGATGGAGGTCCAGTTTTTTGCACGGTGAGCAAGTTTTCCTCCTAGGGGCACGAGCAATTGGGCAGAGGTGAATAGTGGAGTTGAGAAGTCATTGTGAATTCTTTCCATAAGGGAGTGGTTTAGCACTCCCTGCTTTAGAAGTGGAAGTACTCCATTGCTTAGATCTCTGCATACCCTAGGACTGTAATCTGGGGTGTCTGTTTCCCCTGGTTCTAGTTTGAGATGGCATTGAGGGAGCTGGAAACAACCAATGTTTTGAGGGGGCAATGCCTACTGAATCTTGGAGGCTGCACTTGCAAAAAAATCTTTGACTGTCGGCATAGACAGCCTTTTCTTCCATCTTTTTTAAAACCTCTTCTGCTTTGGTGCCAAACAGATTGTCCTTGTTCAGAGGAGCATCCAATAATTTTGATTTGACATGGTCTGGCAAGGTCTGCTCCTTAAGCCAGGCATGCCTTCTAAGTACAGAACCTGTGACTGCTGCCCTGAAGATGCTTCTAGGGCATCAAACCCACATTGCAGGTTGTGTGTGCTGACTTGGTTTGCAGAATGCATAAGCACCTGTAATTCTTTATTTTCTGCACAGTCAGGAAAGGTAGATAATTTTTGCTTAATAAGTTCCATAGTACGTTGCTGGTATTTCAGAATGTGGAACTGACCATTCAATGCTCTAATGGCGAGAGTTGCAAAGGTGTATACTTTTCACCCCATCTGTCTAAAGCTCGGGAATCCCTGTCCGAGGGAGTGGGAATCTTAGCTATAGTTGCTTTTATTCCTTTAGGTCCTTGGGAGATTACCTCTGGGTCAACAGTAGGATTTTAAAGATAAATTTGTGAGAGTCAGGGACTATGTAGTACCTGTCAGGTTTCCCTGGAGCAGGGGGTAAAGTATCAGGAGTTAGACTGGATCAATAAAGACATCATCCACAACATCCAGAGCAGGAGGGATAGCTAAGGGTCTGTGCTGTGGTAAGTCTAAAGATTCCCAGAGTCTCTTTTTGGACAGAGGATAATCCTGGCATTTCCAATGGAAATGCTCAAAGTATGTAGGGTTTCACCAAAAGATAAATCCTCTGGAGGGGAGGCAGAAGAAATGGAATCCTCTGCATCTGAATCCTCATAGGCAAAGAAGGGCATGTTTTCATATTCACAAACCTGAGTAGTCAGACACTTGGTCAGAAAAAGGTGCTGGGAACAAGTCTCTTTCTTTTAACAGGGGAAGGCTGGCTTCCCCTAATCAGCATGATCAGGTCTTCTGCCATTTTAAGCATCTGAGATTGTGGCAAGGAAGCAGGCGTTTGAGTTTAAGTTGTCGGCTTTTTAGGTGTAGCTCGTGCTCTTGGCCTTAGAACCCCGGTAGTTTCTTTTTACACAGCGGCTCCGGACCCATCCAAAGTAGAGACATCCGCAGGTTCCGTAGTCAAAGAAGAGTCTAGCGGCATACCAGATGCCTAACGGGTCTCTGCAGCGGCCTGCAAATCCACCAAAGTGGGCATCAGGGGCTGTGAAAGCACCTTACCGAGTACCGGCGAACTGGCGACTAACTTAATGGAAGGGTAGTCGGCAGTTTTGGACCTGTGCGTTCTGTCTCTGTCTTTATCCCTACGTTTTTTCGGAAGATCGGTAGTCGGATGGCTTACCGAAGCCATTTCGGAACACTGAGACCAAGAATGAAAGTATTTAGCTACAATAAGGGCCCAACGATGAATAGTTTGTGCGCTGAACAAAGCACAAAACCGACAGCGAGGTACGTCATGATCTGGGCCTAAACAGGTGACGCAGTAAGAATCGAAATCTCTGTGTGGTATTTGCTTTCCACAGGGGAGACAAGTTTTTCTGACATCGGTTAGAGCAAGAAAAAAGGACCTCCAACAGGGTACTTAGCTTTAGAAGACTTCAAGATGATTAAATTTCGGAAACGAAAAATCAGGTAGCGGCCGACCAGCACTTGTGAGAACTGCTTCTGCTTTGGGCTCCTCAGCAAGAAAGACTGATGTAATGGCGTCGGCTGCCTGTTTTTATACCCCTGATGTCAGGTCTGAAGAGACAGCAACTGACGCAGAAATACTAAACCTCTGGTATTCGGGCCAAATGAGGGCTGCCCCTGGCAGGATAATCCAAGTGTGATAACCAACTGTGAAACACGAAGAACATCCATAGGAACCTATACTGAAAAAGGATCCTGGTTTCCAGAGAGGCACCAGACAGAAAATCTATTCCATTTGGACAAATATGATCCGTTTCCTGGCCTACTGCAGGACCTGAAGCATATCCACAGAAAAGAGGTGCCTAAAAGGGATCAAAAACCCTATCACCCACAGTGTCAACTGAAAAGTGGACAAGTGAGGATGGATAAGAGACCCCTTTGTCTCATGTGAAAAGGTCCACACAGTGAGGTAACTTGTGGTGACTGCCCCTGGCCAAGTGTGAAAGAAGGGAGAAACCAACGCTGTCTGGGCCAAAAGGGAGTCACTAGCAAGATTTTGGAGGAGTCTTGCCTGATCTTGTGCAAGACCCTCAGAAGCAGAGGAGGGGGAAGGATGGCGTACAGAAACTTTCATGGATCCACTTCCCCTCACATTCATTGATGGATGTGGCTCACAACGAGTACATTCATACCTCAGTACAAAAACGGCTAAAAGGCTCCCAACCTGCACCCCAAATGCTTTCCCAGATAATCCACCACCACTATCCAAGAGCTTCCAAATACTTTCATGTTACTTGTCACTGGTGCTTGATCGCTTCATAGTAGTACATGTAAATGAATAAAGTAACAATCAACTAGAAAACTAACCTCTTCTTCTAGGTATCTAACTGATGGAAAGCTAAGGATAAATCCGAAGAGGGGGGAAGGAGATGGATCCTAATTGAGATGGGTTATGTAGAAAGGATAATAAAATTCTAGATGTAATACATCTCCTAAAGATGTAGACATATCCTATCTCGCCTAGGAACTGTAAGCCATGGATATCCCCTAGCACTCTAAAAAAAATTTGCTAGCTTGAACTACAGAAGTAAAGGAGGAACCAAAAGAAAGCCCAAGGAGCACAACCACAAGCCTTAGCTCTTGAACAGAAATGAAGAAGTGAGATGAGCAATGGTGAAAGCTACATCTATCCTGAAGCCACTGGTTTTGCATGCCCTTTGTTTAATGCAAAGGATTGCTAACATAGAAATTTAGCTATGGAGGTTTCTCAGATCTATTGACAAAAGAAAAGCGAAGCTATGGGTTTAAATCCAACTAAGATTTGAGGCAGGATATCAGTGCTATTGATTTTGTTTATTGCAAAGAAACAAACAGTTGATTTTCCGCAGTTGGAATGCATTATTGAAGAAGCTACCTTTGCAAAAAGTCAGGACATAATTTCAGGAATGGACACAGGAGAAGCTACCAGAAAACTCTAGAACAAAACATTTGAGCTACAAGTTGAATGAATGATATGGAAGCTGTATGGACAGTAAAAAGGTAAGGAAATATCAAACAGGCAGGAAATAAGGAAAAAGTAAATACAGTTCAAAAAAGGCAAAGTCCAGGCAGCAACTAACAATGGGAAGGCAGCAGCAACATTTAAAGGGCGGTTTTCCAAGGTTAAAAACCAAATCGCAGGAAGCGCATTTCAACAAAATGAGCAACCAAAACAAAGAATAGAACATAGCCACCAAAGAAAGGCAAAACTAGAGAGCTAAGGGAAGAAGTAGCAGCGCCTAGAAAAAGACTTACAAAGTTTAAAAGACATTAATGAAGGTTAAAATGAGAACTGATGAAAAGAAGAAAAATTAGACGATTCGGGACTAGTGGACAACTGAAAATGGAAGGCATAGAAGCTAAGCTGAACGCCAAAAAGACCGAGAAGGGGGAGATAGCCCTCAGTACTGGATGAATCCAGTTGATTTCCATTTGCTGGACCAGTTAGACACAGAGAAAGGAGTGGAGAGGAAGACAAGGAAGTGGAAGGAGGTCTGAAGAGGCCAAGATCAAACGGTCAAGATGGGGAAGAACTTCGACGCTGTTGGGAAAAGAGAACTGAGGGGGCAGACCGGTCACCAGGGGGAGATCAAGGTGTCCGCCGGGTGTCCGGGACCATAACGGGTCGCGACAACCGAAAAAAACGGGGGAAGGGAGAGGCTTGGGCCAGAGCGAGGTCTAAAAAGCTTTGCGGGTCCAAGTAGGTGCAATTAAATTTATTACAGGGAGGGGAAGGAGGAGGGAGGGAAGGAAGGGGGGGGGGGGGGATGGGGACAAAAGGGAGTGGCAATCTGGTCCTGAGAAGGAGAGAGAGAGAAGAACTCTCTGCACTTCTGTGGGTGCATTGCTGCCAAAACAACTCGTGACAGGGGCTGATTGCATTTTCGGGCAAGTGGACGGTCTCACTGGACCAGGTTGGGGGACCACGTGGTCTTGGTTAATCAGATGGTCTCTAGATGCATTGGGATTTACCATGGTGGCAATCTCATATTAGCTGCGGCACATCAAGCCCGCTTGGTGAGTACTTAGTGTATTATTCGCACTTGCACTCTGGGTAATGCCTTATCACCCAGCCCTTATTTATATATCCCCTTACCGGACCTGTGATGGTGTTGTGTTGATAGGATGGACCCAGGCGCACCATGCTTGAAGTGATAGTAGGGACTGAGGCCACTCTCATCTCTAGGATATCGATGTGCAATGCCTCCCACCCTGATGGCATGATGATGCTTGTCTGACCTGTCCAGGTAATGACCCCCTGGGAGGCTGCCGTGGTCACAGTGGCAGCAGGGTGGGGTCCGGACGATAAGTGGTCGGGACTCCACGTTGGAGGCAGGTGGCTCGGGAGCAGACCAATTTGGCAATCTAAGTGGCAAGGTATAGGAACGATGTGGACAGGACCGAGTACCAGAAGCCACATTGAACCCACCCATTGGTGGCTGAGCTGCAGGGGGAGTATAGTTGATGCCGATAGCCCAACACCTCTAGACCTCAGATGGCCGAGCTCTTGATATGGGGAGGCAGGATCTGACGGTTCTGCAAACTTGAATTCTTGCTGCCGTAAAAAGGTAAAGGTCCTTTTTGCATCTCTTCGTGGCCTATAGTATCTAAATACGGTATGGGCTGGATACGCCATGAAGTTTGATGGTGAAGGAATATTCATCCCAAACCCAAGGTGAGAACGCAGTCCCTGAGCGCCTATGGATTAGCTTGGAGGTAAGAGATGGTGAGAAGTAAGGTGGAAATGCGAAAAACTCAGATGATCGTGTACTCAGGTGGCAAGAAAGGGCAGTGTGAGGAACTGGAACCACTGGTTCTAGCAGGCGAACTAATGGATCTCCCTCGGATGACCAGATGACTGCAAATGACAGCCGAGCGTGAGAAGCCTATCACATCCAGATATCCTTCTCCTCCCAAGATCTAGAGAGCTGAACTGAAGGGGTGACATCCTTCTCCAATAGTGGGTCTGAAGGTGAATGGAGACCATTAATGGTCCAAAATTTTCTGAAAAGTCCCAATTGAGGACAGCACCAAAATGGCTTGAAGTCCCCTTCTGGCCTGAAGGATAAAATTGAGAAAGTAGACTCTTGCTTTTGATGATTCTGAGTGGGGACAGGCTGATGACCTTTTTCTAGCAGCTTTGAAACCTCTATTGCTGCCTGATCTGACTGCTTGCTTGGTATCCGGGATTTCCCTAAAGGAAGGGGGGGGGCTTGATGAAGTTGATGAAGGGCTGTTCCGTGTATCGCACCATAATCCGGTGACCAGCGCTTCTGGCTTGGGGTATTCCCAACTTGACCCTCGACTGGCTCTGGAGCTGCACTCCGGCACCAACTCAGGGTCATTGAGTGTAGGAAGGAAGAACTAAAAAGGGCCTCTGCTCAGGGTTCGGGGCCTCTGGCCGCTGGGACGGGCTGTATTCCTCCCCTTCCCGCCCAAGGGGGGAGGGAGTCTCCTGACTAGGACTCTTTTCTGGTGCCAAATCTTTTTTCTCCCCCTGGCCCTCTGGGCCTTGGGAAAAGGCCCAAAAAACGCCAGACAACGCAGCTCCTCGGGTCTGGGTCCAGTGTTCTCCTGCTCGCACCGAGGTCCAGTGTTGGGTCAGAATCAGTCCAAACAAGGAAAGGAAGTCAAAGAGGGAAAGCTTGAAGGCCTCTTGCCCTCCTGCAGAAATAAACAGGCATGTCCAGGCATGGCTCCTGCTTCCCCTGCCCCGAAGATTCCGCCTCTTCTGCGCCTTGACCGCATGATGGCCTCATGGGGTGGTCTACAATCACAAAAGCCAATAACAGTCTGGGCTGCTACCCAGCTCAGCTAGCCCCAGGTAGATTACCTCTTAGGGTCTCACTTTAAAATGACAGGGGTCCTTTAAGCTCGGTGCTTGAAGTAGCAATTCAGCGACCGTAGCAAAGGTCAGCTGGAACCTATCCGGCGCCGCAAATCCCCATGGCGGCCAGTGGATAGAGATTGAAGCCTCTGCCATATCTCCCACGCCCTGGCAGATGCCTGATGCCACCACCATTGCATCTACCCTGCTGGGAAAATAAAAAATTTTGTTGGGGGGGGCTGGATGCTAAGGGCTGATTGGCTGCAAGGCGCAATCTCAGGCAGTTGTCCCACAGAATCAGGGAGAAATCAAACAATTCATCGAATTCAAGGAGCGGAGACACCCAGGAGGCGGGAGAGGCCTCAAGGCCTTGAGGAAGACTGACTCACCTTGAGGAAGGCTGCTCCTCTCAATCTCCCTCTGTCTCTCTCCAAGGATATCCGAGAAAGAATCATCATCAGAAGAATTCAAGAGACCTCCCGCATCATCAAATCATCAAAGGGCCGTCATGACATCTTCATCTCATCCACGTGACTCTTTTCTTTCACAATTCTTCCATGGAGGCTCATCCGGGTGCTTCGGCTCAGACGTCGAAGAGAAAGGGAACCCCGAAGGGGGGATCCCCAGGCCCTGGGGCCCCTGGGGGCTGTCATGGGCACGCAAGCAAGCAGTCAGCAGGTCTAGGGACAGGGAGTGTGACAGTGAGCTGGCTGGGCGCTGAGCCGGCCAGGACATGGCTCCTCCCATGGCCATGGCACCCAGAAAGGAGATGGAGATCACTCACTGAGAGCCACGGGGGGCACTAGGGACCGCAGCAGCAGCTCAGAGGCGGATGACTAGAGGGAAGACACCCAGTCCCAAGATGTTCCCCCCCCCCCCTCGCCCCCGGCTGAGAGTCCCACCACCACCCTGAAGGACAGGAAGGTAGGTCGGTGCCGGTGCCGTGATAGACCCAGGAGGTCTCTGTTCCGACCACCCGCCGCCGCCCCTCCCCACCATCACGACCCAAACGGCCCAGGAGGGTGGAGGAGGGGACGAGTGTTTCGGAGGGGGATCAGCTCGAAGCCAACTGGATCATCCCTTTCCAAGCCAGAGGACCTGGGACTCTGGAATAGAATACAGGAAGTTGTCTGCTCAGGGAGGAGGCAAAAAGATCTGCCCGAGGAATACCCCACCAATGGACTATATCCAGAAACGCATCTCTGTGAAGCATACATTTATCAGCCTGTATGCTGGGCCTGCGAAGCATACATTTGTCAGCCTGTATGCTGGGCCTGCTCAAAGAGTCTGCCACTAAACTGTGCTCTGAGGGACTGTAGATAGCCTGAAGAGTCACTTGATACTTGACAGCAAGATCCCAGACCTGAAGGGATAGCCTATAAGGAAGGTAGAACACTGTACCCCCTTGCTTGTTGACATACATCGCTATAGTATTGTCTGTGAAAACTTTGAGGGGCCTGGGATGAAACAAGGTATGAAAGGCCTGAAGAGCTAGAAGTAGAGCCCTCATCTCCTTTATAATGACGTGGCCTGTCCTCTGAAGATGACGCCAGAGAACCTGAACCTTAAGAGCTGAAGGAAGTTTCCAACCCCTGCTTGAGGCATCTAAAAAGAGCTCCTGATTCTGGACTAGAGGCTGGAAAGGAAATCCCAGGTTGAGAAAAGGCTGATGAATCCACCTCTGAAGCTCAGGCCTGAGACAGGGAAGGAAGGGAACTAGGAAGTCCAGGGGATAACAGTGTGATCACTGACTTGAGGTACCACTTTAGCTCTCATACAAAGCCTGGACAGAGGCAGCACAGGAATGATGGATGCCATAAACCAGAGGACCCTGAGAAAGTCCCTGGTCATGACTAAAGCCAGAAGTGACAGGAAAAATGCATTCAGAGACAGGGTCTTGGGGTCAAGCAGGGATGCCAGCATGGAATGGTCTGGATCCTGCAACCAATAAAAACATGATCCTGAGAAGGAGTTAAGACTGATTTTTGAATGTTTATGGTGTACCTTAGACTCTACAGCATGGAAACAGTAAACTGGAGGTCCTGAAAACGGAACTTTGGGGAATGAGGCCTGAATGAGCAATTCATCCAAATAAGGAAAGATATGAACCCCTCTCATACTGCAAAAAGCAATGACAAGAGTGAGGCATCTTGTGAATACCCTTGGGGCACTAGAAAGGCCAAAGGGCAAGGCTGAGAACTGAAAATGCAAGGAAGCAACAGAGAAACACAAATCTTCCTGAAATGGGGATGGATGGAGATGTGAAGGCAGGCATCCTTCAGATCCAGGGAGACCAGCAATGTCTGGGGAAGAAGAAGAGGCAATAAAGTTTAATGAGACAACATTTGAAAGGATGGGATCTTTAGAAAGGTGCTGAGTTGAGAAAGGTCCAAAACTGGCCTCCAGGTGTCGTCCTTCCTGGGAACTAGAAGCATTCTGGAATAAAATCCCTTCCCTTCCAGGCCAGGAAGCAAAACCTCAATGGTGCCTTAGGACAAAACAGAACGAAGCACCTATGAAAAGCCAGAAAGCTGTTCTCAAGGAAGACATTTCCAAACCATGAAATACCCTTGGCAGATAATGAACAGAACCCAAAAGTCTTTTGTGATCCTTAACCAACTGGGAAGAGGCAGGAAAAGATGAAGGGACAAGAGAACCTGGCTGAGGGAAAAAGGAAGCAAACTGTCCAATGGAACTTATCTTGTCCTGAAAATGAGGCTTCTAAGAAAAAGGGGTCTGTGTAGATTTAGCAGGAGGTACACGTTTAGAACCATTTTCTACTCTTGGGCAGTGGATGAGACTGTCTGCGAACAAAAGCAGATTTGGATGGGTAATTCCTCTAAAACTTAGGCATAGCAGAAACAATAATATGTTTCAACTCATGCTGGACTTTGCCCTTATCCTGGAGGGGTTTATAAATTTCAGCAGCAGCAGAGCCAAAAAGATTATCCAGAGCAGCATCCAATAATTTGGCCTTAATGTCATCAGGCAAAGCCTGAAGTTGAAGCCAAGAGTAACGTCTCATAACAGAACCCAATTCAGCAGCCCTGAAAGCATCATCAACTGCACTTAATAGGAATGCAGAGCCACTTGAGAAGTAGAAGTCAACAAGGAAAGGGCCGCAACCTTCTCCTCAGAATCAAGAAGGTCAGAAACTACCTGAGAAAGGAGGGCTAAAACATACCTGGTCACGAGTCTGGTAATTAATTGCCCTAAACGTCAGGGTTGCCAGCAGTAGAGACCTTTTTGTCCAACCTCTCCATGGCCCTAATGTCCTTATTTGAAGGAAGCAATTTAGTAGATGTCAGCAGCTTGGATGGTTTATCACAACACACAGATTCCGCTGAAGGATAAGCATTTATACATTTATACAGAAATTTATAGTCATCAGGCACCTTGTAAAATTAGTCAGGTTTCTTAGGAGTTGTGGGGCTGAGAATAACGGGCTACAGAAGCTGCAGAAAATGTATCCAGGAGGGTAGCCAGAACATGAGGAACAGCAGCATGCTTGGAGATCACAGTACCTCTTCTGCATATCAGAACAGAGAACAATCCTACTTAAAGAATTCCATCATACAGGAAATAAAGTCTCCAGAGGAGAGTTCCTCTAAAAGGGAATCTGGACCAATAGAATCCTCTTCCTCTGAGAACCACAGACTAAGGGGGATGGGATCTGAAAAGACTATGCCAATGACAACTCCCCCAAATCCTGATAGTCAGAGGAATTCTGTTCCCTAGGTCTCATGAGAGGAGTGGAAGACCAGAGAGGAAAAGGCATAGAGACCCCTTGAGGAGGCTTTAAAGCCATTAAAGCATTAAACAACCCAAGTAACATCCTGCCATTCTCTTTGGGGATCCTTAACTGCACGAGAACTATGCTGAATTTTCAGTTTCTTTTTCCTGCAGGATGTCCACAAGAGAAACCCTGGGAGGATCAGATCTTAGTCAACACTCAATAAGTAAAACCAATAACACAAAAATAAAAAAGAAAGATAAGGAAGAACCCCCAATGGGGCACTTATCTGAAAAATGTCTTGGTAACCAATACTGAAGGAAAGGTGTTCAGACTGGCAAATAAGTTCTGAACTGTGTGTGTGTGTGTCCATACATCACCTTTATGTCTATGTCTTGCACTGAATGAGTCAGTCGAGTAAGATCTGAGAGAGCCTGTTGATGTCCCCCCTCAAAAAAACAAAACAAAAAAAACACCGGAAATGTGAAACCCTCAACTCGGATTAAAGTTTCTACAACTAAATTGCTATCCCCATAGAAATCACCACCACAACTACATACTGATCGTTCCCTGGGTATTGATTTTCTTTTTGTTGTGGGCTACACTGAAAAAAGAAGTTATGTCTTACCATAACATTCCATCTGTATTGTTGATCCTCGTTCTGTCATTACGCATGGGTATCGGTTGAGAGCTCGGAACCGAGCCGGCCATTTTCCAAGCTCGCGTCCGCTTCAAACTCTTGAGCTAAACTCTTACCACAATACCTCTCTCCCTGTTACCTCAGATTGAGTTTGCAAGTCAAAGAAGGTAGAAGCTACCCTCTGGTCAAATAACCTAAGAGAACCGGATGGTGAGATCCACTAGAAACCACAGGAGGGGGAAGGAGGGAGGGTCGTAACGACTGAACGAGGATCAACAATACAGATGGAACGTTATGGTAAGACGTAACTTCTTTATCTGGTATTGTTAATCCTCGTTCATTCCTTACTCATGGGACAGAGTCCCCAGCTACCTCTATTTCTGGGAGGCTCTCATGGAAGGACATTCCTGAGCACCATAGAACCAAAAGATGCTCTTCCCCTGGAGGCCAAATCCAAATTGTAATGATTGATGAAGGTATGAGGCATAGCCAGGGTTGCCAGATGTCCCTATTTGGGCGGGACTGTCCCGAGATCAGCAGCCTGATCCCGAGTGCCGCCCTGCCGGTTTAAATCCCGGCCAGCCTCCGCTTTTTTTTTTTTTTTGATTGGCCCGTATACCTGGCATACAGGCCAATCAAAAATCGCTAAACACGGAGCTTCTTGTGTTCCGCATTAAACAGAAGTAGCTCCATGTTTAACGATTTTTGATTGGCCCGTATGCCGGTATACGGGCTAATCAAAAATCGCTAAACACGGAGCTACTTCTGTTGAATGCGGAACTGCAATGTTCCGCATTAAACACGAGAAGCTCCGTGTTTAGCGATTTTTGATTGGCCCGTATACCGGCATACGGGCCAATCAAAAATTGCTAAACACGGAGCTACTTTTGTTGAATGCGGAACTGCAATGCATTAAACACTAGAAGGTCCGTGTTTAGTGCAGAGCTACTGTTCCACATTAAAGACCTTTTTTTTTTTTTGTTCTTCACTTGCCATGAGAGAGTTTTTTTTTTTTTTTGGCGTCCCTACCTGGCTGGTTGGAAATCTCGCAACCCTGGGTGTAGCCCAAGTTGCAGCTGCACAGATGTCATGTAAAGAAGCTCTGGCATGGAAGGCAGCAGAAACTGCCACAGACTTTGTTGAATGAGCTTTCATGGTAGTAGGCAATGAGATATTACGTTGTGTATAAATAAAGGTCACACAGTCCAACCATCTAGCTAATGTGACCTTAGCAACAGCAGATCCTAATCTAGGTCCAGAAAAGGCCAAAAATAACTGGTCAGATTTACGAAAAGGTTTAGTCCTGTTTAAGTAAAAACAATTTGCCTGTGTATATCTAGGGTATGTAGGCAATACTCTCCTCTGATTGAATGATTTGGAAAGAAAACTGGCAATTCAATGGCTTGATTAATGGACATTTTTAGAGATCACTTTAGGCAGAAATGAAGGATTAGTTCTCAGAGACACTATCTTTATGAAAAATCAAGTATGGACTCTTGATACATAAAGCTTGAAGCTCAGAAATATGTCTGGCAGAAGTAATGGCAACCAAAAACAAGGTTTTCCATGACAAATACTTGAGGTTGCAAGAAGAGGCTGGTTCGAAAGGTGACATTGTCAGCGCTTGTAGAACTCATGATAAATCCCATGGCTGAATAGGTTCTGTAAAAGGTGGCTTCAGATGATTCACACCTTTTATGAAGGTCTTGCACAATTTATGGGGCAGAAGAGAGGAAACTTGGACACCCTCATGAAAATCAGAAATTCCAGCCAAATGAACTCTAATGGTAGAGGCCAATACACCCGATTCAGCCAGATAGTCTAGTATTATTGACACTGGTGCTGAAAAGGGGTCTACTTGTTTATCTTTCAGCCAACAGGTAAATCTTTTCCACTTGCTCAGATAAGTAATTCTAGTGGAAGACTTTATGAGAAGCAATGAGAATCACTTACTGGTAAAGCAAGATCATTCTGCCTGGCAATCAAGGGAATTGGAGTAGCAAAGCCGTGAGCTTCAGGCTGTTCAAGTTGGGATGAATCAGGTTCTGTGGATATGAGATCAACTCAGAGGTTGAATGGAGAATCTATGGTCAATCTAGTAGGTGAGGCCAAAGGAAGGGGAACCAAATCTGTCAAGGCCAATATGGTGCTATGAGGATCACCTTGCTCTTCAACCTACGGGCTTTCTTCAGAAACTGGGGAATGAGAGGAAAGGGTGGAAATGCTTAAAGACCACCCGAGGGCCAATCATGGGTGACTGTCCCGGAGGGGGAATCAGGGCAAAGTAGTTGCTGCATTTGTAGTTGGTCGGGGATGCAAAGAGGTCGCAGCAAGAACGGCCCCAGCAGTGGAAGATCTCCACCGCTATCAAGGGATTCGGGGACCACTCATGAGGATGAAGAATGCACCTGCTGAGTCTGTCTTCTATAACACTGGAACTCCCGGGAATGTGCATTGCTAGAAGAAAATGGTTGGTAGCCATCGCCCATTGCCATATCCTCATGGTCTCTCGACAAAGGGGGTAAGATTTGGTTCCACCTTGCTTGTTGATGTACCAAACCACCGCCATGTTGTCCGATTAAATCGCAATTGTCCCAGACGGCAGCAGGGGATGGAATGCTTGCAACACCAGAAGCACCACCCTCAGCTCTAGAACATTTATATGCAGATGGGCCTCTAATTCGGACCAAGTGCCTTAGACTGTCTGTCCCTGACATAGCCCCCCCACCTCATCAGGGAGGCATCCATGGTCACTGTGGCCTTGGTTTGCTGTGGGGAGAAGGGGCAAGACCATTGTGAGAGATTGTGTCATCCACCAATTTAAATGCTGTTTGCACCTGTGGGCTACTCGAATCATGGCTGAAAGAGGATGCTGGAATGGATACCATTGTGTGAGCAGCAGCCATTGTAGAAGCCTCATGTGAAACCTGGCCAGGGGAACAATGGTGATGGAGGCTGCCATGGAACCCAACAGCTGTAGAACCGAGTGAGCCGTGGATTTTTCCTTTAAAAGGATTGGAATTAGTTGTTGCTTTATCCTTAGAATTCTGTGCTATGGAATAGCAGCTCTGAAGTTTTTTGTGTCCAAGATAACCCCTATGAATTCTGTCGATCGAGATGGGGTGAGATTGGATTTTTGCCAGTTTATGGTTATGTCTAGCCTTTGAGCAGCGAGGAGAGAGTATGCCAGGGCTTTTTCCAGTAGATGTCTGGTGGGGGCAGAAATTGAGCCAGTCGTCTAGGTATGGAAACACCTGGAATCCTTGAAGTCCAAGTGAGCTGTGACAATTGCCATTTACTTTGTGAACACTTTGGGGGCTGTAGAGAGTCCGAAGGGCAGTACTCTGAACTTGTAGTGACTGGCTCCTGCATGGAAGCCCAGAAATCTGTGATGATGCATGTACAGGCAGTATGACTGTGTGCACGAATGGGGTGGAGACTTGTGTACTGTCAATTGGTGGCCCAACAACAGACCCTGACAAACCTGCCTGTGCCTCAACAATCACTGCTGTACTGAACCAGCCCCACCTCGCCACCTGTGAGAGGAAAACAGGAAACACACTAAGACCTGAACATGACTTCAGACCACATGCACACACACAAAACTACACTCCTCCCAAAAGCAGATACACACAACACCAGCAATCACAGAACATGCAGAATAGCAGGTGATGGTGGGGTACAGTATCACAAGCCAAACAGTCATATCACACGTCAGCATGCAGGACATGTGTTGCTCAACAGCATGCAGTGCAAGTGTAGTCAGTCCTTCTTACTAATAGTATACACGGCTTTGATGCATGTGTTTTGTTATTAGGTGATGGCCTTCCCCCTGGAACACAATGCATACACGGACACAACATTGCTGTGCAAGTATTCATAACCCTGTGATGTACTGTACACCATAACTCACAGGAGTACATACCATTGCTGGATGTGTATCTGTGTGCCAGATAGGTATCCAATGCTGATTATAGCCTCTGTGTCTTTAGCAAATAATTGTGGACACATTTTTAGCACATGCATGATGAGCATTCACACATCATCATCAGTGGTGCATGGATAATTGATGGAATACCATTCGGCCACATACCCAATGTATGGTGAGTGTAGATCATATTGTGGACATGCCAGTCTCATCCATGACATGGCATGCTAAAACAACTGCATATTCAAACACTACACATACCCAATATGTGTCATATGACCTAGCCACTCAATAGCATCACAAGACATACATGTGTCAGTTTTGCAAATGGTGATTGGTATGAAATACTGTTTAGAGGTGCATATGTGTGCACACACGCATCATTATAGTGTGTAGCAAGGACAGCTGTGTAGCACTGTGGTTACAATAACTGGATGGGGTATAATACCATAGGCCATCATCATGAAGCATCAGGTGGTCACTCAAGGCTACAAATGTTTCAAAAACCAGCACTAATCATGCTGTGCTGGAATTGTACTACCTTGGCTAAATTCACCATTTCACAACCAGTTGTTACGAGAGTTTGTAAGGAGGCCAATAAGGCGCATTCCCTGACACAAATGTGTAGTGTGTTGCAGAGTGTTTAAATGCCCCAGAATAGGCATCTACCCTTCAGGTATATTACGTGTAATGTGTGGATGAGATTTTGGATACTGGAGTGTGCATTTACAGAGGGTTTGGGAATCCTTTATGTGTAGCATGTTAAAATGCTCTGTGTATTACATAGATGTGTATGTTATGTGCATGTTGAGTATCAACTGTGCCTATCCAATGGTCACTACAGTCTAGCCACATTTGTTTGAGATGGTCTGTGTATGTATGTGTTTGAGGCAGCTAATCACATTAGTGAGATGTGCGTGCTCTTACACCAAACACGCAGAGCATGCATTATGGGTAGGTGTGTTGCATGTGTACATGGCCTACACCTTAACTATGACATGCACTTTTTATTTACAATAATAAATGTAGAACACACTCATCAGCATCTGTCCACTGCCTTGATGTCAAACCAGAGGGACCTACATAGAGATGAGACAGTTTGTCAGTGGCCACAACTGTGGCATTGCTACTGTGTGTTTGTAATCTTACCGTACAACAGTTTACATTCACAGGGCTACATATTATGTTCCAAATGATCAGTAATGCACAAGAACATGCTCCACATCTTTGACCGACACACTCCACATCTCACATATGCATATAGAGACTTCCCATACTCTGGAACAGGCTACCCATCTATGTCAAGCAAAGTTCTTCATTAGCACTCTTCAAGAAAAATCTTGATGAGGGGATAGGAAATAGGAAATACACCCCGAGGATCACTTCTGTGTCTCTGCTCGTCAGTGGCACAGGAAAATAACTTTCTTGGGTGGCGTAAGCCAGGGAACCTTGTTGGCTAGGCTTGCATAGGCCCTTGGGCCGATAGCCTAGTACCTACCTATGAACCTATGATCTACCAATACAGATAACAGTAGTCTACAGATATGCCATGTTACCTGCATGATCCATGTGTGCTTGCTGGGTGGCTCCAACCTCCATCATGGTGTATGTCTGCTGCTGCTGTTGTTGGGCAGGTGCCACCAGGCTCATGAGCAGCTCCTCCTCTCTTGTGAGGTAGGGATGGATATTAACACCACACCCTGTTGCAAGCTGTTGTCTACTCACATCAGCAGCACGCTGACGAACATGTCTGAGAAGATCCCTGCAGTGGTGGCGTACCTGCTCATATGTCCGGTTATGCAGGCCTACCTCATTGACCCTGCGGACAACATCTTGCCACATTGCAGTACGCTTCTGTTGGTCCTGGCTGGTTCGTGAGAACATGAGATGGTAGCGCTGAATCATACTGCTAGTAATGATATCATCTTCAGCACTACTGTAACTGTTTCCTGTGGTGGGCCATGATCCCTGGAAGACCTAAATACAAAAATATGTCTGAGCAAATCATATGGCAAATTTAACATTATACAGTACAGATATTACTGAACTGCCATATATAGCAACCTATAAGCTAACAGAGTGAAACACTGCAACTGCCACTTATCACTGCTCACCCCACAACTGCTTGAAAGTGCCTTGTTCACTCTCTATCTAATGAACCATGTTCTGCACAGCAACAAAATAAAATCACTATACAAGGCTATACAAGAGTACCTGGCACATTGTATGCAACACGATGCACCACCTAGCCACAGAAGATATACATCAAGCTGATGTGTAAAGAAATATATCATCCATCACAATCAGTGTAAGGTCCAGTAAATGTATTACTATTATATCACACAACTTGTTAATGCCAAACCCGTGGCCGGAATATAGGTCACACACTGCTGTAGTACACTATGCAGTTATATGCATTACCACACATATGTCAAAGGACATGTTACAGATATACCCCACACACACATCAGACATAATTACAGGACACAAAGGTATGACAACCCAGATAAGCTTTGTGTGTACTAAACAGTACTGTGTTAGTACTTACATGACCTTAATCTTGAGAAATGTAATAGGTTCATAGGTTCATAGGTTTATACTAGGCTATCTGCCCTAAGGCATTTATAAGCCTAGCCCAAATTATTGTGGCTTACGCCACCCCTTATATGAAAAAATACTGTGCCCATTAGTTTGTTGTGCCTCTGTCCAGCAGTGACCCAGAGATGATTCCCGGGGTAAACCTACGATCTCCCATCCACAGGTCTAGATTTCTCTTGAACAGAGTCAGCGAGGTGCTCTGCCTCACATGGACCGGGATTTTATTCCACAGCATAGGGAGTCTCTGAGTGATAAATCTATCCCTCCAGCACGTCCTATTTATATCCGTGCTAAGGTTTAAGTCGCTTGCTCTAGTGGTTTTGGTGGATTTGGATTTTTGAGGTGGAGCATGTCCATTAATTCGGGTTGGACATGGCCTGGTATGTCAGGCACATGTCACCTCTGAGCAGGCGGTATGCGACTGAATAGAGCTGGAGTTTCTTCAATCTGGCAGCATATGACAGATTTTGGAGTCCCTTTATCCTTTTGGTGAGGAACTTTGGGGTCTCTCCAATTGCTGCAGATGTCGGGTGAGATACATCCCGAATGGGGCATTGTACTCGATCATTGGTCTGATAAGTGAAGAGTACAGGGAACAATGACCTCACTAGATCTGGATGTGAATCCCTTCATGATCAGGTGGGCAATGTAGAAGGTCTTTCTAACCACTTTAGCAATGTGAGTGTCAAAGAAAGGCCACTGTCAACCTGGGTCCCCAGGTCCCTGATAACCTCTTCTGTGCTTAGTGGATTGCCACCTATATGGTAGCTTGGGGTTACCTTGTTTTTCCCGAAGGGTATGACTATACATTTCTGGCGTTTAACTTCAGGCCATGGCTCTGGCACCAGCTATCTGTTTCCGTGAGTCCCTTCTGAAGGATATCAGTGTCGATGCACTTTCCACTATGGCCCAGTTTGCAGTCATCTGCAAACTTTGTCACAAAGTCCTCCCATGATGGCCTGTACTTCTGAGAAGTAGTTGCCAAACAACAGGGGCCAAGGACCAAGCCCTGTGGGACACCACTTGTGACCGGCTTGGAGTCTGACACAGCGCCAGCAACTCTAACCCTGTGGGTTCTGTCCTTAAGCCAGTATGCAACCCATCTTGTGACATATGGGTTTACATTTAAGCTGGTAAGTTTTCTACAATACCGAGTGGGGTATTGTGGAAAAGCTTTGCAAGGTCAAGGTAGGCTGTATGGACTGCCTTTCCTCATCAATGGCCTTGGTGACTATTTGAAGAAGTCGATCAAGTTCAAAGGCATGATCTTCCCTTGACAAAGCCAAACTGGGTCGGGTCCAATGTCTGCAAGTCCCCTATATCTTTGTTTATGAGCTCCATTATGATCCTCTCCATAGCTTTGCAGACTAGACTTGTTAAGCTTATGGTAATTACCAGGGTCCAGAGGCGCCACCTTTGTGGAGTGGGACCACAGTTGCCGTCGCCACTCCTTGGGCACGTATCCTGTGGTAAGGCTGAGATTAAACAGCTGCCTTATGCGGGTTTAATTCCTCATTTAGCTCGTGTAGCACACAGCCGGGGACACCATCCGGTCCCATTGATGCTGTGTTTTTAGCTTTAGAGAGCAGCTTTCACCTGCGCATTTGAGATGTCCGGGAGGCTACACTCGGCTGGGATAGTTATCTCTCCTTTAGGGGAGAGGGTGAAGTTTGCACTGAACCTGTCTGCCAGTATGTTGGCAATGTCTGTGGGTTCAGTGATTTTTGTATCATTTTGGACTAATTCTGAGCATATCTGTGAGTTTCCACCCAGGTTCCTAACATAGCTGAAAAAGGCCTTATGATTGTCCTTTGAATCCATGGCAATTTTCTCTCAAAATTGGCCTTAGTTGATTTTATGAGTGCTCGTATTTTTACTAATAATGATCAGGGGTGACTTCCCTTTTATGGATTTTGTTCTATCATGTAATAGCTTTCTCCTCTTATTGTAAAGTTTGTTAATGGCTGGGGTCCACCAGACTGGACGTTTGCCCTTTGTGGAAAGAGTCTTGGTTTTATTTGGGATTGCCTGATCCATGCAGTCCTGGAGGTGTTCATAGAAGGCATTTGTAAGGGCTTCCGCAGCTTGGGTTGTGGTTTCCTCTGACTCAGGGGCCTTGAAGGATACCACACCAGTCTTGAGTAGTGTGAAGTTTGCTTTAGAGAAGTTCTTCACTATGGTCTTTTGTTTGGGGTGGGGCGGGATGTGGATTTCCAGTGAGATTAGTTTATGATCAGATCTCACCAATGAGGGATATACTTCGGTGTGGAGCATTTTGTCCCCATGTTTGTGACAATGAGATCTAGTATATTTTCTCCTCTCGTGGGAACAGTGACTAGCTGTTCCATGGCATTTGAATTTATGAACTCCAGGAACCGTTGGGCTAGAAAGTTAGGGCTTGAGTAATGTTCCCAGTCTATATTCGGTAGTTGAAGTCACCCAATATGATGGTGTTTGGAGATACATTTATACCCTCCAGTGTCTTCAGGAAGGCTGTGTGGGGTTCCTGAGTTTGAGAGGGTGGCCTGTAGCATGCTACAATTTGTAGAGCAGTTTTGCCTATTGTTAGTTGCACCTGGATGGTTTCCGAAGCTTCATGCGTTGCCACCAACCTGGAGGTGTGAGTATCCTTTATGAATATGGATACACCCCCTCCTTTTGTGGAGTGGTCCGGTTTTGGGGCGGAGCATGATATGAGGTAAAACCTAATAGTGCCGGGGTGCTCTCAGGAGCCTTGAACCAGGTTTCAGTTACAGCACAGACATCGATGTTCTCCATACTGAGAAGGGCCTCGAGTGCGTGCATTTTGAGATTTAGACTTCTGGCACTGAGCAGCATTACCCTCAATTTCTTCCCATTTTAATCTGTGATGAATACAGGGACCACACAAAACAGTGGATGCAAGTAATGTGGACATGCACCATACTTTTCTGTACAGGCCCAGAGCTTCAATTAGTACTACAGTATACACAGGATTTGCATTCAACATCAGTACCAATCAATAATCATAGATGTAGTGCTTTAGCCTCCAATGACACACCCTAGTTAAAACCAAGGGACTTAATCACACTGTATGCAATAGCACTTGTTCTGCCTAGCAACAGAATACACAGCTTTTGCAAGGATCAAAGCAAGGACCCATAATACCATAACAAACAGTTTCCCACTATGCTATCCCACAGATACACATCTTTGACGTATTCACAAACATACTGACCATCACAGTCAGTCAACAGTACAGAGAATCTACTGCAACAAGTAGATGTAGGTGTGTAGGAGTATATATAAATATGTGTGTGTGTGTATATATATATATATATATATATATATATATATATATATATATATACACACATACACACATACACACACACACAGATGCATATACATATATATCTATATCTATCTATATGTATATATACACATCCATTTGTCTACACATATATATATATATATATATATATATATATATATATATATATATATATATATATATGTAGGCACATATACATTTCACCTTTCATAGTGAGAATATCAATTATACAAAGGATGCAAGGTGTACAGTAATATAATAAAATCGCACAGTCTTGGGATATATGCATTGAAGGTGTTCACAGTCCAAGTAGCTTTAGCAGGCCTTACTGGCTTCAACATTGCAAACTGAAAAAAACACCCAGTGTTTAACCACCACATGTCATATACCAGCACTGTATGCTGTCTTGTTTGTCACACACTAAAACCTACATACAAATATGTGCATACTAACTTTCACCAACATATAGATCTCCCCCTTCGCAAATAGTTGCAATATGTCCCCTGCTCTATGCACATATACAGATGTGAATATATATGACATATATATTTCTCCGTATGTGTGTGGCACACACACACATGGTCCACACTGTTGCAAGTCCCTGGACCTCACAGCTGAACTGCTGGGCCTTGCTGCAACACAAACAGGTGTCACATATGAACACAGACTAACATTAGGGGGGTATATATGGCAACAGATGCTAGATAAGCATACTAGACTGCTGCAGCAGTTCCCAATGCTAAGCTACACTTTAATATGACTTATCACGCATGTGTTGTTTTGTCACACCCATGTTTATATAATAATGTCAGCGCTAACCCCCCCCCCAGCCATTGGCCACACTAATGTACAGAACACGGATAACATGGATCAGATCTTTGACATTTAATGCTGAGCTACACATTTCACAGGTATGTCCCATTGCCCACAGTTACACACAGTATTGTCCATAGCAGTAGTTAAGCAGAACATCTGTGCATAAAGTACTGCTGCCACATATGAATGTTTCACATTATGTAGACTATTCTTCAATAACATCTACTACATGCCAGTAAATATATATGTGTCACATACCTTTCCTTTGTATAATATGGTAATATTTCTTTTTCCTTTTCTCTGTCTCTCTCTGACAGTCTCTGCAATAGAGTGATTGAGTTTGTTGGCAGAGATTGCAGCCTGCTTTTGTAGTAATTTGCACATGAGCATGTGATGGCCTCGGCACCAATTAGTGGCCACCATTTGCTAATTGCATGCAGCCTGCTGTGTAGTAATTGCTGTAATCACTGTCATAGCAACCCAGTACTATAAATTGCTGACTCATGTAGGCGTGGCCCTTTTAGCTTTCCAAGATGGAGATTATCCTTGTTTGGTGGGGACATCATTGTTTAAGACAGAAGGTTGGTATAGTTCTTATATCAGAAGCCAGCGGTGTAGCCAGAAATTTACATTTTGTACTCAGACCTAATGTTGCTGCTTCCAGTACCCACTTGTCAGTGTAGAAATTTACTCACCCCTCAAAATGCTACCCCAAGATACATGGAAAGATGTACTTTCTTTTCAACTGTTACAATTAACTGCCATACAAAGCTAGTTATAGAGATGTATTCCTTTGTCACAAGAATTGTTTGCAAACTGCTATACTGTGAATATTCATTTACTCATTTCTAAACAGTTTGTGCTTTTTTAGTGTTGACATTAGCACAAGCTGCTCAGAAAAACTGGACCCATTTCAGTACAGTGAGTATGCTTACCTACATCCTTGGTAGACCCTGCACACACAGGTATATTCTACATTTGGGTAGGGTTGCAGATGTACAGAGAGCGTAAACAGTATTGTGTGGATTTTATCTTGCTGGACTTACAGGGTTGCTGTGTACATGTTAGTTTATCAAGGCAAGTAGTCTGTCTGCGTAACTCCCAACTGTGGACCTATCCACATGATAGCCAGAGAATAGCCTGTTATTTTTTGTCTGTGCACCACACAGGTCTTTTCAGCAATAGAGCAATGGCATTCTTACAGTTGGTTGCTACCAGTACATGGCTCCATCCATTTGTATTTCAGTGTTGTATTCTGAAAATAAAAGATGCAGAAGCATACACTTCCCTCCATACTTATCAATAATTTTCCCTCCTTATCAGAAAGAGTAGGACTGGAATCAACTAAGAACTTAGCAGCAGTGGGATCAACTAAATTTATAGCTGTTGGGTCAGGTTTGGGAATCGTATAAAAATGTAAAAGTCTGAGGAACTATATACATCCTTTCTGACTTTTTAGGGGCAGCTGGCTATCAGGAAAACTGCAGTCAGTAACACACACACACGGATGCATGCACACACATGCACTAATGTACGCACACAAACACAAGCACACAAACACACATTCCTCTAATGGAGATGGAACAGAAGGAATAAGTGTGGGTTCTGGAAAATCCTTCAACAACTCATAGTATTTTCTAAGGGACTGAGAAACCTCAGTGTTCTCCCATGGAAAACACTGGCACATTCTGGCAACAATCTCAGAGAAAGAGAACCCCCCACAGGGAGACTCAGAAACAGAGCTGTCCTCAGAGTCTGAATCAGAAATCAGAGGAAAAATGCATCGCTCCCTGTATTATCCTGTACAGATTCAGAATCTTGAATCTCTTCAGGAAAAGTGGAATTCCTTTTTCTTTTACTAGAAATTACTTGCAAGCAGGATCAGTAGCTTGAATTAAACCCCGAGCCAGAAATAGTAAACTACTCCTATCCTAAGAAATTTGAGGAGCAGAAGATAATCCATGATATTCCATTTCTTTTTGACAGGAAAAAATGGGGCCAAATGAGTTACTAATGGTAGCATAATTTTCCTCAGGGATAGACACAGCCATTTCAAAACAACAAGGAAACGTTTTCTGTTCCCTCTTCCAAGACCGACAAGAGTTGCTCTCCAATGCCCACTGAAGAAAACCCAACAGTAGCATGGGATGTGGCTAACCCCTGGGTCTCTTGTGGCTGAAGGTGCTACACCAGAGGGATCCAGGTTAAAAGATAAGTGATCTGCTGTACAACAGATGGCCACATCATATTCACCCACCTATGGCTGAAGCAAATTGCTAGCCTGCTCTTGTGACTAATGTTGTTTGCTTAACTTTTATTTTTGTGTTTGGAAGAAAGACTAACCATGGGACCAGTTCCACGGTAAGCAGAAAATGTTGCCGCTTTCCTGGGGAAGATGTGCAGCAAGTGCCAGTAAATCCCACCAGTCCGCATAAGTTAATTTTTTGACAGAAAAAAAAAAAAAAAAAAACAGCAAAAACTAATTTAAAACACTAGGCCAGCGCCACAAAGAAAAAAAAATTCTCCACAGGAAAAAACACTTTCAGTTACTTTACACACCTTTTAAACTGAGAGAAAACAAGTGCACTGTTTAAAAGTACATTACAGTCACAAGACAGTCCATTAAAACACAACACTCCTAGCTTTAAATAACTTTCCTGAAGTGGAAAGTAATACAACATCAACCAAATTAAATAAAAGGAAAGTTTTCCCCCCAAAGAGAACTCATATGCCCAGCAAATGAAAGCTCAAGCTAACCGTCAATTCTCGAGAGCATCAGAGAAGCATACTTCTCTTTGCTGGCAGTACAGCTCTGAAGGGTTTTGCTGTGAAACTTGTCTTTTTGTCAGCTTAGCTCGAGTGGCCTCACAGTTTGGGTGCATGAAAGGTGCCCTGAAGCTCTGGAAATTTGGAGCGGTTACATTCTTGGCACAGTATAACCCATATATAGCTAAGGCTACTGTAGCAGTGATCACTATGATGAACATTTAGTTTTTTTGTTTCCTTTTTTATATGTATGATGTCCGCTTTCACTACACGTGGCGGGTCCAACCCCTGATGAGCCCTCATGAGCAATCAGGGAATTTCCTCTCCAACGATAATCTGCAGTACACCTTTGCATCCTTCAGAATTAATTAAGGGTCCCTCCTTCGCATCATTACTGGTATCTTCAGTCGTTTCAAACAAGTGAACAACAGATGCCATACCAGACTCTGAGCAGGTGTCAGGAGTACCATGGGTTCCTTGATATCTGTGGGTACGTCCAAGTCCAACTGGGCAGTCGAGATATTAGGCCTAGGCTAGGCCTCTTGTGGTACTGGATTAATTAAACTTTTTCTTTTGAATAGGCAGGATGTTGGGAATAGAAGGGCCTGCCATATTTGCTTTGGTGAGGCACTTAAGGAGACGAGTTTTCAAGTAGGAATTAAAAGGTTAAATACAGTTCTTAGAGTCTTTGGAAAAAGGACCGACAGATCATACAATGTTTTTAGTCATGCTCTGCATAAAAGCACTGGGAATGCAGATCCTTATATACTTTCCCCTCCTTGCTGACATCTAATACAGCAAACCACAATATAACTGAAAAAATAAAGGAAGGTTCCCCAATGTGGCACTTATCTAAAACATTGAAGGCCAACAGCACCAACGAGTCTGAAGACGTATACACATTTGTTTGCTTACTTAACATGACACCCGTGGGCTTAGGTCACACATCAGACATATGGCTCCAGAGAAGGTTTTGACATTGGTAGTCTAGCCAAACATCCAGGTTATTAGATGAGATATCCCAACTGTTTGGACTACAGCAACAGTGATCTAAGGAAGGACATCAAAAGAATACTGCAGTGCCCCCAAGACCACATATTTCCTTTTTTGGGGGATGGGGGGCAAGAATTCAGACCTCTGCAATGCTGATACCAATACACTAACTAATGGAGAGGAGAAAGAGGGATGGAGAAAACAGTAAGAAGGTACACAGCAAAGAGTGGTGACAGATGTTCAACAACCCTAGATAGGAGCATGAATATCCTAACCTTTTTCGTCATTTAACTACACCTATACATACAGGAAAAACATGTCTCCATGGGCTATGGAAAAATACTGCACAGAGCAGCGAGCTCCCTATCATAAGACTGCAGCTTAAATAACAATCTGAAATCCTGAAAGCTGTGAACGACTGAAAAGAGAAGTAGTGAAACTTACAATTCTGAAATACAGCAGATCATATAACACATGCAAGCAAATTATCATGAACTTTAACACAATTAAAATGGCAGTTTTGTGGGAAGGTTAAGATACCTGCACTCCTTTGAAATATTTTATATATACAGCATATATGTGTGTATTTGTGTATATATAAATGCACACATGCTTTAAGAAAAAAAGATTCTGCAACCTTACACAGATATTAATGTGCATGCATGGTTGGATACCTTTTTTTCTACATGGCTGTGCAACCTTGGATTTCATATACATATGGAGAAGATGGTATGTAGAACCCCCCACGGGAGGGGGAAAGAATCTTGCTTCATTACAAAACACAGCTAACTTGTTTATCATTTGGTGTGCTTACTTCCTTTCAGTACAATTAAGTTTAGGCCTTTCATAGTTTAAGATTTTGGTTTCAGTCTTATGATTTTCAAACTTCGGTCTTATGATAAGGAGACCTGATCTCTCTTATGAACTAAACATAAGGGTCTTATATTCCCAAGTTTAATGGTTAAGGATCGCCAGTAGGTGTCAAACAACTCAAGGGAGATCCCAAAATGAAAGAGTATTTAACATCTATTAAATCATTTATGAACTCTAAAATGTACCTACCTGGGTAGTGAAATGATTTTGGTTTGCAACGCTTTGATGGACACAAGCAATCTGCTACAAAGACGAGAATCTGCAAAAGATTTATTCAGCTACAGTTATTAACCAGTCGACACGGAAAACTGTTATGTTTGTTATATAACTAGGGAAAATACTGCTAGCAAAAGTGCAGAACCTGTTAACCAAAGTCCTTGGGACAGGAAAATTTACTGAGAAAGTTGATTCAAACAACGTTGCACAACATAATTCTAACAGCAACCTAGGAATCAATGCATGACCTAAAATGTTTTGTGTGCTGGGTAGCTGTCTTTATGGCACAAAGGTAAAAGATCAGAAGCACAGTTTCAGGATTATTGTTATACAACGACCCCTCCCCCCATTAATATTCCAAAACGTGCATGCTGATTGGCCAGCATGCCCATTGTAAATCCCACAATATACCAATGGAAAAAGGGCCGGTCACCCGTATTTTTTTCAGTTGGTATAAAGTGCTAAAACATTTTTTTAAAGAAAAAATGGAGCAACGGAAACTTTTTCTCCGCTGCATCCATTTCAAAGCATTGATGTGCTGGGTATGCGTGGGATGCAAGTCCCATATGCATACTCAGTACATCAAAACAAGGAAGCAGTGTACCGCAACCAGCGGAAGAACAGTAATGCACTGTTATACAAAAACATTATTTAAGAAATTATTTTTCTTAAATAATGTCATTGCATAATAGCAATAACCGACTCCGTGGTTGTGGTATACTGAATTTTACTCATGGTTGGCTTTAATCACTCGGGCTTCGCCCTTGTGATTAAACCACACCAACCGTGGGTAAATCTTCAATATACCACACCACGTCGTCAGTTATTGCTTAAACAAACAACTTCAGTTTTCTAGCAAGATTCTAGTGCCATCCTCCAATAACATTAACTGTTAGCTCTCACAATTACCCTGCTTGATTTAAGGGCTCTGCATGGCATCAAGTGCATTCTAAGGAGGTGGCTAACCTTACTGCGTCAGCTATACAAGTTCCAGATTAGAAAAATAACACATGTATAGAAAGCTGTTCATGGAAGACCACTCACAAAATTACTAAATCAGCTTCTGTCCCATATCACTATGGGTGTCACTTTTTTGTGTGAAACATGATTTGATAGGTGTACTCTGAAATACCACATGGGCAACCTCTCTTAACCACCTTGCATTTAATACACTTTCTTGTAAGCTGTGCAGTTATGTAATTAAAGGTTCTCTCATACTCATTTTTAATTCCAGGTTTTTGAAAAACTGCTGGTCGGTCAGTGTTAGGAGTTTTGGAGACCACATGCAAATCATCTGGTTAAATGCTCTCATGATTCTGCTGATTTACAGTAAACTACACACCACCACAAGCAATGCATTCCAAGGTAAAGTGATCCTGAACCATACCTTCCTAAGCATCTTTAAGGGTTCCCTTTATCTCCTTTTTGTTTTCTCAAATCCATCCCTCTCCTTCTCTATGACTTTGTATACACATTAAACTACTACCACAACATTTCTCTTACCATTCTGATAACTCAACATTGCTTACTTTACTTCCTCTCTAGAGTCACTAGATGAACAGTACGTAATCTAAATATAGCTGCATTAGTACATTTTTGTATTTCTATTCTTTTCCATTTATTTTATTTAAACTTGTTTTGCTATGGTACACTTTTTTCCCCCAAACATAACATCAGAAAAATAAATACAGAACATTCTACAAACAAGTAAATAAACAGAGCAAAAAATACAAATATGAATATGTTTAGCACTGGGCTTCAAAGCATTTCTGAAGGCAGACAAACACAAATTTGGAGCCAGAACTTTAAAATGTCCCCTTGTTACAAAGACCTACACAATACAGAGTTCTTAGTTTTTGTTACACAGTACAGAGTAATTAGTTTTTGTGTTAATACAAAAATGTATTATTTCCCTTAGAAACACTGATAAAAAAATGAAAACCTCATAACACAATGCTGATATATCAGAAAAAGTACAGTAGTGTGTATAAAGTAACGGTCTTACCATAAACAGGAAAGTTATGAACTTACTAGAATGCTAGAAATGTGGTGCCTTGTTTTTATCCAGTTCAACCACCTTTGCCACTCTCCAGAGGCTTGGATCCAGGCCTCAGACTCCTTTAATTAACCATACCCATAGCTTCTTCAGAGTACCTCAGACTGAGCTTGCCTGCTTATAGCTAGAATGCACCATCCTATAATAAAGACCTACACAATCTTAACAGACATAAGAGGCAAAAGATAACACTGTGATAACCAGCAAGGGAAAAAGCCTGCCCAGAGACAAGACCCCTGGCCAGGTACAACCACTTGACCAGGATTTAAGGGACAATTTCAGTTGGGGGACAGACGGAGGGATTTTGAACTGGACGAAAAGATGGTAACACGGATCTAGCATTATACTAAATATATAACTTTCATGTATCCAATGTTGTCAGTTTTCATCAGATTCAACTTTTGGGACATATTCCCAAGCAAAAAAACACCTGGGTGAAATCATGGAAGGACATTCCTGAGAATGGCAGAGCCAACAGATGTACAAGTCCTTGACTGTACATCCAGTTTACAGTGAGATACAAAGTTGTGGATAGTACACCAAATGACTGCAGGATAAATTGCATCAATAGGTACCCTATCCAAAAGGCAGTAGAAGTAGCAACTAACCTGGAGGAGTGCAACTTTGGTTTGCCTTGTAAGGTCAAACCAGACTGGTTGCAGACAAAAGTTATACAAATTGGAAAGTCACCTGGACAGGGTTAATTCAAATACAGTTTGCCCAAATTTGGCTTTAGAGAAGGCATGAAAAAGCTGAACAGATTTCCTGAAATCTTTTGTTCTATGCAAGTAGAAACAAAGTTGTCCATGATCTAGCAAATGCTAGACATATATTCCCCTCTGTTGGAATATTTTGGGAAAAATACAGGTAGGTTGATAGTTTGATTCAGGTTTGTTTCAGAAGCTACTTTTGCAATAAAACGAGTGTTAGTTCTCAAATAAACAGTCTTTATGGAATATCAGATAAGTGAGTTTAGAAGATAAGACTTCCAACTCTGTAATCTTCCTCATCAATGTAAAAGCCACAGAATATGGTCTTCCAAGACCATATTTTTAATACACTATAGTTGCCAGTTCAAATGGAGGTTTTGTCAATGCTTGAAGCCTGGAAGTGATATCCCATGGAGGGACTGGATTCCTGACTGGAGGTCTCAACAGAAAAGTTCCCTTCAAAAAGGCCTTACCGAGATCTTTAGGCAGACAATGCAAGTCTGATTTTGTCTTATATGAAAAGAAATTGTAGCCAAACATACTTTGAGGGTAAAGAAATTACATCAGTTATGAAACAATTTTCTGAAAAAAATCTAACATGAATGGAAGAGAGGCTAAAAATGGATCTAGACCACTGCTGGATGCCCACAAGGTACACCTCTTCCATTTAATACAAAATTTTGAACAGGTGTAGACAGCCTGGCATCTCTGGCCATCATTAGAATTGGAGAAACCATGTATTTAACTTCAGATTTTTCAAGTCCTGGTGAGGCTGACAAGATGGGGTCCAATAGTCAGGGAGGCTAAATTAAATGAGGCCAGAGAAAGGGGAAGTAAACTTGCCTGGGACAAAAGTGGGCAATAAGGATCATTTTGGCTTTGCACCTCAGTGCCAACTTTGCCTCCCCCCCGCCAAAGGACCAATCACAACACCAGTAGATTGCCGGGTACCCAGTATTACTGCTGCACACTTACCATAAATGTAGATGTTAGAGTGTATTCACTGTTTCAGTTATTACATTTGGGTTATCCTGCTGGCAGGTTGCCCTCGGTCGGCCTGAATTCCAAAGTCTTGGGTCCTGCGTTGGTTGCTGTCGCCTCTTCCCTGACGTCAGGTCATCAGGGGTATAAAAGATGCAGCCAACACCATTTTATTCAGTTTTTCTTGCCCCAGATGTCAGGTGCCCCCAAAAGGGTAGGCTAAAATTATGTAAATAAAACATACATGCACCAAAATAAGCTTTACCTTCATCTATAAGCAAATACACCACCTAGGTTGTATAGATTAGAGAAGTAAAGATAAGTTCCAGCAAAAATAAGGCGGATGGCGGGTGGGTAACCTGGACTAACAGTGAATACACTCGAAAATCTATATTTATGGTAAGTGTACACAACTGTACTATGTTCTTCATGTTTCACTGTTGCAGTCATTACATTTGGGTTAAGTCCCAAAGCTATAGTTGGTGGGGCTGGAGCTAAACAGCATTAGGAGCGGCTAGGAGTCCCTGCAGAACTGCAGTGGCAAAGCCTGCCCTAGATTTAGAGCAAAGAGGCAGATTGTAATGTTTTGTAAAGGTATGCACTGAACTCCAAGTAGCAGCCTCTAAAATGTCTTTGGTTGGAACTCCCCCTGAGAAAGGCTGCAGAAGTGGCTGCAGCTCTGGTTGAATGTGGCCTAATGCCCTTAGGCACTGGTTTACCATGCTGTGAGTAGCAGAAATGAATGCAGTGACCTATCCACTTTGAAATAGTCTGCTTGGAGATGGCCTTTCCTTGTGATGCTGTGGCATATGCCACTAGTAATTGTTCTTTCTGAAAACTTTAGTTTTGTCCAAGTAGAATCCAAGTAGTCTGTGTACGTCCAAAGAATGCAGAATTTTCTCCCCCTTGTTCTGTGGATTTGGATAAAAAGTTGGCAAATGAATTGTTTGGTTAAGGTCTACACTGGATACCACCTTAGGCATAAATCTAGGGTTTGTTCTGAGAGAGACCTTGTCTGGATAAAAAATGATAAAGGGTTCCACTGCCATGAGAGTCTGTAGCTCTGAAATTAGTCTTGCAGAAGTTATTGCTAGGAGCAGAGCTGTTTTCCAAGATAAGAACTTTATATCCGCAGTAGCAGCTGGCTCAAAAGGCGGTAAGGTGAGTTTTTCCAAGACATAATTGAGGTCCCATGCAGGTATTGGCATTCTCCTTGGAGGCCTTAAGTTTTTGGCTCCTCTGAGGTACTGCCTTAATAAAGGATGAGAAAAAAAAAAGTGGTGGCTCTGTGCTGTAATGAGCCGAAATGGCAGAGGCATGGATTTTAATTGATGAAAAAGATAGGCCTTTGTCCAGCATCTCAGTTAATTATTGCAAAATCATAGGAATATTTGGGACAGCTGTATCAGTTCCTTGAGCTTGGTTCCAAGCGCAAAATCTCTTCCATTTCCCAGCATAGGATTTTCTAGTACTAGGCATTTTGGCTTCTAAAATGACGTTCATCACAGCTTTACTGAGAGGTGTGGTTTGTATGGCTACATTACCTGCCATGCTGCCAGGTTTAGGGTCCCGAGTTGGCTGTGCAGAATCTTGATTGTTTTGCTTGGACAGTAGATGAGGTATTTGAGGTAAGGTCCAGGCTGGGCACTGGGACAAGTTACTTAAGATCGGATACCAGTACTGGCGTGGCCAGTCTGGGGTAATCACAATCATTTTTGGTTTCTCCTGCCTGACCTTTAGGAGTACCTTGGAGAGGAGAGGCAGTGGAGGAAAGGCATATACTGATAGGTTTGTCCAGTTGAAAGATAAGGCGTCCACTTTCCAAGCTTGTCTGTGAGAAGTCCTTGTGCAGAATCTTTTTAGTTGATTGTTTTGAGGGGAGGCAAACAGATCTATGTCTGGGCGTCCCCATTTATTTGTTATCATGCTGAAGACTTGTGGATCCAGGTGCCACTCGTGGGGATCCATGAGGTTTCTGCTTAGTTCGTCTGCCAGAGTATTTTCCTTTCCTGGCAGGAATTGTGCCTGCAGATGAACTTGGTAAGTCAATGCTGTGTCCCATAACGCCATGGTTCATCTGCACAGGGAATAAGAATGAATGCCCCCCTGCTTGTTTATGTACCACATGACCGTAGTGTTGTCTGTCTTTATCAGTCGTTGTCCCGGATGAAGTAGGCCCTTGAAGGCTGTCAGGGCATTTTGAACAGCTAGCATCTCTTTTTGATTGATATGCAGATGCTTTTGGTTTGTGGACCAGATGCCCTGAATGCCTCTTCAGTTTATGCCTAAGCATCCGTCGTTAGGCTCTGCCTGGCTGGGGGTACTGAGAATGGCTGTCCCTTGTTTTGGTGACAAGCCTTTGTCCACCATTGTTTCCAGACTGTGGCAATGTTGTGTCCAGACACTTTTTAGGTACCATTGAATTTTCCTCATATGCAGTCTTGCATACGGAATTAGTAAGATGCAGGATGCCACGAAGCCCAAAGCCTGCAGAATTTTTCTTGCAGATAACTGGGCCTTTGTTGCCATTTCCTTGAAATAGGTAGTCAGTTGCCTTTGTCTGGAGTGAGATAAGCCATCTGGGCAGTTGTATTTAAGCTTGCACCCAGGAATATTAGCTCTTGAGAGGGTACTAGTTTTGATTTCTTTTTGTTGACTGTTATCACAAATGTCAGATGCTGTAGTAGAATGTCCTTGTTCTCTGCTTGTATGAGACAGTCATCCAAGTAAGGATATATTTGTATTCCTCTTTGTCTGCAGTAAGCAATTACTGGTGCCAGGCACTTTGTGAAGACCCTGGGTGCAGTAGATAAGCCAAAGGGCAGTGCAGAGAATTGGTAATGCTTTGAGCCAGCCTTGAATCTGAGGTATCTTCTGCATGATTGTCTGATTGGGACATGCAGGTATGCCTCTTTTAGGTCTAAAGTCACGAGCCAAGCCTTGCTGCCCAGCATGGGCAGAAGCTGCTGCAAGGTCAACATCTTGAATTTTGGTATATCCAGGAAAGTGTTTAGAATAGATTGGTCCAGTATTGGTCTCCATGCTTTGTCCTTTCTGGGTGCCAAGAACAGTCTTGAGTAAAATTCTTGTTCCTGCTCTTGCTGTGGCACTTGTTGAACAGCCCTCATGTCCATGAGAGCTGCGACTCGTTTTTGAGCCTCTGCCCATTGATTTTTTGTAGGTCTGGCCAACCGTTTGCCCTTGGCAGGGTATGGAAATGAAACTTGTAACCTTGTGACACTATGTCTAGAACCCATTTGTCCTGGGTTATAATGTGCCAATTTTGAGAAAAAAATGCTAGTTTTCCCCCTAAGGGTGCTGCCAGAAGATAAGTGCTTGGTGCAGGCAGGGAGAAGTCATTGGGACTGTTTCCTGTATGATTGTGCTTTGTCTTCTCCACCTTTGGAGGCAGAAGCACTCCACTGCTTAGACCTGTAGGATCCTTGCGGCTGTGATCTGCATCTAGGTCGTCTGTATCTGCCCCTTTGAGGTCTGTCTGAGACTGGAAAGGGCCAATTCTTTGTAGGCCAGTGTCTGCTAAATCTAGGTGGCTGTACCTGTAAGAAATCCTTGACAGTTTGCATAGATTTAGCTTTGTCTTCCATTTTCTTTAACACCTCTTCTGCCTTAACACCAAACAAGGTATGTTGTAAAGGAGCATCTAATAATTTTGCTTTAACATGGTCAGGCAGATTTTGTTCCTTTAACCAAGCATGCCTCCTAATGACAGAACCCATAACAGCGGCCCTGCAGGAGGACTCCAGATAATCAAACCCACATTGCAAAGTATGCTTTCCAACTTATTCAACTGCATGCAATAAATCCTGCATTTCTTTGTTTTCTGCACATTCAGAATTTGCCATCATTTTCTGTTTAAGCAGTGTCATGATATATTGCTGATATTTGAGCATATGAAACTGGCAATTTAAGGCCCTTATAACCAAAGTAGCAGATGTGTAAATCTTTTTTCCCCATCTATCCAGTGCCCTAGAATCCCTGTCAGAGGGGGTAGGGTTTTTTGCAGTAGAAGCCTTGACCACTTTTGGACCCTGAGAAATAGTTTCTGGGTCTGCAGTAGGGTTTTTGAAAAGGAATTTATGAGAGTCAGGGACCCTGTAGTATCTGTCCGGCTTAATAGGAGCTGGAGGTAAAGAGTCAGAGGTCAGACTAGACTCAGAGAACACATCTACAATGTCCAACACAGGCAGAATAGCTAGAGGCCTGTGTTGAGGTAGTAAAAGAAGTCGCTGAGCCTTTTCTTAGATTCTGAAAAATCTTGGCTCTCCCAGTGGAAGTGCTCCCTCATGATATGCAAGGTTTCCCCAAAAGAGTAGTCCTCAGGAGGAGAAGCTGAAGGAATTGATTCTTCAGCATCAGAATCCTCATAGGGGGGAAGAGAATATTCCTGATCAGAAGAGGAATCAGAAGAAATGGAAACCTGATCTGAAGATTGTCTGTCTCTTGCCTAGGCCTCTATCAGGAGGGGGATGGGAACCCCTTATCAAGGTAATTAAGTCTTCGGACATTTTGAGCATTTGTTTTTTGGGCATGGAGGCCGGTCCTTGTGGCTGATGAACTCGTTTCTTTGCCTTTAAAGGTGTTTTAGTCTTTGAAGTCGGTTTAATATACAATTGTTTAGGTCTGAATACACCCTCAGAAGCAGATGCCTGCTCACCGGCTCCGGACCCATCTGAGGGAATGATCTCCAAGGCTGCAATACCTTGAGTTTCCAGCGGCCTGGCCGACTCCACGTGGGAGTCTGTAGCGGCCTGCCACTCTAAAGTAGCGGGCATCAGGGGCTGCGAAAGCGCCTCACTGAGAACCGGCGACTTGCTTAGGAGAAGCTTTGTCGTCGGTTTTGGACCTCAGTTGCCTTTTTCTTTGCGTTTTTTGTGAACTCTGGTAGTCGGATGGCTATCCGACGACATTGTATAATTAATTCTTCGCCCAAAATAGCTTAATGCAAAATCGTACCGATGCTCAATAGTGCGTTGGTTAAATCTAGCACAAAACCAACAACTTGCAATGTCGTGGTCAGGGCCTAGGCAAGGAATACAGTAACAATGAAAGTCCTTATGAGATATTCGTTTCCCACAAGAAATACAATTAACTTTTTCTGACATTGGAGCAAGAAAATGTTTCCCCAATGGGGTACGTAGCTTTTAATGAAGACTTCGGATCTAAAACTCGAACATGAAAATCTCAGGAGTCTGCCAACCGGCACTTGCGAACTGCTTCTGCTTCGGGAACCGCGTGGCAAGAAAGACTGAATAAAATGGCATTGGCTGCATCTTTTATACCCCTGACGACCTGACGTCAGGGAAGAGGCAACAGCAACCGACGCAGGACCCAAGACTTTGGAATTCAGGCCGACTGAGGGCAACCTGCCAGCAGGATAACCCAAATGTAATGACTGCAACAGTGAAACACGAAGAACATCAGCACTGTCCAAGGCCAAGAATACAGCTTAAGGGACCTGACAACATCCCTGGTTGTGTTCTAAATGAACTACAGAGTGAAGTGGCACCTCACCTGTGTGCCCTGTTCAATCACAGCCTCACCTCAGGCTTTGTCCCTACTGAATGGAGCACAGCTATAGTCATCCCTCTCCACAAAGGAGGAGCTACTACAGACCCTGGGAACTATCGCCCCAAGTCTGATCTGCAAAGCTATGGAACGCATCATCATGGACCTAATAAACAAGGACAGAGAATCTCCAAAGACTGGATCCCACACACTTTGGTTTTGTGAAGGGTAGATCATGCCTGCTCAACTTGGTCGACTTCTTTGAGTCAGTCACCAGAACTGTGGATGAAGGCAAGATGATTCATATTCATACAGGCTACCTTGATCTGGCCAAGGCCTTTGATACCATTCCTCACTCAGGAATCATAGAAAAACTCACTAAGCTAGGCATCAACCTCTATATCACTAGGTGGGTTGCAAACAGGCTCACAGACAGAACCCACAGAGAAAGTAGCGGACTCCAAGTCAGACTGCCGACCAGTCATGAGTGGAGTCCCACAGGGATCAGTCCTGGGTCCTCTCCTGTTTGGTATCTACTACTCAGAAGTCCAGTCCAACACAAAGGGACTCTGGCTGACAAAGATCACAGACGATTGCAAGTTGGAAGCCATTATTAACTACCCAAGTGATGCTGACATCCTACAGAAAGGCCTCACTGAGACCAACAAATGGTGTCAGAACCATGGCCTTAAGCTCAGTGCCAAAATAATGCATCGTCATCCCCTTTGGGAAAAACCACATTGACGGTAGTCCACTGAACACAGAAGGCATTCTAAGAGATCTGGGAACACAGGTTGACAGCAACCTCTCTTTTGACCACCACGCTGCCACTGTGGTCAGAAAGTCCTTCTATGTGGCACATGTCATTACAAAGAGTTTTGCATCTAGGAAGAGAGAGGTCATTGTCTCCCTCTATTCTTCCCTCATTAGGCCAATCAGAGTACAATGCCCCATTTGGCATGTACCTCACTAGACACCTGCAACAACTGGAGAGGCTGCAAAAGTACCTCATAAGAGAGGATCCTATGCCTTAAAAACACTTGTCCTACATGGACAGACTCAAAAAACTCCAACTATTCTCTGTCTCATATCGCCTACTTAGAGTCGATCTCTGCTTGACTGATAAAGCCATGTCTGACCCAGTTCTGCTAGAAATGCTACATCTAAAGAAATCCCAATCCCTCCACACCGCACGCCCCATAGACCTCAACCTCATTACCACAAACAACGTGCTGGAGGGACAGGTTCATAACCCAAAGATTGCCCATGCTATGGAATAGACTTCCCATACATGTCAAACAGAGCACCTCACTGGCCCTCTTCAAGGGCATGAATCTTGATGGAGTGGATGGGAAATAGAAAATTCACCCTTGAGATCACTCCAGTGGCTTACTCGATACAGGCACTGGAAACTAAGGTACAGTGGCACGATGCCAGGGTAATCCTATGGGCTAGGCTTGTAAAGGCTCCATGGCCATAAGCCTAGTACACATGTATGAACCTATGAACCTTCTGGTTTTCTGAAGAAACCTGGTACTCAGGGCAGAAAAGGGAAGGTATAAAGGAGAGCCGGGAGCCAATTGTGGACTAGAGGATCCCTCAGTGGTTGATTCTTTGACGGGATTAGATCAAAGTAGCTATGCCATTTGTTATTTAAGTACAAGGCAAAAAGATAACACTAAATCTGAGTTGCCACTGCTTGACTTGAGGGGGACACTCCAGGTAAAAGGACAGATCTACTCAGTTTGTCTGCTAGTACATGGAGTCCCCAGGATGTGTGCTGCAATTAGAAAGCAACAGGAAAACATCTAAACATCTCCCAGTCACACTGTCATGACGTTCCAGCACAGAGGGTAAGAATTTTGTCTGTTTTACAAACTGGATGAGACAACAGAGGTCCAAGAATGGGCTCCAGGTCCCCTATTTTATTCGGAACTAAAAATGACTTTTAATGGACTCCGGATCTGTCGATCTGGGGGGACTTGCTGGATTACTCTCTTTTCTAGTAGCTTTCTTACTTCTGTTACTGCTAATTCTATCTGAGGTCAGGAATTTTCCTCTGTTGTTGGGGGGAGGGACAAAGGGAACAGCAGAGCCTCTAGTCATATGCCACTGCATCCTAGAGTCTCGAGTGACAGCTTGCCATGCTCGAGGATGGAGGGATAAGTGCCCCCCCAACTGCTTCCAGACTGCAGCAGTAGTGCAACCATTCATGGGTGCTAAAAGGATTTTTCTGAGAAAGGACCACTTTCTACTTTGCTTCTGCAGTCCAACTGTCTCTTGGGTGACATCCATTGAAATTCTACCCCTCGCCCCAGCGAAATATGTCCACAGTAACGGCCTGAGAAAAATCCTGGGATTTACAGAATCCCCCCCCCCCCTTTTTAGTTTTGAGAAGGGGTGGGAAGATGGCATAATGGTTAAGGTGTTTACCTTACAAACAAAAGGTGCAGGGTTTGATTCTCACATGGGGTAACTGGCTAGGCTTGAAATGGCTCACAAGGGCAGTTAGCCTAGTTCTAAGCTATGAACCTATAAGAAGTCCTTTGAGGGGTGAAAAAATGAATTCCGACAGCAGACGGGTCTTGCAGTCTTATTCCCTCCTGGTGAGCATGTCATTCACCTTAGGTTCAAAAAGCTTAGAAACATCAAATGGAGCATCAATAAAAGGACATCTTGAAGCCTTCCAAAAAATCACAACTAACTAGCCTGATCTGCAATGTCATGGAACCCATTATCATGGACCTTATAAACAAAGACATTGGTAACCTCCAAATGCTTGATCCCACACAGTTTGGTTTTGTCAAAGGGAGATCATGCTGGTTAAACCTGGTAGCCTTCTTCGAAGCAGTCACCAAAGCCATGGATGAGGGCAAGACAGTGCACACCACCTACCTTGACCTAGCCAAAGCCTTCAACACTATTCACCATTCGGGTATAATAGATAAACTCTCCCAGCTAGGCATCAACCCATATGTTACCAGATGAGTAGCTAACTGGCTCACTGATATAACCCACTCAGTCAAAACAGGGGAGGCCACCTCTAGTAGTAGACCCATAACAAGCGGTGTACCCCAAGGATCGGTCTTAGGGCCTCTACTGTTTGGAATATACTTTTCTGAGGTGCAAGCTAAAACCATTGGTCTGTGGTTGACAAGTTTTCAGATGACTGCAAGCTGGGCACTGTCAAATTCCCCTAAAGATGTGAACATCCTCCAAGAGGGCCTTAACCAAACTAATGACTGGTGCCAGAAGCATGGCCTCAAACTGAATGCCAAGAAATGCATCATTTCCCCTTTGGGGAAAATGGTGTCCCCATTAATTATCACATTAATAACAATGTACTAAGCACACAATCAGTCATGAGGGACTTAGGCACCCAAGGTTGATAGCAACCTGACTTTTGACCACCATGTTGCCTCCGTTGTACTGAAGGCTTTCTACATGGCCCACCTCATAAGTGTAGTTCATCCAGGAACAAGGAGGTTATAACATCCCTGTACTCCTCCCTTATTAGACCCATTATAGAGTACAATGCCCTCTTTAGCATGTACCTTGCCAAGCACATGCAGCAGATGGAGAAGCCACAGAGGTTCTTGACCAGGAAAATCTAGGGTCTCAAACACCTATCATATACAGATAGGCTAAAAGCCCTGTTCCTCTGCTCAGTCTCGTACAGACTGCTCAGAGGTGACCTGTGTCTGCATACAAGGCCATCTCAGACTCGGCCTTGATGGAGTTGCTGCATATCCGCAAGTCAAACTCCACTCGCGCAACCCTCATGCAAGGTCTCAACCTGGTCTCTGACATTAAAAGAACTTGTTGGCAGGATGGATTTGTGTCCCAACGACCCCCCATCTGTGGAATAGACTTCCTTTAAGCAGAGTACCTCACTAACCCTCTTTAAGAAGAATCTGGACAGCTGGATGGGAAACAGAAAATACACCCCTGGAATCCCAACTGTGTCCCTGCTGGTTAGGGAAAACAAGTGCTGATATGGGTGAAATTCTTGGCTAGGCTTACAAGGGCCTCGTCTTATGAACCTATGAACAAAGGTATATCCATGAGTGCGAGCAAACGGCATTGCCCATGCCGCTGCCCTTGACATATCAACTGCATTAGAAAGTGGATGCATGGATATGTTAGACATCAACTGTAGGGTAGATAAATGTGACTCTACTGACTTTTGATATCTGCAAGGAGATTACCAGATAAGAACTTGGTCAATTATTTTGGCAAGTTCCTCTGAAACCTTGTAATATAAGCAAGGTAGTTCAGTGTTGAATGAAAAAGTCCCAGAAGCGTACATCCATTTCCCAATCTGTCCAGAGCCCTAGACTCTGTTGAGGGATGGACAGATGTACTCTCCTCAGAAAGTTCTTGTTAGTGGCTACTACCACAACCATAGCATCTACTGGGAGACCCTTGTTCGAATGAAATCTATTCCTGGGAGCTAATAAGATTTTGTCAGACTTACGTGGGACAGACTTCACCACTTAGTTCCTTCTAGGCCTGCTGAGAGACTGCCTGTAAGCTCATCAGTAGGCAGTACCACCCAGGAGGTAGAAAAGCCAAGCCAAAATGCCTTGATTAGCATGAACTTCTCCTAAGAGGAAGCTTCTGACACCAACACCTTTCTCCGTTTCATCCGCTCTAAAATGTTTCAAAAGGAAATGTCCTCAAGAAGGATTGTAGGGAACTTCTCAATCAAAGTCCATGTCTTCTGTAAGCAACTCAGGTGATGAGTCCACATCTCCTCTTGCAAATCCATTTCCTACTGGCCTCCTCCCTAGGGATTTCTCAAGAAGATTCTGAATGGTATGAGGGAGTTTACTTGACATGCTTCCTCGAGGCCATGAGAGGCCTACTGTCCCTGCAGATCAGGATTAGTGGACACAGACACAGATTGCAATGGATGTTGGGATGGAGACAAGTGTGGTAGACGCACCTCCTCTCTTGATCTGGAGAGAATACTTTTGAATGCCTCAAAAGCCAAAGTCACCACAGGAGCTGAGGAAATATTTCTCCTAAACAAGGCAGGAGAGGTGCCCTTGGTGGCAATATGATGCAGCTCCAAAGCATACAACAGTTCAGAGTTATTGATAGCTGAGGCACCAAGAGGAAGGGATAGCTCTGATAATTTCAGAGTTAACACTAGACCCCAGTCCCAATCTGACATTGCCAGAGTCGAGGGAGTAAGGGAAGCTGGTGTTGTCATGAAGATGACCACTGGCACAGACATAATGGCTCTACCAAGAAGGCTTAGATTTGACAAAATTTGTACAGGAGACACCATCAGGCTAACAGGGACCAGCCCAATGTTGCAAAAGTGGTTGGTATAGGGACGATCCTCCCAGCTGAATTTGTGTCTAGAGGAACTTCTACATCATCCTGTTGACATCTGCTTCTGAAAGAATCCTAAATGAGCAGATGGGACTGAATGATGAAGCTACTGAACATGGCCGAGAAGGTTGCTTCTCTTTGAAAAAGGGGCAGAATGGCCTTGGGCTCACTGGTTCTGGTGAAAAGTGTGGAAGAAGGGAATGTGATAAGAACGAGCAAAGCTCCAGATCTGAATGCCTTACAGTCTTTGGAGCCAGACTCAACATGTTTACCAAACAACCTTTTCTCTGGTTCCTTTTCTTTCAACTTCTCCCTCTCCTTCTCCTTTAACTGACTTACTTGTATCACCCTTCTGAGTCAGAAGTTGATTCTGCAACAGCTAGTGCCAAACTCCAAAAATGGGCAGAAAAAAGAAGTTACGTCTTACCATAATGTTCCATCTGTGTTGTTGACCTTCTTTCATTCATCACTGATGGGTTCAGTTCCGTGGCCTCGGAACACAGTCGGCCTATTACCAAGCTCGCGCCAGCCAAAAACACTTGAGCTAAGCTTCTACCCACAATGCCCTTCTCCATGTTACCTCAGATCGAGTTTGCCCATGTTATACAAGTAAAGCAGAGGCCATTTCTGCGCAAATGCTCTAAGACACCACTTGGACCCAAAGTATCCCCCAGGAGCCTTTGGTGGGGAAAGGAGGGTGGGAAGTGACGAACGAAAGAAGATCAACAACACAGATGGAACATTATGGTAATACATAACTTCTTTATCTGATGCTGTTAATCTTCTTTCCATTCATCACTGATGGGACAGAATTCCCAGCTACCTTGAGATCAGAGATCCTTGGGTGGCCCTTATAGAAGAATGTTCCTGAGTACCACTGAGCCGAAGGCAGCTCTCCCTCTGGAGACCACATCCCAATTTGTAATAACTGATAAAAGTCTGGGGGTTTAGCCCAAGTGGCTACTGCACATATATCATCCATAGAAGCCCTGGAACGGAAGGCTACAGATGATGCCACAGATCTAGTAGGAATGGGCTTTAATATTCTGTGGTATAGGTTATTTTGCAAATAAGTGAAATGTGTGCAGTCGCTTAGCCATTTTGATAACGTGACCTTGGAGACAGAATTTCCCATTCTAGGCCCAGAAAAGGAAATGAAAAGTTGGTCAGTCTTACAAATTACTTTGGTCCTGTCTAAATAAAATCTCACTTGTCTGTGCACATCCAAGGAATGTAGACAGTATTCCCCTTTATTAGAAAAATTCGGGAAAAATACTGGTAAGTCAATAGTCTGATTGATGAAAACGTCAGAAATAACTTTGGGGAGGAAAGATGGATTTGCCGGAGTGATACTCTGTCCTTGTGGAAGATTAGATAGGGTCTTTTGGTGCATAATGCCTGAAGCTCAGAAATTAGTCTGTCTGACGATTGCTACCAGAAAGAGGGATTTCCACAACAACAGTTTGAGGTCACACTTTACTGCGGGCTCAAGAGGAGGTGGAGTCAAAGACTGGAGAACTACGTGAGTTTTCATGGCTCTATAGGCTGATTGGAGGCCTAATGTGAGAAAATCCTTGAAAAGTCTTACATAAATGCAGTGATATGAGGGGAGTACCATCTAATCCATTATGATAGTTTGAAATAGCTGCTAGATGTACTCATATGGTACAGGCTGTGGCTCAATCTTCAAAAAACCTAGACAGGTACTGTAAAACTGCTGTGATTGGAGCCGGATACGGATCTAGCATATTTTCCTTTGACTAAAGAGAGAATCTTTTCCATTTGTCCAGATATAGTCTTCCGGTGGATGGTTTACAAGAGGCCAAATTAATGTCACAAACAGGTGAGGTGAGATCATCCTGCCTGGCGACTAATGGAAGTGGAGAAACCAAGCTGTCAGAGACTGGACATGTTCGGATGACTCAACCCTTGGGTGGTGAGAAATTAGGCCTGGAAGTGGATCCAGACTCTACGGTCGACATAACAGATGAGGCCGAAGGAAGGGGAACTAAACTTGTCGAGGCCAAAAGGGGGCTATGAGGATCACTTTGCATTTCAACCAAATGGCTTTCTTTAAGAATTGGGGCATTAGAGGAATGGGGGGATTGGCCCACGGGACTGCTATATGCCTATTGTGAATTAGAGCATCCCTCGGGGACTCCCCTGTTTGGGGAGATAATAGGGCAAAATAGTTGCTGCTTTTGTTGTTTGACCGGGAGGCGAACAGGTCACAGCAAGGCTGGCCCAAATGGCTGAAGATTTCTGCTGCTACTATGGGATTAAGAGACCACTCGTGAGGCAAGAGAATACACCTGCTGAACTTATCTACAATCATAGTGGAAATCCCTGGGGTATGTGTTGCTAACAGAAAGCGGTTGGAATCCATCACCCACTGCCAAATTCTCATGGCCTCTCGACACAGGAGATAGGACTTTGTTCCTCCTTGCTTGTTGATATACCAGACTACTGACATATTGTCTGACTGAAATGCAATCCTTCCAGAAGGAAGAACAGGTTGGAATGCTTGCAACACTAACAGCACCGCTCTCAGTTCTAGAACGTTGATATGCAGGTTGACATCCAATGTGGGCTATGCGCCTTGGACTGTCTTTACCTGGAAATGCCCCCCCCCCCCACACTCTTATCAGGGAAGCATCTGTGGTCAGAATGGCTTTCGGCTGAGGGGGCTGGATTGGACGGCTCCAAAGTTCTGTGTCTGGCCTCATCCACCAAAGAATGTCCTGTTTGCAAGAACTGATTATCTGAATCTGAAAACATAGAGGGTGGTAATTCGGAAACCACTGACAGAGAAGAAGCCACTAAAGTATTTGCATGTGCAGTTTCGCAAGAGGCACTACTGGTATGGAAGCTGCCATGGATCCTAGAACCTGAAGAACCTCTCTCACTGAGACTTTGTTTTGACAAGAGTATCACCTGGAGCAGAAGCCTCAATCTCTGAAGTCTGTGAGCTGGGAGCGACACCAGACAAGAGCGGGTGTCGAAGACTGCTCCGATAAATTCTATCTTCTGGACCGGAGCAAGATTGGATTTCTCCCAGTTTACAGTTATCCCCAAAAGTTTTGCCAGTGAAAGGGTGTATTGCAAGGCTGTTACCAGAAGATGCTTGGTGGGACGGTAAGGAGCCAATTGTCCAAATACAGAACACCCAGAATTCTTGTAGTCTCAAGTGAGCTGCAACCACTGCCATGCACTTTGTGAACACTCTGGGGGCTGTACAGTGTCCAAAAGGTAGGGCATGAAACTGATAGTGATCAACTCCTAGCCGGAAGTGAAGTAGACTCCTGGAATATTTGTCCATTTGGATATAGTAATACGCATCCCGGAGATCTATCGAGCACATCCAATCGCCTTCCATTAGAAAAGGAAGAATGGACTGAACCGTGACCATCCTGAATTTCGTTTGGGCAACTGACATGTTCAGATTGCAGAGATCCAAAATTGGTCTCCAGTGCCAGTCTTTTTTGGCACCAAAAAGAATCTCGAGTAGAATCCGGATCCGGATCTACATTGGTCTGGTGGGACTAACTGGATGACTCTTTTTTGATACAGCTTGTTTATTTCTGCAGCTGCTTCTTCTCTGACTGGGCGGAACGTCTGGACGGTTTGCTGGGAGCTTTGGGCAAGCGATGAGGGAAATGGTGTAACTTCTGGTTATGATCTTCTGAACCCAAAGATCGGTGGTTATTGAATGCCAGGCAGCCTGGTGCAGAGAGAAATGACCCCCGACTGCTTCCAGAGGAAAGCAATCGTGCCACTCTTCATGAGCACTGATAAGGCTGCCCAGAGAAAGAATCCCTGGGTCCCTGATTACGTGGACTCCCTCTGCCTCTGTAAGGGCGTCTTACAGAATTGTTACCCCTTCTTCCCCTGGGGGTATCACCATGTGTGGCATGGAAAGGACCCCCCCCCCAGATGTTTTGCGCCACATTTTCCTCACTCCTCTGGTTCCGGGAAAAGGAATGCTGAGGGCTGGAAAAACGTAGACCTACAGCACACAGGATCTTGCTGTCCTGCTCACACCTGGCCAGAGTGTCCTTCTCCTTGGAGCCAAAAAGGGATGATGCTTCGATGGGAGCATTCAAGGAAGGAAGACTTGACAGGGCCTGCAAGGTCACAAAGGCACATTCAGGCATGGCGTCTCAACTATGCCTGAACTCACAGCTCTAGCCACCCCCTCGGTTGCATGTGAGAGCAACCTCATGGACGAATTGGAGATAGATTCCAGAGGTGAGAGCTGTGAGGCAACTTTATCCTTCACCTCAAACACCTGCCCTGCGAGAGTTCCAGAGAATTTGGAGCCTCGTAAAATGTGCCAAGTAGTTCAGGAACCATACGGCAAACGGCATTGAAGCAAAGACTCACTTCCCCAATTTGTCCATGGCCTGGGACTCTCTGTTGGGCGAGTGAACAGTAGGATTCACTTCAGCGAGACCCTTTTTCAAGGCCGCGGCCACCACCATAGCATCGACTGGTAAACCCCTGGACCAATGTGGATTATCCTCAGGTGGAGAAAGTATCTTGTCAGGTCTGAGAGATCGCCTCAACAGAATCAGGGTTCTTCCAAGCACGCTGCACTACGAGCTGAACTAGCTCGTCTGCAGGTGGGGTCACCCAAGAGGTAGATAACCGGTCACGGAAAGCCTGCAGAAGCACGTACTCCTCAGAAGGAGGATTAGTGGGCTTCCAGTCACCCCTCTGTTTCAACATTTCAAGGATATCTCTGAAGGAGACATCCTCAGGGGGTGACTGTGGGGACCCTTCACCTTCACAAAAATCCTTGTCCTCTATTAAGAGACTCCTCAGGAGAGTCTACGTGCTTCCTCTTGCGCGATCTTTTCCACAGGGGCTCCTCAGTGGGGACTTCTAAGGAGGACTCTGAAGAGAGGGCACCCTGCAACAGGGGATCCTGCGGCTTTTCTGCCCAGTGTCCCAGGGAGGTGGCCTGTGATACCTGTAGCTCAGCGGAATGCTTCCAGAAGCAAGTGCCCTCTCCATAGCACCGAAAGCAGGTCCGCCCGAAGAGGGATGGATGCCCAGAACAGAGAAGGACAGCCTCGGAACCGGGGTCACACCTCGCTCCGAACCCACTCCTGAGGATGGAGCCCCAAAAGCAGGATTGGTGCAGACAGAACTCCTGGCACCGAGGATGGAGCCGAAGAAACAGAACCGTGCCACGAACCCAGGAGCCTGCAGTCCAATCACGAGGTTGAGGAAGGACCGGTTCAGCGGGAATAGAGGACCAAAGGGACAGTCCTGGAGCCCCGGTGAAGTCCACTACAGGCGCAGATACAGGGGGGGGTACCGAAACATGGAGCACCCCCCAAACAATAAACACAATCATGAGAGTCACTATTCAGAAGCTTACCCTTACAGGAGGCACAATGTTTGAAACCAGATGTGCCCTTTTTATCAGACATCATGAAAATTACACACAACAATCAAACGCAGGATACTATAGGAAAAAAAAATTAAACTCTGCTATATCTAAACTTATGTAAATACACACAATGCTTAAGAAATATGTCAAAAACACACAACTATCCAGAAAAAAGAGAAAGAGATGCCAATGATGGTATTCAAGAAATATTGCAAGGGTAGAGAGAGAAGGCTGTACCACCAATGGTACTTAAAGTTTACCAAACAGGTAGAAGCAGGAGCAAAAGGTTCTAAATATAACTATAAAACATAGAATTATCAATATAAACCACAATCGTGACCAAAAATCCTAAGAGATCAAAAAGTTTTCACTTAGCTGAGGGCTCGGCTGAAACATGGCTTTATGGCTACACGGCAAACGAGATCTGAGGCAATAGGGAGAAGGGCATTGTGGGTAGAAGCTTAGCTCGAGAGTTTTTGGCTGACATGAGCTTGGTATTAGGTTGACTCGGTTCCGAGGGCTCGGAACCAAACCCATTAATGATGAATGGAAAGAAGATTAACATCATCAGATGAAGGCCCTTTAAAACCAATATGTCCCACCCGTTACCCTTCAGCAATGAAAGTGGTGCAGGCCTCGCACTCTGTATCTAAATGGGCAACACATAAACAATAAATACACAAAGAGTGCAGATCCTGTATTTTTTTTTTTTTTTTATTTATTTATTTTTTTTAAACGGTGGCCTTGTCTGTCATGACAGTGTAATAGAACTATCATTACAGGAGAAACAATTATAGAACAGCAAATAAAAATACTATTTCCTTTTTCTCTCAAAAAAAAAAAAAAAAGCTACAGTAAAGACAAAAAAACAATATATTAAGCTATCTAATTAAAGGGGGGACAATTCAAAAAAAAAAAGAATAGTACGTACATAAATTAAAAATAAGCACTTATCCAAACAGGTAACTAAAGCTCTCCTGTTCCACATATTACTGGATCAAGGTGCAAACGAGATATGGGGTACTGTGAGGAAAGGAGGGAATCATGAGTGAGGGATGAAGTCAAAGCCCTCGATCCAAGCTTCAGGAAAGCACAAAGGTCAGATCCGATAACCCATCAGATCAAAAGTTTCTATGCATCTGCCATTGCAAGTAATACAGACATAAAAGTTAAATACTCACCACAGTGTTAAATCTGTGTTGTATTCTTTCATACTTCTCAATCTGTGGGTCCCTTAGATCTGATCAGACACTGGCTTTGCAAAAGCCTTTTGTTCTGAAGCTCCAATTCCTCTCCCATAATACCCTACAAGTCTAAATCCTTTCAGATCAAGTTTGCTGTTTACATTAATAGATACAGCAACAATAGAGAATGGGAAGAAAAATCTTCTAAAGACAGAATAATAGAAAACAAGCCCATAAGCACCCAAGCAGTTGTGCTAGTTCATGCAGTTTCCCAAATGGTATAACAGATGACAATTTGGAAGGGGAATCAGCAGGAGGGATGGTTGAGACAGCAGACAACAGCACAGATTTAGCATTATAATAAGTACATAACTTTTGCATCCAATCTTGTCTTTTTCGTCCTTCTCAATCTGTGGGACACAGTATGCAGCCAGACAGGCTGATGGTACTAGCAGAGAACATATCACACCACAGTGGATCCAAAAGTAGATTTAACCTGGACTGAATGTCAAGCTTGTAATGAGCAATAAAGGCATGGGTCTTTGACCACATTGCTGTTGCACAAATCTCATCCAATGAAGCACAGTAAAAAAATAGCTGCTGAAGTGGTGACTGACCTAGCAGAATGAACATTAGGTTTGTGGGGCTGGTAAAGACCTTTGTTGCAGTAAACAAAAGAAATACAAACTATATACAGCCATATAGACCGGGTCACCTTAAAACACTGATTTTCCAAGATTAGCTTCAGAAAATTAAACAAAACAACTGATCAGACTTTGACATGTTTAGTTCTATTCAAATAGAATCTCAGTTGAGAACGAAGATCCTGCCAGTGAAGCATATACTCCTCATTACTGAAATATGGAAAGAAAATGGGAAGCTGGATAGACAGTTTCAAAATTAGATTCAGAGACGTGGAACAGTAGGAGGGGACTTTTGTGTCAACATTGAGGCAGTTAACAAGATAATAGAATAACCCCTGGAAATTGTTCAAAACCCAAGTGTCCAAACTGAAGGCCTCTCAAGCTTCTGGGTCAAGAGCTACTCACTCCTCCATCTGCCTCCAGAGTGCAGAAGTCAATGGTGAAAAGGCTCAACAGAGATGAAACCTCTGAAGGCTTGGTTTTGCGGACCAGTCCTGCCTTGTGGGTGGTAACTATTGAAGTTCTCGGCTCTAATGTGACTTATAGAAAAACATTTTTCTGCATCCTCACTTATTCCTGGAAATTTTTCTCTGTGGGGTAGAAAACACAACTCCCATGGCAGAAAGTTTTCCCATCTTGCCTGTACCTAGTTAAACTCTCAACCTTGAGACCAAACAAAGTGGATCCATCAAATGGGGATACTAAGGAAGAAGATCTTAAAACACAGTCCTCAAAGTTGAACAACAATATTCAGACATGCCAGGAAAATGCAATACCTGTGCCTGCCACTACAGGCCAAACCAATGGCTTCATTGGAGATCAGCTGAATGTAAACATCTGAAACAAAGTTTGGTAGGCAACTTCATTTCGAATGATTTATGGACCTCTAGAGACTGTAGAGATGTCAATGTAAACACTACCACACCAGGCTGGGTGAATAGCACACCCTCCAATGGGGTCACTAAAATCATGAATCCAAATAGAGTGCCAACCAGATGGAAGTTTAATAACCACTCTCTTAACATGCAAAAATGTTAAAAAACACACAATCTAACCACTGAGGGAATGAAGCATTAATGGTAGGATGGCAGGAGCTCAAGCTTTGATTCTTCAGCTTGGAAAATGGCAGAGTCGGATCAAAGACCCACAGGTTGAGGAGGAATAACAGTGAAAACATCGGATAATATATTAACAACCCAACTCTGTTCAAAAGAACATTTCTTTTAACTTTCACTTAGAGTGCCTCAAGCACTTGAAACAGCCTGATCCAATAGGAAACAACTGCTCCTTTCTTCATCTTACTAGGGCTATTACTTGCCATGGACATTTTTAAAGTGAGTGCACAAAAGACAATATTACATGATCACAGGAATGTGAACCCAATCTAACCATAGTGTTCCTTGCTGAATCCTATGAATGAACAGGATTTTGTAGTGACATGAATCATGTCAAATTGAAATCTTCTCTGCTAACTTCCTTGAAAATAAAAGATTTAATATTAAATTGTTCAGTGGCCTAAAGACATCTCCATTACGGATTCCTACTACAGCATCTCCAACCATAGCTCAGAATCTATTAATTCCCCCTATTTTTAACCAGTTACTGTGATCAACAGCTCACTACATATTTGACACTCTTAAATGCATGTGTTAATTTGTTACACTATGTAGAGCCATGCAAGGCTACAACTGCCTCCTCGCCCCCAGTAAAGCAGTATATTAAAAACTGATGCTACACCTTTTGCCTGCAGCTCTCATACACAGCTTGACTTATGCTGGAATCGCACTACATCATGAAAGTATAACAGTGTAAGAAATTTACCATAATGGTACATATTCAAAACACTTACTAGAGCACCCCAGACATGTGTGGAGAAAGATGAGCTTGAAGGGGACGTCAATGGTGTTTTGCAGAAAAAAGAATTATGCTGGCAGCTGAAATTAAATGAATTCAGAAAACCAGGACTGTACTACTGCTCTATTAAAAGTGTGTTGAATATGTATGTAAACAGCCACACAATCTGTAGTTTTTCATTTTTTATTTTTGTTTAGGAAATGTACGAGGAAATATACCAACATTCTAAAAAATAATAAATCATAAAAAATGTGTAGAATGTGTGTCTACACACACACATATATATATATATATATATAT